>NC_081415.1:520773309-521373309 GCF_030272615.1 Cryptomeria japonica
GAGAGAGAGAGAGAGAGAGAGAGAGAGAATAGGATAAGGAGAGGGGGAGGGAGAGAGAGGAGAAATTTGGAGAGAGGGAGAGGGGAGAAAGGAGGGGTGGAGATGGGGAGATATAGGATAAAGAGAGAGGGAGAGGGAGAGAGAGGAGAGAGAGAGGAGAAGAGAGAGGAGAGAGGAAGAGGAGAGAGGAGAGAGAGAGAACGGATAAAGAGAGAGAGAGGGGGGGGAGAGAAGAGGATGTAGATAGTGGGAGACTAGGGAGAGGAGGGATAGAGAGAGATGGGGGAGAGGAAATAGGATAGGATAAACTGAGGAGAGAGAGAGGAGGAGGAGGAGGAGAGGGTGAGAGACATGAGGTAGAGAGAGATCAAGAAGGAGAAAACGGTGAGAGAATCAAAAAAGAGTAGAAGTGTGAGGGGGAGAGAGATGATAATAGAACTCAAGGAGATAATTAGGGCACAGAATAGACAAAGACAATGATGGGGGAAGTAAGATGAGAGAGAGAGGAACAGAAGAGATACGCATGCTAGAACAACATTATACATATATCTAATCAATATATGTATATATAACTATAGATATGCATATATAATACATACACACATATATCTAGGTATGTCTAACACATGTGTAGTAAATGCTAAGTTTACAAGCATACATTATTATGTCTCATAACCCCGTACGGTGTTGTTAAACACAAAAAACTGTTTTTAGTTCTCATAACCCGTACGAGTTTTGTGAAACACAAAAAAAAACTAGTTATACATAACCCGTACGGGTTCTTTAGAACTGCGAATTACTTTTGGTTTTTCAAAACACCGTGCGAGTTTTTTGGCTTGGTAAGAGGGTTGGAAAATGACCCTAAGGCTTGCAAGCCCATCTTTCCCCCATTTTTGTTATACACGTTTTTCATCCTCCACCATGATTTCTTGACGTCATCGTCATCAGGTTTACAAATGATCAAGTGGGTATCTCTAAAATTACTACCATAATCTCACACATCCTCTATTTTTTCTAACCCTATAACTTTTATATATTTTGGACAACATTAGCATAGTAAACTTTAATTTTCTTTATCAGTGCCTTGACAGTCCTCACAAACATATGTCTACCATTTTTTTAATAACTTTTGATATACTTGACCAAATTAAAAATAAATTATATATTATTGTTCTAAACTAGATTCTATACACTTTAAAAAAAAAATTGTATTTTTAATTATTTTGATGCAAGTTATGCCTAGCGCACGAACAGGTACCAAATTTTCAAGATGCGGTCACTTCAAAAAATCATAAAAAATAAAATACTCAACGGAAAATTACAAAAAAATACACAACTTCTATATCTCAATCTTACCTATCATCTTACTAAAGGGTTTTGTAAAATACTAAATCTAACTATATATTTTGTGCAGTGCACGAAAATAGCTATGTTATATTTTTCTGAAAAAATCAGGAATAGTTTTTCGTGCGTGAAAGGTTTGACCCTCTTAATCTTATCCAATATTTTAAAAAATTAGTAGTTTAGAAACTAGATTCAGAGTACTAGAATTCTTATTTTTTTCTCAACTCCTAGTTTTGAGTGCATGACCTTCAAATTGCTCTTTGAAGTTCAGGTTTACCCGTTTTCAAAAAGAAAAAAAAAGTGGCCACTTATACCCCCTTTTTGTTCACCACAAGGGTAAGTGCACCAAGATGGTGAACAAAAAAGTGGCCACATGCAAAAAAAAATGAAATTTTTCATAACCCGTGCATGTTCTGGAAACTTAAAAACGTGCTAGGCTTGGTAACACCAAGCCTAGCCAAAAACAATTAAAAAACAAAAAGTTCCTCAAAACCTGTACAAGTTTTGAAGAACGTTATATTTTATAATCAAAAATCAAAAATTCCTCAAAACCTGAACATTATATTTTATAGTAAAAAATCAAAGTTCCTCAAAACCCGTACTAGTTTTGAGGAACATTATATTTTATAATAAAAAATCAAAAGTTCCTCAAAACCCGTACTGGTTTTGAGGAACATTATATTGTATAATAAAAAATGAGAGAGAGAGAGAGAATAGGGGATAGGAAGAGAGAGAGAATAGGATGAGAGAGAGAGTAGGGGGAGAGGGGGTAAGAGAGAGAATAGGAGATAGGAAGAGAGGGAGAGAATAGGATAAGGGGAGAGAGAGAGGGGGGGGTAAGAGGGAGAGAATAGGATAAGGGGAGAGAGAGAGAGAGAGAGAGAGAGAGAGAAGGATTAAGAGAGGGAGGGGAAGAGGGATAGAATAGGATAAGGAGAGGGGGACGGAGAGAGAGTTAGAGAGAGAGAGAGAGTAGGATAAGGAGAAGGGGATGGAGGGAGAGGGAGAGAGGGAGGGGAGGGAGGGAGAGGGAGATTGGGAAAAGGAGAGGGAGAGAGGGAGAGAGGGAGATTAGGAAAAGGATAGGGGGAGAGGGAGAGAGAGAGAGAGAGAGAGGAGGAGGGATGGAGGGAGAGGTAGAGAGGGAGATTAGGAAAAGGAGAGGGGGAGAGGGAGAGGGAAAGAGATGGAGATTGGGAAAAGGGGAGAGAGAGAGAGAGAGAGAGAGAGAGAGAGAAGGGGATAGGAAGAGAGGGAGATTGGGAAAAGGAGAGGGAGAGAGAGGGAGATTGGGAAAAGGCAAGGGGGAGAGGAAGAGAGAGGGAGATTGGGAAAAGGAGAGGGAGAGAGACTGGAAGAGGGGTAAGAGAGAGAAAAGGGAATAGGAAGAGAGGGAGATTGGTAAAAGGAGAACGAGAGAGGGAGATTGGGGAAGGAGAGGGGAAGAGGAAGAGAGGGAGATTGGGAAAAGGAGAGGGACAGAGAGAGAGAGAGAGCATAGGGGGAGAAGAAGAGAGAGAGATATTGGGAAAAGGAGAGGGAGAGAGGGAGAGAGGGATATTGGGAAAAGGAGAGGGATGAGAGAGAGAGAGAGAGAGATAATAGGAGAAGGGGAGGGGGAGGGAGGGAGATTGGGAAAATCAGAGAGAGAGAGAGAGTAGGGAGTAGGGGATAGGATGAGAGGGAGAGAATAGGATAAGGAGAGAGAGAGAGAGAGAGAGAGAGAGAGAGAGAGAGAGAGAGAGAGATTAGGATAAGGAGAGGGGGAGGGAGGGACATTGGGAAATTGAGAGAGAGAGAGAGAGAGAGAGAGAGAGAGAGAGAGAATGGGTTAGGGAGAGAGAGGAGGAGAAGGATGAGAGGGTGAGAGACATGAGGTAGAGAGAGAATGAGAATGAGAAAAGGGTGAGAGACTCGACAAAGAGAGAAGTGTGAGGGGGAGAGAGATGAGACAGAACTCAAGGAGGATAATTAGGGCTTAGAATAGACAAATACAGTGATGGGGAAGGAAGATGAGAGAGAGAGGAAAATAAGAGAGACATGCATGTATACAAACATATATACATATATTTATATTAATATATATATAACTATAGACATGCATATATACATACATAAACACATATTATATATGTATGTATGTACATATGTGTAGTAAATGCTAAGTTTACAAGCATACATAATTATGTCTTCATAACCCATACGGTTTTTGTGAAACACAAAATAATGGTTTTAGTTCTACATAACTTGTACGGTTTTTATGAAACACAAAATAATGGTTTTAGTTCTACATAACCCGTATAGGTTATGTAGAACTATGAATAGTACTTTTTGGTTTTCAAAACCCGTGCGGGTTATGAAGAACTATGAATAGTACTTTTTGTTTTTCAAAACCCGTGCAGGTTATGAAGAATTGTTAATAGTAATTTTTGTTTTTCAAAACCCATGCGGGTTTTGGCTTGGTAAGAGGGTTGGAAAAAGACCCTAAGGCTTGCAAGCCCATTTTCCCCCCATTTTTGTCCCTTTACATGTTTTTTCATCTTCCAACATGATTTCTCAACTTTGTCATCATTAGGTTTACAAATGATCAAGTGAGTATCTCTAAAATTACCACCATAATCTCACACATCTTCTCAGTTTTCTGACCATATATTTTTTTCTATTTTTGGACAACATTAGCATAGTAAACTTTAATTTTCATTACCAATGCCTTGACAGTTCTCACAGACATATGTCTACCATTTTTTTAATAACTTTTGATATACTTGACGAAATTCAAAATAAATTACATATTATTGTTCTACACTAGATTCTATACACTTTAAAAAAAATAAGTTTTCATTTTTTATTATTTTGATGCAAGTTATGCCCAGCACATGAACATATACCAAATTTTCAGGATGTGGTCACTTCAAAAAATCATTAAAAAAAATATTCAACAGAAAATTACAAAAAATACACAACTTCTAGATCTCACTCTTACCTATTATCTTACCAAAGGGTTTTGCAAACTAGTAAATCTAACTATGTATTTTGTGCAACGCATGAAAATAGCTATGTTATATTTTTCTGAAAAAATCAGGAACAATTTTTTGTGCGTGAAAGGTTTGACCCTCTTAATCTTATCCAATTTTCAAAAAATTTAGTATTTTAGAAACTAGATTCAAAGCACTACAATTATTATTGTTTTCTCATCTCCTAGTTTATAGTGCATGACCTTCAAATATCTCTTTGAAGTTCAGTTTTACCCATTTTTAGGAAAAGAAAAAAAAAAGTGCCCACTTATACCCCCCTTTTTTTTCACCATCTTGGTGCACTTACCCAGTGATCCTTCTAAAGACTGTGGTGCAAGCACTTCCCATTTATAGGTGTTTTGTTCAAGCTCCCCCTCTAGCTTTGTGAGAGAGTTCGATGCTCTTTCTTGTCAATTTCTTTGGTCTGGTAGTTTTCTTTCTTCTAAGTGAAGTTTAGTTAAATGGGACTCTGTTTGTAGACCGAGACATGTTGGGGGTCTTGGCCTCAGATCTATTGTTTTGGTTAGCAAGGCCTTGGCGGCTAAGCTGTTTTGGAGGTGGTGTAACAGTCAAGATCGGGACTGGGCCAAGATTTTAACCCACAAGTATCTCCCTGGTGCTAATGATCATGAGGTGCCTCATCTTAGTTTAGTGGATAGGGGCTCTTGTATCTGGGATACTCTTCAAAAAGGTGCGCAATTTATTAAAGATGGCCTTTTCTGGATTTGTAATAGAGGCTCTGAAGCTCTTTTGTGGTAGGACTCTTGGGATGGTCACCCTCCTACTATGTCTAGTTATCCACAGCTTCAACCTCTTTCCAACATTTTCACTGATGTTGGATGGGTTAAGGTGGAGAATTTTAAAACGGTTAGGCACATTGGATAGGTTGAGGTGACTTGTTGGAAGGATCCTCTTGATTGGCCCTTGGGTGGTTCAGATGAAGATCATGTGGTGTTGGTTAATATCTTGGAGGGTAGGTTATGTAGTTCCCTCAAGGAGAGAGATGTTCTAGCTTGAGGTCCTAATCCAAAAGGCAAGTTTTCTGTTGCTGAAGGTTATGCTCGGCTTGATAGGCAATTGCATGGCCTGACAAATGTTTCGTGGTGGAAGAAGGTTTGGAATATCTTATGTTGGCCAAAATGTAATTTCTTCATATGGATGGTTGCTCAGAGGAAATGCCTCACGTGGGAGAATCTTCGTAAGAGAGGCTTTCAGGGACCATCTATCTGTTATCTTTGTATGCATAATGAGGAAGACTACTCCCACTTGTTTTTTCTATGCCCTTTCTCTAGGGATATTTGGCACAAGTGGTGGGAGGCTTGGAAACATGCTTGTTTTCATGCTACCTCCTTAATTGAATTTTCGAATAGCTTGGGCAGACCCCCAACAAAGACCTCTTTTCTTCAAGTGGCCTGGGCTATTGGGCCAACTCTTATTACCTGGAATTTATGGTTGGAAAGAAATCAAAGGGTCTTTTGTGATTCACATATAGGGAGTCCTCAACTGTGGCAAAAGATAGTTAATAGGCTTCAGGAGACAATCTCGGCTAAGTGCATTTGTCTAAAAATGTAGATCTTGGTGATTATGCTATTGTAAGGAATCCACAATTGGAAAACATTAAAATGGACTGTGCTGCTGGAAATAGATCTCGTCATGCAAAGCAGCAGATAAGTAGAGATGGAAAGTGGATTCCCACTCCTGTGGGAATCTTTAAAATTAATACCGATGGCTCTTCCCATGGGAATCCTAGACATGCAGGTATTGGAGGTATAGGTGGAGGTGATGATGGTTGTGCATTTTTTTTCTTCTCTATTTATATTGGGCAGCACTCTAACAATCGTATGGAGGCCCTAGCTATTAAGATTGTTGTTGAGCGAGGTTGTTCTTTAGGATGGAGGAAGACTATTTGTGAGTCGGATTCTCGGACTGTTGTGGACATGTTGAACAAATAAAATTTGAATGATGTGAGTTGGCAATTAGCTTCTATGGTCAGCCAGATTTTACAAATGTGTAATACATTGGAATTTGTCTCTTTTTGTCATATTCCCAGGGAGTGGAATAGAGTGGCTGATTGTTTGGCCAAGTGGGCTTCAGAGCATGTTGATGGTTGGGATTTTAGTGGCAGGGATGGTATACCTCATGATTATCTTGAAACTTTAGACAGGTTAATGCTTGAAGATAGGATGATGCAAGAGCACCCAATGGTGTAGGATCAATTTCCCTTTTATGTTTGTTTCATTTTCATTGTCATTTTTGAGGCCCTTCGAGGCTCCGGATGAGCCTAGTTTTTTGTATAATTCCAAAGTAGTTGGCCTTCAGCCCTAATTTATACAACATCATCTTTTTGAGGGCTTTCCGAAAAGGTATTATCATTAGAAATCTAATAGTCAGATCTATTGCTATGGTCACTGGACTTTGTAGTGGTGGTGTTGGTGGTTCTTTTAGGATCCTTTTAGTTTTTGTTGTTGTCTTGGTGGGCCTAAGGCCTGCTCTTTGTAATTCTATGATTTCTGAATAAATATTTACCCCCTTTTTCAAAAAAAAATGACGAAGTCAAATTTGGCCTAGGATGCTCCATAAATGTGTTGTACCATAAATCTTCCAATATCCCACCCTTTGCATGCACCGAGATCTCTCCCAAAAAATGAATATCAAAGGAACCCTATAGGATCTAATACCATTAAATAATTGGCTATGGAGATAGACACCCAAGATCTAGAGGCCTATTGAATAGTACAATAACAAGAGAGAACAATAGAGACAAGAACAAATTGCATTTTCATCAGTGATGCAATAAGCTGGACAAAAATACATAGGAGACCCCCTTGGTTTTATAGCCAAGGTGAGTGAATGAGACAATGACAAGTGTTGTTCTCATGACATGATGAGTAGAGTGAAAAGCTATCATCTCACCTAAAGTGGAAAAGTGATCACATGATAACATCACTAAAGGTGGATCACCCACCAAAGGTAAAAAAGTGCAACCATGAAAGGTGGCTATGATAAAGTGATAAAGTGATATTTCCACCCAAAGTGAAAATGCTCCAACTACTCCTATGAAATTACCTAAGTTAGCCTAAGTAAAGTGTAATTAGGACCTAGGAAAGAATTAACCAAGGTAAAATGCCTTAATTACACCAACACTAATGTTGGGTTATACCAATGTTTGCATCTAGGTTAGAAGGGAAGTTGATATTCTCCAGAGGTTTTATCTCATTTGCAAGGGTGTCACACCTTGAAATTAGTCTCATGTTTCGCTAAGCAACTGGGTTCAAAATCTAACACTAGGGTGTAGTTCAAGTGAAAATAGGTTTGGCAAGCCTAATGGGACTAATATGATGAACTCTATCACATTCTGCAAAGGAATTGGTGCAAAACTCTTTATATTCAAAATTTTACGAGGTATTCAACAAGTACTTGGTGACATTACTAGCAACTCCACATCTTGCTTCTAAACTAGATTGCAAGATTCATGCCCAAAATTCAAACAAGGGTATATTCTAGAGCTAAGTTTCAATACACTAAACTATCATTTTCCAATTTTAGAAGTAGGCATTCTTTATCACCAATAAGAAGGACCAAAGGTTTTGTAACTCCATGCCCTAGGGCTCATTCCACATCTCTACTCAATAGACTATCACAACCTAGGATACTTTCCATTTAAATAAACAAACCATTATTCCACATAGTTGTCCCTAGAAATAAAGCATTTTTCATCTTCAATGGTGGTAGTCCTCTTGTATTATATCAAAGGATTGATATACTAGTTTATGCTTTGAAAAATATAGCTTACTTCATTGGTAAGAAAACCACTAACCCAATAGAGCACATATAGGATATAGCCGACATTTGTTATGTCTGTAATGTCACAAAAAAAAGACAACTATTAGACTTTCAGTCCCTCTTTGAAAGAGATGGAAATGATATCCTAGCAAAGGGATATAAACTAAGATCTCAAATTTCAATGGAATTTCATTGGAACATGAATAAGGTTCAACTAGAGTCCTGATAGGAGACCTAAACACTAGGATTTATATTCCTTTGTTGAAATGGATTTGCGATTACAAATTGTGTGTTTAAGATAAAGACTAAACGATAATAAATTGATAACTTTTATCAGTAACAGTGAAATACATAATGAAAAACCAACACAATAGCTTAGATTTGGAAAGAAGATGCAGAAAGGAACTTATGACAACAAACTAAGCCTGAAAATGCTAGACACAGTTGGAGGGTGCCCCAATTTGAGGATTTTTTATATCAATAGAAAGTTGCAAATTCATGATCAGGAGGTCTTGTAGGTTCATCTCTTTGAAACTCAACTAGAAACTGTCATACATTGTTGGAGGGCACTCTAGTTTGTGTGTTCTCACCTATCCAAAATATGTGAATGATTGTCACTATCTTCTCTACATACCTATAACACTCTTTGTCATCAAATATAAACCTTCACACACACAAAAGGAGAAAAAATTATTGTGTTGTATAGGGGCTTGCCTAAGTCAAACCTTGTGTTGGTGTTCCTACCTCCACTACAACAATGATTGATAAAAAAAGATCTTATCCTCAAAAAGGACAGAGGATGTTGTTGTTATATTTAGTTGTAAAGCCACACAAGATCAATGTTACTGAAGGAAATAAAGACAAGAACCCAAAGATGAACAAAATTGAGCACTCTCCTAGCACTGAACTAGACTCATAATTTGAGCTATTGTTCTCTTCAGCATAGGGAGAGGTGAGGGTTGTTTATATAGAAAAATGTGGTCATATAAAACCAAGAGGAATAATAACTCTCTATAGCCCAAAATAGGAGGGAGTTTTACCTACTTGGTAAATGCCAAGTACATGGTTATGCCAACTCAAGTAAAGACAAGAAATGTTTATGGGGAGGTGGCTAATAAATCTAAAAGAGGGTGTGTCATTAAACTACCCAAATGTGGGTGTGACTAACACATGCGATTGTAGGATTATGCCACGTGTCCTCATACTAACCATCCTAATATAACCTAAGTATGCTTAATAATTTGTAGGAAAAATAAATATAAAAAACTTACACTAACGGTAGTAATAATCGAAATGCTTGAATTGACAAATATTACCTTATGAAACCCCTAGCTTGAAGTCTCAACAAGGCTTGATGTTTCTTGAAATATGTTAATGCATGCCTTCATCATGTAGGAACACATCATAATTGATCATGATTGCTAAAACACATATGTATACATGAATTTGAAACTCCTTGATTGCAAATCTATGCTTGATTTCCTTGATTGAATACTCATAACAAGACTTGATTTTTCTAGATATTTTGAATGAGAGAGAGAGAGAGAGTTGCATTTATATGCAACAGATTTAATTTTTGGGGAAGCCTAACATTAGAGGGTAGTTTCCTGCTACTTACAAAGATGACAATTATAATTCAAATTTTACAGCCAAACTGCTTGGACTGGGGTGTTGGGTACCCTAGTCCTAGTATACTAGGTTGACATAAAGGTCATAAATAGGAACATACACTAAGTTTTTCTTTAGATACCGAGGGTATCCCCATGATCTATCTCTACGAACAAGGTGAGACTAGTCCTTGGGGGAAGGATCCACACCCGACAAGCAATCCCCCCACTTAAACCTAGGAGGGAGTTAAAACTGAGACCTACATAGCCCAAGCCAACTCACCTAAAAATGATGGCAAAACTAACCATAATCAAACATGAATCGGGTACACATTAGGCACAACCACCAAAGTGAGTGTGAAATTATAAAGGGATACAAGGGATACAATTTACTACACTACACTTAGCCCCCACTTTAGTGGGAGTATGAACTTACACTCATACTCTTGGTAAAGTATGAAGAAGCAAAAGATTCTTTTATCAAGACATCAAAGAGACAAGACAACACTAAGCTTGGCAAGGTGGTAGCCCCCAAGACTTAGGATCTTATCAATCTACAATGTCAAGATAAAAGACAAGTACAAAGTGAGTAGTATGATCAACATTGGTAACAAAAATGGAGCATGCAAAAACACAAAGAGTATGGCATCTAGGGCTATTAAGATCCCCAAATACTTACTAGGAGTCATGTTACAAACATTGCATGGTTTCTAGGTCTAGTAAGATCCTTGGATACTTACTAGGAGCCATGTCCACAAGGATTCATGAGGCTACCAAGTTGCCTTATGCTAGGTGACTCATGCACAAGTGAAGGTCTTACATGAACTATTAAGTTGTTATATGCTAGGTGAGCTTCATGCCAATAAAGATTATAAGGCCAAACAAAAGTCTCTTCCTATTGGTTAATGTTGATAGGATACTACAAAAGGGTGTTACAATGACACAATAAAATTCATGGTGTGTGGTCAAAGTGTACAAACCAATCTCACACTGTGTGCACAAAGTGAAATGCATAAAGAAATGTATGTGCCCACCTTAAAGTGATTGTGTATGCTAACTAGGAGCAACTATTTTAAGGTAGTATACATTCAAAGACAAGGACATTGTGATAGTGAAATGCCCCAATTGTAGGAAATTCAAGGTAATACTCACATACAAATAAGAGCACACAAGGGATCCAAAGATCTTGGGTTATTCTACGCATAAGATAAATAGTGTATATAAATATGATTATTTTGAATTGACCTCAAACATGAAATGTAATGGAAATACAAGTACAAAAGAAAGAGTACATAAGAAGGATCAAAGGGTCCTTTTAGGTCATCATGGAAGAGACCAAAAAGCCTCAACACTTTGCATCATCCCCAAAAGATAACACAAAAGAACATTTACAACAAAAACACATTTACAACACATGTATACAACATATAGAAGAATAAAGATACAAATACGAGAATGTCACAACAAGATTAGTCTCTTTGTATCTTTGTGTCAATGGGGCATCAAGGGTCATCAAAAGAAAATCTAACAAACAAAAGACACACCAAGTAGCACATCACGAGGAAACACATTAAATACAAGAAAACATACAAAAGCATAGAGGTATTGCACGAACGAGCTAGTCTAACAAATCATCCGCCTCCCAATCTTTCTCATCATTGTAAATAGATGGTGAGAAAGATGATAAAGGAGCTACAACTAATACAATACAAGGAGATATGTCTAGTTCCAAAAAAAGACCATTCCCTAAGGGAGGATCATTATGTGTCACTAGTAGCTAAAGTCAACACTTTAGAAAACATCAAGGATAGTTCATTATGATTTTCAACAATTTCAACTATGTTACTCAAATAATCATGAAAATTTATTATTATAGATGGTTTAATAGGAGGAGGAGGAGGATAATCCCTTAAAATCGACAACTTCAACTTTTTATGAGGTTGGGTAAGGTAAGAATCATCTCTAGGGGTGGTGAAGGTAAGGAAGGTTGAGGGGGTAGTACCAAATAAACATTTGTCTGCTTAGGGAAAGACTCACTTCTTGCAAAAAGCTCACAAGCCTTAGCATGTCTCCATTGTCATTCGCTCACACTAAAATTTCATTAACTATTATTTGAAGTTTCTATAGAAGGAGATTGGGTATCACTCAACATCAATTTGAAACTCTAGAAATAGAAGGAATCTCAAAAGATTGCGAGATAGGAGGAGGAATCTAAAAATATTGAGAGTGGGTCCCAAAGAACTACCTAAGGATAACTCAACTATTCTCTTGGATTAAACTTTTGGTAGGAAGGGAACAAGGTATCCTCACGAGGTTGAATGTGTTGGCATTGTTGAGGCTAATTGTAGTCAAGTGTAAAGTTTTTACATCTAAACAAGGGATAGAACCCACTATGAAATATATTTTGCACTTGTCCTTGAACTTGGAACTTCAAACATTTTAGTGGACTACATAGGTCACTACCTTCATGGAGGTGAGCCAAAAATAAATCAACTTCACACAAAATTAGTCTAAGGTAGGTGGACACCTAAAAGTTGCACAACAAATTAAGAAAATTCTATTCATTTAATTATCCCTATTTTCTTCTAATTAATTAAATTAAGATTTAATTAATATCCCTATTTCTCTAAATTAGCCTATTAATCAAATTAAAGATTTGATTAATATTTCCTTTTTTCTATCTAAGTCATTTAATCAAATTCACATTTAATTAAATCCCCCTTTCTAAGTCATTTAATTAAATCCCCCTTTCTAAGCCATTTTTAATTAAATTTGCATTTAATTAAAATTCCCCTTCTAGCCATTTTTAATTAAATTTACATTTAATTAAAACCACCCACTTGCAAAATAAAAAATCACATTTAAATAAATATATTTTTTTTTAATCTATCAAATGCAAGTTGCCACAAAAATTAAAAGAAATTATTTTTATTTTACTTAGATCCTATTTTTCCCTCACCCACTTGCAAAATGCTACATCTCCCACTTTCTTTCTAATTTTTCTTCTAGATTCTTCTAATCATCCTAATTAGCCTAATTCATCTCTTAAACATTTACACATTCCTTAAGAGAAGTCACTTCTCAAAAATGCCTCAAAGTCTTTGAAATGCATTAAAGGCTTTATGTCCTCAACAAGTTAGCATTCAAAGTCTTCCTAACCATTAATGGTTAACTCAACCCTCCCTTCATGGTTAGAGACTTTCTCTCTAACTTAACCCTCATCTAACCCAAGGCTCTCATCAAGCACTTATGGCTTTGACCCTAGTTATCCTATTAACCCTTGCACAAGAGTTTACCCCTTGGGTAAAAGCTTTATCCAATGGATAACTCTAACCCAACCTTAAACCTTACCTTCTAAGGTAACCTTCGTGTCTTCTCAGGCATTTAATGCTTCTTGCATCTCCTCTCAAGCCCTCTCAAGGTGACATTTTTCAATTTGAGATTGGATTGAATCCCTCGCATGGATTGATAACTTTCAATCCAATCCCTTGTTGAGATTACTCAATCTCAACCCTCCATTGCCTTATTTTCCCTATAAATAGAGTTCTCATTCTTCATTCTCCATATATCGTCTTTTGTGCATCAAACTTATAGTCTCATTTCATCAAGCATTATTAACTCTCTTTGATAATAGTAATTAGATCATTTAGTTTTACATATCATATTATCAATATCATGTTAGCTTCATCTATATGCTAGTTTAATGTCATTTAAATACCATTTTCATGTTAGTTTTAGCTTCATATCAATATCTCGCACCATATCATTATCTAGTTTCATATCTAGACCATTCACTAGGATCATAGTTGCATCCATTTTGATCTTAGAATCATCACGTATCCCTCGTTCTTTTGGTAGTCATCCTATAGGTTAAGTGTTATTCCAAGCTGAGAGCCACCTTGATTTGAAGGATCCTTGGAGATAGAGAACAATGAGACGTGCTTAAGATCTTTATTTTATTTGTTGTTCTAAGATTTTGATCTCTAACATAATGTCCCATTGGTGTGTTTGTGTTGCTTGCCTCTCTCATGCAGGTGCAACAATCTGAGCATACAGTAGGAATAATGCTAAAAATAACATCTAATATTTTAAATCAAACTTTAACTTGAGGATGATGGAACCAATGGTGGGACAAGTGAAACCATCATGCACCTTAATCAAGACTTCGGATTTATCATAAGTGTCTTGATATAATGCATATGCAAAAAGATATTCTTTGGTATTCATATTAACCGTATGTAGTGGATCAATAAGAACCCCACATATGGGTTTGTCATTAATTATAGCAGACATGAATAGCGGTCCATCGAGCGCATGCATTGAGTTATCACTTTGGTTAAAGGTGATATTACCTAGTCAATCTTAGGTTTTGGTCTATCTTGTTTAGGAAAAGGTTCCATCATATTTACTAGATGTCCAGCTTGATTGGATTGGACAGCATTGTATATATAATCAAAATTAGGCTTAACAATATTTGTGTAATGTGAAGGCAAAGGATTGGTAAATATTTGTAATTTTTGATTATGAAGTTCTACAAATTTATTCCCTTTATTATTCACAGCATCCAACTATATGATATTAAAGTCAACGAGGTCATGAACTGCATGTCTAAGACACATACATTTCTCAGTATCACATAGAGGAGTACAATAATATTAAATCCAATGTGGTTTCTTTTTTGGAAAGCTAAGGTTAGGTGTGATCCTTCTTCATCCCATTGAAGAAAACAAAGCCATTTATAAAGTGGTTGGATTTAATTGGTATAATAAATTCATCATCTAGTTTTTGTCCAAAGTGGATTTTGATACCTAAAATATACTTCACTAGGTGGATGAAGGTGGTTGCATTAAAGGATGCCACTAAGGCTTCAGTTATGAAATTTCTTGATGAAATTGTGACAAGGTTTAGTGCCCCTTCCACCATCATCTCTAACAATTCCTAAGAATTTATTGGCGCCCAAATTAGTGAGTAGACCACAAAATTGGTGTTTACTTAAATAACTAATTGAATTACTACTATCAAGGTAATGGGTTAGCTAGTCTCCAAACAAAAACTTGATCAAGATAATCAAGAGGACCATATAGGACAATCAAAGGTTTTGGAATTGAAAAATAAATACAACCTTTGGGGATGACAAGATACTCCAAATAGAGACATTGAAAATTCTCCTTGCATGTTAGTTTATAGAAGGGAAACAAGGCTACCATTATCACTAGAATTAACTCCTCTTGAGATAGCACAACAACTATAATTATCGAAAAATGATTCCATTAATATGAGGTTGGCTAAAGTAATGGGGTTAGAAGAAACTAGGAACAAGCCTATGTGTATCCTTGAGACTCACCAAGCACAAGTTAAGAAAAATTTTGACGAGAAATTCATGAGTGGAGTGTTCCAATGAGACTTAGTGTAGAAGTCAGATGTAGATTGAGCCAAAGTAGGAAGTAATACCAAGTGTCATGTTGTCTCAAGTCACATTTATGTCATCACTATCTATAAGGACACCAATGCATTTCATCTCTCTAGTCTAGAAGGTGAAGCTCTTCCTATCTTGATCAATAGTATTCACATCAAACCTTATTTTAAAGGTGTCTTGTACAAAAATCATGTACATTTTATGTTAGTTGTTGTTATTTTCCAAGAAATGTTGCTACATATTCTGTGTTCCCCTTAAGGGAATGCATGATCTAGGTTGTTTGTGTTTTCGTCCAAGTGCAAGCCTACACATGTTGTTTTGTTCTAATTTTATATTTTAATTTAATCTACTTACACTTGTTGTTCCCTTACAAATTTGTGCCCAATTAACTTATAAGGCCCATGGATTCCATGATTAGTAAGTAATCATCCTAAAGAAATCATTAAAAATGTTAGCATTTTATACCTCGCTTTGTGGTCCATCAACTATTACCGATTTGAGATATCCTACATGGACCTCCTTGCATTGAATTTTCCTTTGCCTTTTGCATAGGTTCCCTTGTTCATGCCTTAGTCAAAACCAAAGTTGCGAAATTCCTATAAAAAATCAAAGTATGGATTTCCCTAAGCCTTTCACTTGGAAGATGAGCCAAATGGGTACTCAAATTTTAAATTTGGTAAAATTTTGGTCAAAATTGGTCATTACTATGTTGTAAAATATTGGCCAATGTTTTCCTATCGTGAAACTTTTGGGCCATCCAAATCATCCTTAAAATCTCACAATCTACCATTAGTTGCTAAGTTATCTGCACTTGCAATAATTCATGGTACAACCAATCTTTGAATTCCACAATTCCTTCTTCTTTGCACTCCTGTGAAAATTCTCCGCAACTTGGATCATATCCCAGTGCCCCCTTAAGTTTCACAATTTCCTCCTCATGCCTACTTTTTGCAATAATATTCCTCTATGAAACTTTGCATCCTAGCAGAATGTTATCTTGTTTCCCTCCAAATTCTCATAATCCACATGAATCTTGATTTCCTACAAGTTCCAATTCAATTCCATTTCTCCACATTTCCTCATGTTTATGTCATCCTGATCTCAAAATTTTATGTCTAACATCTAATTAATTTTCCAAATATGTGATTGTTTCTGCAAGATTGAAGGAAATCAAAGCAAAATTGGTCATGTTATGGCCAATCGAAGGTTTTGAGAGTTCAAGGAATTACCATTGGTGTTGATGGAAATTCTAATAACCACAAACTATCAATGGTTCTTGATTTCTTATTGAATCCTAATTGATAACAAGGGAGTGCTATAAACGTTAAAGGGAAAAAATTTACTAAGGTGGATTGATTGAATATTTTGATCCCCTAGAACTATCGACAATGTTTCTAGTTTCACTCTAGGGTCCAACTGTTGACTCTAGGGAAAAATGGTGCAGGGAAGAAAGATAAGACACAGAAGGAAAGGAACCAAGGTACCGACATGGAAAGAGCTAAGGAAGAAGGTTGAGGCACATATTAAAATTCACTAAGCATTGGAACGTTGGGAGTTCTAATGGTTTGTGGAACCACCAAAAACCTTGGCAAGATGCTAAGTTCCTTCAAACCCCTTTATTTCTAGGTATAAGGTATGGGTCAGGCTTAATTCATGGCCCTTGAAGACTGAAATACTTAAGGAAAATTCTAAGGCATAGATGATGGGGATGTCGGTGGTTTCTAGAAATATCAAAACTCCCGGTAGGGTTCCTATTTCTAGTCAAACCTTGATCCCCAACAAAACATGATTTTATGAGGGCTTTGGGGCAAAAAAACAAAGAGAGGGACCGTTGGATGAAGCAGGCTATGACTCTACCTTGATAAGTGAAAGACAATGACCAACATGATAAAAAATAAAAAATAAAAGAATAAACTAAGAAAAAAATGTCAAAGGTTTTGGTGGTTCTAAGAAACATCAAAATCCTTAACTAAATTTTGAGTTCTTATTCCAACATCAATCATAACATAAAATGAACTCAACAAGAAACAAGAAGTATTGTTGATTATTCCAAAGGTTCATAAAACCAATGATGGGGATCTTAAGTGGCCCAAAATTGTAGATAGTGGATATTTAATGCCCATATGATGCAAGAAGAAAGATTTAGGTGCTAAAAAGGATAAAAAGGTAAAACCAATTGTTCTAGACATTGAAAGGAAAAAATAAGAGGATGATATCTATTTTAAAGGAATCTAGGAAACATTTGTTCCCATAGACCTCCATTGATCACCATTATTGTTTCTTTGATGGCTCCTCAATACCTATTCTAGCATCGTGAAGCTATAGGATCTAAAATTTAATTCTTCACAAAAAAATTCCAAGTCATTTAGTAGTGTCATGTTGCATTTATTGCTTTATAGGGTGTTTTTCCATTTAGATTGTTATCCCCATTTCCAGTTACAATGCAAACATGGGATAACCCCTAAAAAATTTGTCCAAATTTGTAGCCCATGTGCTCTAAGCATGAAAATAAGACAAAAATTCACTATCCTTTGTCTACTTTTCATCTCCATGAAAATATCTCGATTTGAGTCAATTCATAAAATTGACTAACACTTAATTTTTGCATTTTGGGGGTTTAACCCCAATTTTGCACCCTTTTTCATGTCTTAGGTGTATTTTGGGGTTTCAAATCTGAATACACATTTTAGGTGCATTTTGGGTTGATAAACCCAAAATAGACCTCTTTGTGTTTGAGTAGGGTATGAATAGAATTAAATGCTAAGTGACTGTAATTAAATCGGTTTCCTTTTCATTTATAATCACTTTATTTCTTTCTTTTTTGATAATTTTGTGCTCATGTTCTTGTGTTCGAGTTAATCGTCTTCTTCTCTTTCACTGTGTTTGGAGATTTCTCATTTCTGAATTTCTGCATTTGATCTGTGTAAGTTTTTGTCTTTCTTTCCTTTCATTTGTTTTTATTTACATTTTGGGATGATGTTTTTATGCCCTAGTTTTGGTTTATTTTCCTTAGGGTTTCTATTTTGTATCAATATGTATGATTTTAGATCTTTCATAATCAATGTTGTTCAGACTTATAAGTCCAAACAACGTTGTTGATTATTGCCATGAATTTTCAATTGTGTCATTTGAACTTATAATTCTGAACGACATTATTATATTTCACTACGATTTCATCCTTCGCGTTCTTTGTTTTGCACTATGTCAGTGTCGTTCAAAGTTGAAACTCCAAATGACACCATTATTTCCATTGTCATGCAAAACATGTACTTAGCATGTAGTTCGGGGTTATGAACCTGAAATACATGATGAACATGTAGTTCGGGCTCATAACCCCGAACTACATGGTCAATGTGTGTTTTCCTAGGAACCCTCAAAATGGTGAAGTTCAGGGTCATGATTTCGATCAACACCACCAAACAACACTACCACATGGTATCATTCAGAGTCATGACCCCGAACTATGCCACGACATAAACTTTTCCATAATGCATAACATCGGTGTAGTTCAAAGTATAAACTTCAAGCTATACTAGATCATACTCTCCCAAAGATGCAATTCATAATTTAACCTCTGAACTACACCGATTCAACATTGCACCCAAATGCAAACAAAGGTGCAGTTCAGGTTTACAACCCCGAACTGCATCAGGCCTTTCCACTTATAAAAAAGGGAGATGTAGTTTAGGTTTGTAAACCCGAACTACATCGTTGTATGTTTTTTTGGCAATCTTAAGTGTAAATCAGGCTTACAAAGCCGAGTTACACCTATATTTCCTAAAATAAGATTAGGGTATCTAAAGTCATTAATGATCTTCTCCAAGCCATCAATTTCTCACAAAGATACTTTTTAAGATGAAATGGTGATTTTCTTCTAACTCTGGAAGGCTTGTTCTTCCCAGTGTTGCACTTTCAATTCTATAATAAATGACAAATCCATCTCCTGGAAAGAGAACCATGACGTTCAAAAAGAAAGATCCACATCCAATTTTTCCACATTCCTCAGTATCTTCAAATATAAACAACATTAGAGACACAAAAATAGGACATGTGGACATGGAAGAGTTCCTCAAAAGGGTATTTACTATAAGATGGAATCCATCATTAATAGTGGTATTTATTTGGTTTTAGTTTTTCCTATGTCTGGAAAAAATCCAGAGTTTGTGCTTGCAGTGGCTAACCACTTTGACCCTGAGAGCATAAGTGTCAAAGGTGCAAATGGTAAAAATATTATCAGGTCGGATGGAGATTTCTTCGACACTATCTTCAAATGTTTGACCATTGATAAATATGCTAACATAGACATGCATCTACTATGAGAAACATTTGGACAAGTATCAAAGAAATATGAATGATAATTGGTTGAAGACTCCAAGGCCCACCATTGCTAGATGGCCTAAGACCTTTCATCACAGTGACTTCATTGAGGAAGTTAATGATTTGATTACTCTTCTTAGTAGAGTAAAAGGTCTTCATATCTCTGACACATACCATGAATGGATGTATCGAAAAATTCATGTCATCAAGTAGAATAAAGAAAATATATACCGAGGCAAACAAATAAGTGATGCATTATGTGATCAGCTCATCAAGGTGCCTACTAATCTGAATTTTTTAATGACTTCATACTTGGTGTATGTTGTAGCTTCAATGAGGCACTTTCTAGGTTTATCCACATAGGGAGACAGAAGATAGGTTCTAGGTCATGAATATTACTCACAACTTGTTCTAAAGAATAGCTTGCATCATTTCAGTAGAGTCAATGATACTTTCTTCTATCATTACATATGTATGCTTGACAAAGATCCTCAAAAGAAAAGAGTATCAGATGAAGCTTTGGATGTGGTCAACTAGTATAGATGCATGTTCCTACAGTTTCCTACATTCACCTACCTTAGGGTAGGGCATTTTGATGATCAACCCTTCATGCTTCTAAGATATCCTTCTGATAAAATCATTCTCATGGAGTTGGATCAATAGATGGTTACAGTTCATGAACGACAATCAAGCTCTCAAAAGCCTAGTTTCAAATTTACCTTGACCATTGGAAGATATTTTGTTACTTTTATATACAAATCCAAGGCATTGGATGAAGAAACAATGAAGTTCTTCAAAGCCGAAAAAGATTTTGATCATAGGGGGATGAAGAATAAGTTGAAAAAGAGTTACACTCATGTGCATCGCATAAAGGATATCTAGATAGATTGTATAACTCAAGAAGACATTAGAAGACTTGACTTTTGTCATCTTATTATGGAGCAAATTGAAAATATTAATCTTGTAGATATTCCAGAAGGAATGAAGGATGATTGAATTATTTTGGATGCAACGTATGTGGGTAAAAAGATTGCAGAGACACCATTTCCACTCATTCAATGCTCTCAAAAGGAAGTGACTTCTATAAGTGCTAGATTCCATAACATCCTTGCAAACACTAATGTTTGGTTGTCACACAAAGGGATTCAATTTAAGACATTCAATACTAGCTCAAAGGATGATACGGTTGGACCTGTTGGCAAAAGGTCAAAGCTTAGAACTAAGAATAGATAAGATCCTACAACTCCACAAAATCCTGCAAAATAATATTTCATTGTGGGAAAGAGTAAAGCAAAGATCAAGGTGTTGGCATTTGGCATAACTGATGCAGATCAAGTGATGCAATTGAAGTTGGATGATTGCACCGGTAAAGGATAGAAGTCTATTTGTGATGAAGACATTGAGATTCTATGAATAGATGACATGCTTAGTTATTTGTGTTGTCATTGCTAGCAACTGATGTTCCTGATGTTTTTGTTTTGTCATCTAAGAGATTTGGTTTACTAGAAGACAGGGTTTACCGGCAGTGAACTAAAGTCTGTGAATTAGGACTTTAACCAGTAAAGCAGAGTTATTTTGACTGGATTGGTCGATTGGCGATGACTGGTGATTTGCAGTTTGGATGGTGAACTTATATCATGGAAATTTGTATATGACTGGAACCGGAACTTGTGATGATTACCGAAAGGCATGTTTCAAATTCTGATGAATTTTTGCTAAGGTTTTAGTAGGGTTTAAGGACTGGTGAAGAAATCATCACACCGGTAATGATTTATGTTACAACAATGATCAGCAACAAGTCTACATAAAGTTGGTAACACGACACAACCCGCGTGAAAGATTTGATAGTTGTTTTAGCGCAATTCAAGGAAGATTTTCTTGGGAATTAGCAAAACACTTAGTAAAGTGTTTTGAGGATACATATCGGATTTTCGTGATGGGTTACAATCAACCAATGGTTGATATTGTATTGTAATTTGTTGTAATGATCTGGATAGTGATCTATGATGATCTTTTGTGATCTATTTGTAAATTCATGATCTAATTAGGTTTTGTGGTCGACCTAGTTAAGATGGCTATTTAGGTTGACACCGTTGATGTTTATTGTGTCAGTAGTCTTGAGAATGTGTTAAGTCATCCAAGTGAAGTGTAAAATCTGTATGAGAGTTACAGAGTGTTGTGTATAACTAGATCTAATCAATCAAGCAGAGAAGTGCAAGTAAACAGATCATTTTCTTACTGTTGTTCCCTAACAGTTGCAACAGGTTAAATCCCTTGATCGGGTAGGTTCTAATAGACCTTAAACATTTAAGTCCCCTAACAGGGCAACTCTCAAAAGAGTGTTAAATCCTCTCACAAGGTTGATCCTAATAGATCATCAAGCTCCTAACCGAGTTGCAAGGCAAATCCCTTAATCGGGTGACTCCTAACAGGGTCTGCTCTTAATCGGGCGTATTGTAAGCTCCTAACATGACGTACTTCGAAAGAGTACAAATATTTGTGGGTGCCAACTCCCACCGTGGTTTTTTCCCTATTTGGGTTTCCACATCAAAAACTTATGGTGTTCATTTGTGGAATGTTTTTCATGTGATGTTCTTGTTTACATTTCATTTCATGCATTATTTCTGAGAAACCGGTTATGATGTTTTATCTGAAGTTTATCAGAGGTTACCGGTACTAATAAGAAGTTGTTTGAGAAAGTATTTGATCTTATTGATAAGGTTAATTAGTTTGTATTTGATCAAGTTTATATGATTACTTTGGAGGTGAAAGTATTGGTAAATGATTTGATTAATGTGTTAAGCAAATTTGATAAAGAGGTTATTAGATCTGATTACAGAAGTTGAGATATTTGTTCAATGATTTCAGATCTAAAATAAGTTTGATTTTGAGTTAAAGTTTGAATTGGTCTTAATACTCATTCACCCCCCTCTCAGTATTAACCGGATCCTCATAGGATTACTAATTGGTATCAGAGCTTTAGTCCTTTGTGTGTAGAAATCCTAACCGCTTGAGAAAAAGATTCTGAGGAATTCAAGATGATGAAGAAAGAGGGTCCCAAATTCAACAAGGATAACTACAAGATCTGGAAAGACCGAATGAAGATCTACATCAAAGGTCTTGGTGCACAATATTGGAAGAAAGTTGAAACAACATATCTTGCTCCTACTACTACTCCCTTGACACCAGATGAACTCGAAGAACAACAAGATAACATGCAAGCCCTAGAAGCTATTGTAAGTACTTTATTTGATTTAGAATATATTGATCTTCAAGGATTGGAAACTGCAAGTGAGGTTTGGGAAAAGTTAGAGACAATCTATGGAGGAGATGAGCATGTTCAAAGAACCAAAGAAGAAAGCTTGAGAGGAAAATTCGATGACATGCGAATGCTTGAAAGAGAGACTGTTGGACAGTATGGTCAGAGAATCAAAGAAGTTGTTGGCGGCATTAAGAGTGTTGGAGGCAAAATAGAAGATGATACAATAGTAAGTAAAATGCTCGAAACTCTTCAATCTCAGTAATCTATAAGAGTATCGGCAATCCAATAACTTAGATCTATTTCAAAGGATAAGGTAACTGTTGATTCATTGTTTGGTAAGCTTACAACTTTTGAGTTAAATAGTTTTGACAATTGTGTGACATAATCTACTGAATCTACCTTTAAAGCTTTTGTTACCGGTTCATCTGCTAGAAAAGGAAAAGATATATGTCAAAATAATGAGTGCAGGACAAGTCGTGGAAGTAACCGGGGAAACGAAGACAATGAATATCAAGTGATGGAACTTGAAGTATTGTTAGCAAAGAGATTTCCAAGTGGCACTAGTAAGTATAAAGGAAAGCTACCTTTTAAGTGTTTCTCTTGTAATAAAATTGGTCATATTGCTGCTAACTGCCCTAACACCGATAAGAAAGAAAACTTTAGAAGATTCAAAGGAAAGGGAAAGAAACATTGTTATGTTGCAGTAGATGAAGGTGTGACCAATGAGGAGTCGGAAGAAGAAGATGACAATAAAAAAAATTATGTTTGTAGTTGTGAAGGACAAACTGTCTAATAAAAAGGCACTAGTATCTCATATGTAGAATAGTGATCAATGGATTATAGACAATGGTTGATCACACCACATGACCGGAGACAAAATTAAGTTCATAACCCTTAATGAATTTGATGGAGGTGTTTTTAGATTTGGAAACAACTCTCCTTGCATGGTGAAAGGTAAAGGTTCAATCTCTCTAAATGGAAAGAGTAATGTTGATGATGTATTTTGGGTTGATGGTCTTAAGCATAATCTTTTGAGTATTGGTCAACTCAATGATAAAGGTTATTTGCTCGAGTTTAAGAGTGGAGTCTACATAATTCTTGGAGGTAATGGTGAATTGATTGCTACCAAGAAGCAAACTAGAGGTAACTTATTCCATTTGAATAGTTATGTTAATAATTGTCTGGTTGCAAGAATGGAAGACAGTTGGTTATGGCATAGAAGATGTTTTCATGTTCACTTTGATAATTTGATTAAGATAAGAAAGTCAAGTGTTGTAAGAGGATTACCCCAACTTGTCAAACCGGATAGTGTGATATGTAAAGATTTTCAAATCAGTAAGATGACCTCTATTTCTTTCAAGAGCAAGAATGGTATTTCTGAGAATGTTTTAGATTTGGTACATATTGATCTCTGTGGTCCTATGAGAATAAAGGTTTATTATGGTGATAGGTATTTCATGATCTTCACCGATGACTATTCTAAAATGATGTGGGTAACATTTTTGAGAGAGAAATCAGAAGCATTTAATAAATTTAAATCATTTAAAGCCCTGATTGAGAAGGAAACAGGTAAGAACTTGAAGTGTTTAAGATCAGACCGAGGAGGTGAATTCACATCTGATGAATTTGTTAAGTATTGTGATGAACAAGGTATAAAGAGACAAATGTCTACTCCGAGGACACCACAGCAGAATGGCATAGCAGAAAGGATGAATAGAACAATAGTTGAAGCTGCAAGAACCATGTTATTACAAGGCAATGTATCCAAAATGTTTTGGAGAGAAGCGGTCAGTACTGTTGTATACACTTTAAACCGGGTACTAGTAAAAAGAGGTAACAATAAGACACCCTATGAGCTATGGTATGGACAAACTCCTTGTGTTAGTTATTTTAAAATCTTTGGAAGTCAATGTTTTATCAAGAGAGATAACTACACTGAGAAGTTTGATGCAAAATCTGATGAGGGAATTTTTCTTGGTTACTCTTCTAAGAGTAAAGCATATAAATGTTACAATAAGAGAACTAAGAAAATTGTTGAAAGTGCTCATGTAAAAGCTAATGATTTGTCTAATAAGTCTGAAGGTGCAAGCAGATCTGAACCTAAAAAGGATGATAATGAGGAAAAGTTTGTGATCATTGAACTGAAAGAAAAGAACAATGAAGAACCGGCAACTGCAGAACTAGGTGCTCAACCGATGAGTGATGATAGTGAGGAAGAAGATGAAGAACCCGATGAAGAAGCTGCAGAACTGGCATAGGCAATACCTAGATATGTCATATTGAATCATTCACAAGAACATATAATTGGTGATAAGAATGCAGGTGTGCAAACCAGGAGAAAGATCCAAGAGAATTCATGTTTGATACCTACAATTGAACCCAAGACAGTTAAGGAAGCACTAAAGGATGATGATTAGGTTAAGGTAAATGAATGAAGAATTAGATCAAACTGAGAAGAATCAGACATGGTCACTTGTTCCTAGACCAATCGATAAGAATGTAATTGGAACAAAATGGGTCTTTAGGAATAAATTGGATGAAGAAGGAAGGATTATAAGAAACAAGTCAAGGTTAGTCTGCAAAGGGTATGCTCAAGAGGAAGATGAGGATTATGGTGAAACATTTGCACATGTTGCTAGATTAAGGTGTAAGGATGCTACTGGCATTTGTTGCATATAAGGGATACAAAGTCTACCAAATGGATGTCAAGTCAACCTTTCTGAATGGGATTCTAGAAGAAGAAGTATACATTGAACAACCGGATGGATTTTCCTTGACCGATGATAAAGACATGGTGTGTAAATTGCAAAGCTCTATATGGTCTTAAGAAGACACCGAGAGCATGGTATGAGAGATTACATGCACATTTGATCAAGATTGGATTCCATCATACCAGTGAGGACATCAACATTTATTTGAAGACTGATGGAGACAAGATGCTGATAGAAAAAGTATAATGACATAATTTTTGGTGGAAATGATGATATGTGTATGGACTTTGTTGAGATAATCAAAAAGGAATTTGAAATGTCTCTAATCGGAGAAATTAAGTTCTTTATTGGCTTACAGGTTCAACAACCGGATGGCGGTATCTTTATTTGTCAGACCAAGTATATCAAAGAGGTGTTGAATACTTTCGACATGGAAGACTGCAAACTGGTAGGGACACCGATGGTGATTGGTTGCAAGTTGTCAAAGGAAAATGATTCCCGTAATGTTAGTGATAAAGAGTATAGATCTACGATTGGCAAGCTTACGCCCACTTTTCGGGGCATTTCAGGGCCTCTAAAGTCCTCAAAATTAAATTTAAACCTTTTATTTCACCCCTCCAAAATGGAAACTTTAATATCTTCAAAACTAGATGTGATCTTGCAGCGTAACTTTACATGAATGCTTATATAGCCAACCAGAAGCTTCGGGGAGAATTTTGCACCATTTCATGCCCAAACAAAAACTTACTATAAATAGTAACCTCATGTAAATGCAAGGTTGAGACACCATTTTCCCAACATTAATGGGACACAAAGTTTTCATCATCTTCTTTGGTCCAAATGATCTATACCTAAATGTCTCTAATGGTGGAGTAATTAAGATAATCACCTAATTAATTATCTATTGTGTCCCTTATTACTTTATTACACATAAGCTGAACTTAGGAGTGCTTCTCTATATCTAGATTGAGCTAATTATAGGCCAAGTAATTAAAATAATCACCTATTTTTTTAGCTATTAGGTCCCTTATTACTTTATTACAAATAAGCTAAACCTAGGAGTGATTCTCTATATCTAGATTGAGTTAATTATCGACCAAGTTGTCTCAATTCATATGATTAAGAAACTTATAAAGCTCTAACTTAATCATCTCCCAAGGTTTTCATCTAGGGTTTTATCATTATGCTTTTATAAGAATTCATTGTATTCAATGCAATCTATCCAATTTTCATTTCAGGTTCATTTCAATATTAGATTCTTCTTTGCATCAATTCTCTCTCAAGGTTGCATAACATCAATTATGGCTTCTTCTCTTCATATGTGATAGGCATTTTGGTTGTAAGTGATTTCTAGGAGTTGTGGGGTTAGCTATCAATTCCGACGTCTAAATCCAATGTAATAATAAGAAGACATAGAGTTTTTTTTCCCTCCATCTAGAAGGGGTATCCCATCAATGATGGTATCATGGCATAGTGACACAATTACATAGGCTCGTCACTACCTTTGAAGAGTTCAACCAAGGGTTGATTAAAATATTTGATATGGTTAATCTATAAATTCACTTTCAATAGCTTGTATATTTGAAACACTATGGATTAGTATAACACTAGATAGGTGACTTTTAGAGGATAGCATAGATATGATGTATTTAACAAAAGGATCATGGTTCTATTGATAGAAATATTGATAGAGCCTTTGAAGTGCTTGATCAAGGAATTGGAGCCTTCCACTCTTCAAGAGGAAATCAAAAGGGTCCTCTATATGGAGTCTTATATTGGAATAAATCCTATCTTAACGTTCCACCTATAAACCAAAATAAGTTCCAAAATAGAGAACCAAGTGTTAGGAATTGCATGCAGAAAATATCAATTAAATGCAAATAAAGACTAAACAAAGCAATGAAAAAAACATGGAAATAATAACAATGAAGAGACAATTTTTAACATGATTCACCCAAACTTGGTCTACATCCAGAAAACATAGAGTCCAATATTATTATCTAGCAAATCGAACCGATTACAATCAGCAATCCCTTGCAACTCAATACTGTTGCAAAATGCTAAAAAATTCTCCACAGAAAATGCTAACCCTTAGCCATTTTATCAAGACTTATGTCGGTTACAAAAATAGGGTTATACTATGTCAACCCATAGAAAAAATAACTCCCAACACCTTTATAAAATAATAAAAGTTGGTTGATCTTTCAGGGGTGTTACCCTTGGACCCCGCAAGGGGTGCTGCCCCCAAACCCCCGTTGAATAATTTTGGGGAAACTAAGTTGATAAAAGGGGAAAATTTAGCCTCCAAATCTGATTAGGCTCCATGTAACAACAATATCCCACTTGGAGAATGATCAGACTCCACAACATAACATCTCCCTCTTGGAGACTGATCATAACACTGCTGACCCTATAGCTCCTACTGGAATGAAACACCCTGGACCCTGTTGTTCTGTTTTTATTGTTTTCATTCTTGAAGACCAATCGAAGCTAAAGAGGAGCTCAACTTCTCCCTTGTCACTGCCTTTATAAACATATACATTAGGTTTTCATATGTATGTATCTTTTCTAGCCTTAACTATCCATCATCCAACATTGACCGATTGAAGTGATACCTCAATTGTATGTGTTTTGTCTTTGAATGCATGGAAAAATTCTTTGCAAGATGGATGGAACTCTATTTGTTCATAAACAAACAACAATTAGCCTGTCATTTGCCCAATTCTTCCATGAAAGATTGCAATCATATAATCTCCTTGCTTGCCTCTGTTGCAGCTACATACTTTGCCTTTGTGGTGGATAAAGCAACCACCTTTTACAACATGGAGATCCAACTCACCGTTGTCCCACCTACAATAAAGACATAACCTGTAGTACTCCGCCTAGTATCAATATCCCCTACCAAATATGAGTATGCATAACTTGCTAAATCACTATTAGAGCCTCCAAAATATAAATGTTTATTGGATGTACCTCTCAAATACTTGAGAACCCATTTTTCTGCATTTGAATGCTCCAATCCAGGATTACTCATATACCTACTTACAACTCCAACAGCATGTGAAATATCTGGTCTCGTGCATACCATGGCATACATTAAACTTCATGCAGCTAAAGAATATGGTACCTTGGACATTTTGTCTTCCTCCTCTTGTGTCTTAGGACACATCTCCTTAGTCAATTTCAAATGACTAGGCAAAAGTGTGCCGACAGCTTTTGCATTCTCCATATGGAATCTTTGCAACACCTTTTCAACATAATCAACCTGAGATAGAGTCATTTTTTTGTTCTTCCTATCTCTGCAAATTTTCATACCAAGGATTTGTTTTGCTGCCCCCAAATCCTTCATAGCAAATGATTTTGCTAACTGTTGTGTTAACTCTCTAATGTGATCCATGTTAGACCCCGCTACAAGCATGTCATCAACATATAAATATAAAATAATGTAGTTGTCATCATCCAACCTCTTAAAATAAACGCAATGGTCAGAATTACATCTATTGTAGCATTGCTCAGCCATAAAACTATCAAATTTTAAGTACCACTGTCGAGGTGCTTGTTTCAAGCCATATAAACTCTTCTTCAATTTGCACACCAATCTCTCCTTACCTTCGACCTCAAAACCTTGGGGTTGTTCCATATATATCTCCTCCTCCAAATCACCATGGAGAAAGGCGGTTATTACATCTAGTTGTTCCAAATGCAAATCTTCAATAGCCACAATACTTAAAATAGTATGAATAGAAGTCAACTTAACAACTAGAGAAAAAATTTCAGCAAAATCAATGCCTTCTTATGTGCAAATCCTTAACTAACCTAGCTTTAAATATGTTCTTACCTCCATCTTCCTCTTTCATCCTATAAACCCATTTGTTTTGTAAAGCCTTTTTACCTGCAGGCAACTTACATAATTCCCAAGTCTGATTTTTTTGTGAGTCCATTTCTTCTTTCATTGCAAGCTCCCACTGAACCTTTGTATCCATCTGCATAGCTTCATCATATCTTTTTGGTTCTCCAGCATATGTTAATAAAATAGAATACAAAGAGGGAGAGAACCGTACAGGAGGTCTACTTAGCCTTGTTGACTGTCTAACATTCACTAGAGTTTGTGATTTTTTTGGTTGTTGTTGTTGTTGAACATGAGGAACCACTGGAGCATCACTATCTGGAGTATCATCCAGCACCACAAAATCCTTTTCTTTCTTCTCATGTTGTTGCAACTGATCTTTGTACAACACCTTCTCATTGAATACAACATACCTGCTTCTCACAATTTTCAGATTTTCAACATCCCAAAGCCTATAACCAAATTCATCAATGCCACATCGAACAAAAATACACTTTTTTATTTTGCATCCAACTTGGTCATTTTTTCGGAATCTACAAGTGCAAATTCTTTGCATCTGAAGGTTTTGAGAAAAGAATAACTCACCTTCTTACATGTCCATACTTCCTCTAGAATACCACAGCCCAATGGAACTAAAGGACCTCTATTAATTAAATATACAACAGTATTGACAACCTCTGCCCACATGTTTAAAGGTAGCCGAGCATGTAATCTCAAACTCCTTCCATGCTCCATTACTATCCTATTCATGTGCTCAGACACTCCATTTTCTTGTGGAGTCCCTGAAACCATTTTTTGCCTACGAATTCCATTAAAGGAACAATAATCCTCAAATTCTTTGTTGCAATACTCACCACCTTTATCAGATCTGAGACATTTTAATCTTTAACATGTTTTATTCTCAACAAAGCTTCTCCATTTCCTTAAATGTTTCAAATACATCAAATTTTTGCCTAAGGAAATAAATCCAAACCTTCCTAGTGGCATCATCTATGAATGTAACATAATACCAAGAGCCACCAAGAGAAGATACATGAATCAATCCCCATACATCTATATGCACAAGCTCCAACTTTTCATCTTTCTTTTGCTTCCCATCCATGAGAAAACTAACTCTTTTTTGTTTGTCATACGCACAACTTTCATAGAAATCCATATTAATGCATTTTAGACCCTGTAAAACCTTTTTAGAATGAAGTACCTTCATACCTTTTTCACTTATATGCCCAAGTTTGTTATGCCACAATGTTGTCTCGGAACCTACAGTAACTGTTTTAGTCTCTTCCTGTGAACCCGCATCAATTGTTCCTGAACCTGTTTGGATTTTCTTTGCAACAACTAAAGTAGAAGGAACAGTATGACCTGTAAAAATATATAAGGTGCCTACTTTCACACCTTTTTCTACTATCAAGGAACCTCTTGAAACCTTCCAGTTTTTATCATTAAAAGTAACTATGCAACCTTCATCACCGAGTAGCCCTACTAAAATTAAATTCCTACTTAGCCTTGGAACATTCCTTATCTCTTGTAGTAGCCAATGATTCTCATTTTACAACTTAATCTTAATTCTTCCCTTTTCCAACAATCTGACAGGGTTCATTATCTCCCAAATAAACCAGCCCAAAATCCCCTTGGACATAATCAAGAAAATAACTTCTTTGTGGCGTAGAATGAAATGAGGCCCCTGAATCTAAAACCCATGAATCATCAGCATTATCTAGGGAAATAATCAAAGCATCATCTTCATATTTATTACTTACCACATTTGCCTCCTTATAATCTTCTTGTTTTTCTCCTTTTTTCTTCTAAGACTAGCAATCTTTCTTCAGATGACTTAGTTTCCCATAGTACCAGCAATCTTTCGGTCCTCTGGATTGGGACCCCTTCTCTTTTGATTTTCATCATGACTTCCCACAACCTCCAGAACCTTTTCCTCTCTCCTTTGATCTGCCCCTACTTTCTACATTCAAAACACTACCTGATGTGGATCCACCTGAGCTTTTCCTATGAATTTCCTCACTCACAATAACACCAAAAACATCATCAAATTTCAAGGTATTTGAACCAAAAAAAGAGTTACTAACTGCCATTACCAAACTATTCCATCTTTCAGGCAAAGAACATAATATCAATAGAGCTCTAACTTCTTCATCGGAATTTACCTTTACAGAAGTCAATTGACTGGTAATTGTATTAAACTCATTTAAATGATCTGTCATAGATCCACCTTCAACCATTTTTAGATTAAATAAACGCTTCGTGAGAAATACCTAAGTATTTGAGGTTGAGGGTTTTTCATACAATTAGCCAAAGCTTTCATCAATTGATTTGTTGTCTTTGCTCCCATTATATTGAACACCACAGATAGTGCCAAGAACAACCAAATGGATCACAGTGCCTTTTGTCAAGAATATTCCAATCCTCGTCACTCATTCATGCTAGTTTTTTTGCTATTCCTTCCAACAACCTCCATAAATCCTTTTGATAGAGATAATCCTCCATCTACATCTTCCATAATTGATAGTTCTACCCATTGAATTTATCTACCTTAAATTTACTCTCGTCCACCATTGCTCCCACTTAACCATGAGACCTTCCTGCAGACGATAATCAAACACAATCCGCTTTGATACCACTTGTTAGTAATTGCATGCAAAAAATATCAAATAAATGCAAATAAAGATTAAACAGAGGAATGAACATGGTATAATAACAGTGAAGAGATCATTTTTAACGTGGTTCACCAAACTTGGGCTACATCCACCAAACATAGAGTCCAATATTATTATCTAGCAAATTGAACTGATTACAATCAGCAATCCCTTGCAACTTAATACCGCTGCAAAATGCTACAAAATTCTCCCCAGAAAATCCTAACCCTTAGTCATTTTATCAAGGCTTATGTTGATTACAAAAATAGGGTTAGAATATGTTAGCCCATAGAAAAAATAACTCATGATGCCTTTATAAAATAATAAAAGTTTTTTGAGATTTCGGGGGTGCTGCCCCCAAACCCCCATTGAATAATTTGGGAGGAAACTGCGCCGATAAAAGGGGAAATTTTAACCTCCGAGTATGATTAGGCTCCATATAACAACACCAAGCACATAGAATATGTTTCCACCATTAAAAATAAATGAAGATAGCAAAAATAAACTCGAGAGGAAGCAACTTTGTTTCTGTTACAAAGAACCCTAAGAGCGAGGACATAACTACCTTGGAAAAGGTCAATGGAATTATATTACGATCAATTTAGATGCGAAAATAGAACAAGTTGAGACTAATAATGCAAAGGAAGAATCTAATGAAGGATAATTCCTATGTGAAGGAACTCTTGTAGATCCCTTTCAAACTCAAAAGTACGATTTGCTCAAGCTTCACAGAGTACTAGTAGGATTAAGGATCATTGTCTTGATTGAAAGTAGAGAAACCCATACTTTTATAGATGAGGGTCTAGTGGAAAGGAGGGGCTTAGTATCAAATAATTTAAAGGGATTCAATGAAAGTATTATTGATGAGTTTAAAATTTATGTGCACAAAGAATTTGGTAGCTAAAATGAATCTTGGAGACCATGTGATATGTGACCATTTATATTTGGTTATATTGGGAGATAATGACATGTTTCTTGGAGTATAGTTGCTATGATCTTTGGGAGAATTCTCATAGAACTACTAATCAAAGGATTGAAATTAAAAAGTGAAGCAAAAGAAGTAGTTCCCTATGGAATCCGAAATAGAGGACCCCAAGTAATCACTAGTAAAGGATGAAAATGTATTTTAAGAGGACCAAAATAGTCTTCAGTAAACAAGAAGGATGCTTATCATATTAATGTGCAAACTATTTTAGACAAGAACAACAAGGTTTCTTAGTAAATTCACCCAATATTTCTAGCTAACTGAGGGTTCCAAAAAATTATTTAGCTTCAAATAAGTGCAATTGATGATAACTACTCCTTACCATCACCCTAAGATACACAAGGAAGAGATAAATAAGGCAATAAAGAATTTATTCGATAGGTCACACTAGGCCAATTTATAGTCCATATGCCTCTATAATAATATTGGCGAAGAAAAAGGATAGTACCATAAGAATGTTTATTGATACAAAGCATTAAATAAGAAAGAAGTTGAAAATACATATCCTATACTCAATATTAATGAATTAATAGATAAGCTACATGGAGCTCTATACTTTTCATAGATTAAATGTGCTCAAGATAACATTAAATTAAAATAAGGGATGAAGATGTTCAAACGTTGCTTTTAGTTGTCACAGTGGACACTTTAAGTTTTTAGCCATGCCTTTTGGCTTGAATAATGCCCCAAAAACCTTCTAACCATTCACAAACAGAGCAGAGCACCTAAAGCATTTGGAAGAGATCTTGAGCATATTAGAGAAACACTCATTCCTTTCCAAATAATAAAAATGTGAGTTCATACTTAGGGATATTATATATTTGAGACATATTATTGTGACCAAGGAATCCAAGTGGACCAATAGAATATCTAAGCTATTCAAGATTAGTCACCCCTTAATAAATTATCACAATTAAGACTATTCTTAGGATTATGTAGCTACTATTTGTTAAAGGATTCTCTCAGCTCACCTTATCACTCATAAATCTGACTTTATAAGGAGGAATTTAACTAGATAGATGAACCCATGCAAACTTTAAACAAGTTGAGAAAGGTCATATGTTCATGTCCAATGCTTTTTGTCCCAATTTTTTTACTTTTGTTTGTGTTGGAATGTGATTCTTATGGTGAAGACATTGGAGCTATTTTGATGTAATAACAACATTTCATTACTTTTAAAAGTAGAAAACTAATAGAGGCACAAAAGAGACTTTCTATTTATGATAAGAAGAAGCCAACAATTATGCATGTCATAGTGAAATTTAGAACTTGGTGTGTGGCAAGTTTATGGTTGACACTAACCATAATAGTTTTAATTTTTCTCAATAAAAAAAACTTGAATTACAAACAACAAAAGTGGGTTGGAAAGTTGCATACACGTGATTTTGATATTGAATATGTGAAACGTAGACATAATGTAGTTGCTACTGAAGTATCTTGGAGAACCAGTCTTTGTTTCATTCTTGACATATCTATTGATTGGGTCGCCACCATTGTATTTGAATATGCCAAGAATGAATTTACTACTAAGATGCACAATGGAATATTACAAGATGAGAGGTTCAAAGTGTCAAGCTACCTTATTTTTCATAAAGAGAAGATATATTTGATTCCTATGTTAAAGTTCAAGAAAAATAATTTAAGGGTCATACATGATACTCCATTGCCTAGGTATCCTAGATATTTTAAGACATGCAGAAACATCTGAGAGATTATCCTAGAAAGGAATGAAAATGGATATGCTTAAGAACATTAAGGGAAGTTCATCTTCCAACAAAGCAAGGAAAAAAGGGTCTATCCTACAACCCTACATCAACCATTACTCCTTCGTCAACAAAAATGAGAAAGTATATCTATAGTATTTATCAGTGGTTTACCCAAGATAAATGGAAAAGAATGTATCTTTGTGGTGATGACTAGACCCACCAAGTATGTGCATTTTTTATCATATTCTTTGATATTAAGGCTTCCCAAATTATTGAATTATTCTTCAATGATATTTTTAAATTACATGGGTTATCTAAGAATTTTGTCAGTAGTCGGGATAGTACATTTTTTGTCACTTTTGGCAAGATTTTTTTGGAAAGAATAGAGCTCACACCTAGCACTTGTTATCATCCCTAAATAGATGGACAATAAAATTTTCAATAAATGGATTGAAGGGTAACTAGAGAATTATTTCTAGGTAATAAGTAGCTTGGGTCAAGTGATTACGTTTGAGGGTGTTATTATAATACCACCTACCATATTTCCATAGGTATGTCACCTTTCATGGAGCAGGCCCTTTGTATAGATATAATGCTCTAACCGTTGTGGATCTTACAATTATAGAAAACAAGGTGCTTGGAGCAACAAATATGATCAACTAGAGTCAAGAGATATTGAAGTTCCTCAAATACCATCTTCAATATGCCCAAAACCCAATACAACCTCAATGCAAACCAACAACATACCAAAAGATTTTTTGAAGTTGGAGGCATGGTTTACCTAAGGCTAAAACCCTACAAGTAATCTTCGCCAAAGAAGAAAGGACTAAAAAAATTGAAATCAAATTTCTATGGTCTCTACAAGATTATAAGAAAGGTGGGAGAAGTAGCCTATGAATTGAAATCCACATCTTCCATGTTTCTGCCCTAAAATGTTATCAAGGCAACAAGGTGTACCTTCCAAATATTTACCACATTTGGATGATGAAGGAAGACTCATTCTTATTCTTGAAGTTGTCATGAATAATTGAGAAAGAAATTTGAGGAATATAACCATTAGTGAGTATTAGATGAGGTGGACAACTTTGTCCATTGAAGACACTGCATGAGAATGAGTTGACATCTTGAAGCATCAAAATTTGAATTTCTTGAGGGCAAGCAATCTTCGGAAGAGGGGATTGTCATGTTCCCTCTTCCCCTAATATTTTGGATCAAACAGTAGTCCCATTTTTTATTTCTTACGGGCTTAAGGAAAGTAACGTGGGTAAATGTAAGTATTAAATTAGGCACCTAGATTATGGATCTATGGGTGTTTTGTAATAATATGGTTATTTTACAATAATGGTGCTAGTCGAGGATTATGTGTAGTTGTATTTTGGAGGGAAAAAAAATTGAAATTTTGCATATCTAATCAAGATGAGGATTGACATTAGGCATGCTTGTTCATTCATTAATTCTAATCAAATAAATTAGACACCTCATTTCTCTCACTATAATTTGGAGGACCAAAGCACCCTAATTTTCGTAGCTCATTAGTGGATGAAAACCCTTGAACCAGTCATGATAAATTCCACACAGGGATTGTAATTGAGCTTCACCAAGTTGTGTGAATGACTCCTACAAATCTTATTTGCTTCTTTTAGGCAACTCTCTTAGCACCTAGGGTTTGTAATTCTGAGGTAGCTCCTATTGCACCATTAGTTATAGATTTATCATGTTATCTAATAATAATATTATTCTTGTTGTTCTAAAATTCAAGTAAACAAAATTGATTGTAAGTGCAATTTCAATTGTAATAAGAGGAGTAACCAATTATTGTAAGTTGTGTTCGCTATTCATTTTGTAAGAATTTATAATTCATTTCTAATTGGAAGACAAATCCAATAATGGTGAGCTATTATCATGATTTTCAATGGTGAGATATTGTCATGAAATGCATGAACCTTATAATTATGTGAAAATGATATTTAAGCATGATAAGCATAGCAAATAAATTGGATTAGAGTAAAGTTGTGGAAGATAAGCGTGATAACCATAGAGATCTTGTTACCATGGAAAAAGAGAGGAATCAATAAACATGTGATCAAAATTCTAAATGGAATCATGTGAATTGTAGGAAGCATCTCACAGAAATAAACATTATGATAGATATATTATAGAAAAAGATAATTGTCATGAAAAAGCATTTCATAGGGTATGAACTTGGTAGTATGGGAAGACCTTGTAATTATTAAAGAAAAATATCTCGTCAATAAAGAAAATGATTAAGAATAATAATTGTAATCATCAAAATCATAAAAACGATGTGGAAGTATATCATCAATATGGTATAATATTTGCTAATGCCATAAAGATATGCCCCCAAGTGGGAGACACCGTCAACTAAAGTAAACATGTATATCTTATAGAAATAGATAGAGAATAAAGCTCAACAAATTATCATTTCATCAAGGAGATCATTGTCATGTCAATTGTAGAAATTAAATCCACCTTTATCATTTCATCAAGGAGTTGCCTCATAATGGTATTTAGTACTTCTAATAAAAGTTCTTGATATATGTGGAATTGGAGATGGATCTTTTATAATCCATTATTGTTGTACCTATGGAGTGACCTACACTTTTTCTTTTGAAATATTTGATTTTTCTTTGGAAACTATTTGAAGATGGTGCCCTTGGAAGTTGTAACATTATCATCAAAACTAACTTTCTTTGACTACATGGGATAGGGACAAAAACTTCCTCGCCTTGGTACATATGGAGGAATGAAATTATCTTGCTCTTGCTTAACTGTGGGGGTCAAGAATTATAAGTTGGTGTGAGATTTTGCCAAGATCAAGAGGCAATGGAAAGCACAAATAAGAGAGAACAAAATATATGATAGAAATAAATTGTATTCTATCAAGATGAAAATATTGATCAACTGGATCATCAAGCATTACATACAATGAATATGAGCCTGCTTATATAGGCAAGGCTATATGGATATGTGAGGACACAAACATGACATGTGGCTCAATAAGAAACAAGGGTAGGTAGGAAATAGGTGTGGGTAGGTAGGAGAAACAATAAAATATTCCACATGAGGTGGATAACCCACTGAATGTGGAATGTAACAACAAGATAAGTCCACAAAAGGTGGAAATTCTCCTACACACACTATCCCAATTCGGCACAAACACCCAAGTGTCTCATACCCAAACTACTATGAAATGAATTTCCTAAGTAAACTTAAGTAAGGTGTAATAATATCCAAGATGAATAATTATTTACACCAACACCCCCCCCTTAAGTGCAACTTAGGGGAATGCACTTAAGTCTATAATGCAACTAAGCAATGCAAGATGGGTCCCGGCTACGAGGCCATGTTAGGTACCCATGTACAAATGCAAATGCATGCAAACCAATGCAATGAAATCTCCCACAAAGCGGGGAAAGAGAGAAAAAACCAATGGGAAAAAAACCCTCCCCCAAAAGAGAGATGAAAACTAGATACAAAGAAGTCTCATAGAAGTATGTGAAAGACAAAACCCCATGTGAGGAAAAAGTCCCCCCCATATGAGAGAAGAAGAAGAAGAGAGACTAGGAAGTCCCCCCTCAATGTGGAATCTACACCAATGATAGAAGCTCGGAGATGAATGAAGAAACTGCTCCACAAACATCGAACCACGTTCCTCCCCTTAGGAAGAAACAAAACCAAATGTGTATCCATGAAGTCTCCCCAAGCATGAAAGGAAGATGGAAAAAAAATACTCATGATGAAAGGAATCTCTGAAAGTTGCTCAAGTGCCCCCATGTCGATGCTGAAAGGTACCCCCTCCAAAGGTGGTAAACTGTGCCACACTGCTGAAAAGGGCACTCCAAGATCTAGTGGAGATGAATGTAAAAAATTATCAAAAGACTCATATGTCTCCTCAAAAGATAAGGAGACCTCCTCCAAGTGTTGTACAAAAGTATCCACAATCATGTCAACCTCTAAAGATTGATCATGTAGAGAATGCACAAGAGGATCAGAGTGATCCCTCGCAACAATCAAAGAAAGATCATCTTCATCAAAGAGAAGATGAATGTCATCAATGATGTCCCCCAAATCTGCAATGTATCATTGAAGGAGTTATCCCCAATGGCAATAGATCATTTTCCAATCACATCCATGTATGTATGATTGCCCATCAAAATCTGCGGCATGTGGCAAGGCTCAAATGTAGAAAACATAGACTGCGAAGATGCTATATGATGAGAAGCCCCTGAATCTAGAAGCCATCTCCCTGAATCATGACTTGTAGTAGCACAAAGAGCTTGTCCCTTTCCTTTATTTGTCCCAAAAGAGTGATCCTTTCCTTTATCCTTGGAAGAAGAAGCCAATGTAGACATTCTAGAAGGTAGGTTGATTCTATTCTTCTCAAGAAGATCCTTCAACTCATCAATATCCTTCTTATAACAATGATGTTCATCATGTCCCGACTTCTTGCAATATCCACAAAAAAGTTTGTCCTTATATGATTTCCTCTTAGATGAGAATAGTGAATCACCTTGTTGTGGAGAGGAAGATTGTTCTCCATCTTGTTGTGGTTTTGACTTAGGTTGCTTTTGATTCTTGCCTTTTCCTTGATTACATTGATTCCCTTTGTTAGCCACCAAAGCTTGTGACTTTGAAGATTTGAGAATCCCCATTGTGGTCAACTTAGATTGCTCAAGTATCAACATCTCCGTGAATGAATCAAGTGAGGGAGAAGTGTATGAGGAACCTTGAGCTAACCTATAGGTGTGAAAGCTAGATACAAAGGTTGCATACTCTGAAAGAAGCTTGTCCAACAAGTTATAAACCAATTGAGCATCTTTTTTGTCAATTCCACAATCCTTTAGCTTTGCTCTTAGCTCAGTTGCTTTTGTGACATAAACTTAGATTGTATCAAAATCCTTGGGATCCAAAGTTGTGAGTTCACTTTCAAGCTTGTAGCCCTTAATCTCATCAACTTGACCATACAATTTCTGAAAAATATTCCAAGCCTCTTTAATTGTTGTACACTTATCAATGTGAAAAATGAAACCATCTAATACATACTTTCTAAGAGTTTCAAGTGCCATAGAATTCTTAGTAAGCCATTCAATTTGAGCATTAGGATCAACCTTAGGATCAGGTGGTGTTGTTATAGTTTCATTTACATAAGGAATGAGTCCTTTTTCCATTAGTTTACTCCATGCCTTAATCTTCCATGATGCATAATTATGAGGAGTTAAAAGTGGAAATTTAGGAGAACCCATAGCACCAAAATGAAAAAACACAAGATAGAGAGAGGCACAATCACACAAGACACCCTCCCAAAATACTCAATCAAGAAACCCCCCCAAAAAAGGTGATTTGGCACTTTATACTTAGTGTGTATACAATGAGCCACTTGCAAAACAAGACAAAGTGGACTTCTTATTTCAATTTACAACTTCTCAAAATGAGATCTAAAAGACTTCAACAAATACTGATAGTGATCTAAACTGAGATCCAAGCAAAATGCAAGTACCAAATATGCCAAGAATGGACAAATACTGAAAGTACAATTTCTACTCAAAATCATTGCAAACAAATGGCAAATAATGAAAGTAGACAAAAAAAAAATGCACTTTCAAAAAAAACGGCACCTAAAGAGGAGTCCATATGAGCCCAAATGAAGCCTCCAAAGTTGTAAAAATCAGGATTTCATTATTTATGAAAAACCTGTATCCGAAAATCTAAAAAATCCTGCACCATTGTACATATCATGATATTCTACCCCAAAACAAAAAAAATTGCTCAAAAAAAGGAGTCTAGATGAGTGAGATATCGCTATTTGAAAATTGCTCCTCTAGATTTGGCCTCCGAAGTCCGATTTGGATGAAACAAAAGGCAAAAATAACTTTCTTGAACGTCCTCAATCCAATGGTAACCTCATATTTGACCCATCAAGCTTCAATAATAACCTACAATAGAAAGCTCCAAAATGCAAACCTCAAATAGCATCAAATTTCTCTCAATTAGCAAACCAATGACACTCTAATAGCTCTGATACAATGTGAGATTTTGCCAAGATAAAGAGGCAATGGAAAGCACAAATAAGAGAGAACAACATATATGATAGAATTAAATTGTATTCCATCAAGATGAAAATACTGATCAACTGGATCATCAAGCATTACATACAATGAATATGAATCTGCTTATATAGGCAAGGCTATATGGATATGTGAGCACACAAACATGACATGTGGCTCAATAAGAAACAAGGGTTGGTAGGAAATAGGTGTGGGTAGGTAGGAGAAACAATAAAATATTCCACATGAGGTGGATCACCTACTAAATGTGGAATGTAACTAAAAGATAAGTCCACAAAAGGTGGAAATTCTCCTACACACATTATCCCAATGTGGCACAAACACCCAAGTGTCTCATACCCAAACTACAATGAAATGAATTTCCTAAGTAAACTTAAGTAAGGTGTAATAATATCCAAGATGAATAATTATTTACACCAACGGTTGGTTTATTTGGTTGAGGAGCATTAGGAGGCAATGAAAAGGGCTTAATTTTCTCCTTATTTTTCCTTTCAACTATCTCTTGATTCTTTCATTATAGAAGCATAAGTTTTAATGAATGAATTTTATATTTACACTCTTATGGAGCAACTATTTGGCATTCTTTAACATTGTGGTCACATGACAAATGTCCTTAAGAATTTCAACATAATTATCAAGTGAGAAATGACTTGACTTGAAAATAGTTACATCTACAACTCTCTTCACTTTCAAAATTCTATATCTATGAACATGTTTTGAACATCGATGTATCATAGAGGGAATCACTTTTAGTTTGCTTTAACCAAGGTCGCTCATGGGACAAAGATAATCAACTAAACAAGGGAATGATATGAAATAATGTCTACCTATCTATATCCAACTTGGAAAGGCAAGATGATACTTCCCAACTTGTTCACATGGAATCTAGTGCTAAACATATATGGTCTTGTGTTTTGGAGAGTGGAAATAAACCAACAAACATATGATGGATCCCCTCATCACATAATGAAATATAATGACAAAATCCTTAATTGACTTGTGTTTTATTTGCTTTCATAACACAATTTGTATAATATATGGTCTATGCTCAACATTATAACAAAATTAAGCCCTCTTCGGTACATATGGAGGAATGAAATTATCTTGCTCTTGCTTAAATTTGGGGGTCAAGAATTATAAGTTGGTTTATTTGGTTGAGGAGCATTAGAAGGTAATGAAGAGGGCTTAATTTTCTCCTTATTTTTCCTTTCAACTATCTCTTGATTCTTTCATTATAGAAGCATATGTTTTAATGAATGAATGTTATATTTACACTCCTGTGGAGCAACTATTTGGCATTCTTTAACATTGTGGTCACATGACAAGTGTCCTTAAGAATTTCAACATAATTATCAAGTGAGAAATGACTTGACTTGAAAACAGTTACATCTACAACTCTCTTCACTTTCAAAGTTCTATATCTATGAACATGTTTTGAACTTCGATGTATCATAGAGGGTATCACTTTTAGTTGCTTTAACCAAGGTCGCTCATGGGACAAAGATAATCAACTAAACAAGGGAATGATATGAAATAATGTCTATCTATCTATATCCAACTTGGAAAGGCAAGATATAGATAGAAATGAATTTCCTAAGTAAACTTCCCAACTTGTTCACATGGAATCTAGTGGTCATTTCAATGTAAACCTATATGTGCATGACTAACTTGTGGTTATACTACAATCATATAAAAATTATTTTGTGCATATATCATACTAATTGTTTGGATCAATGAGGGTGCCTTGATAATGCCAACCCTGTAGTAACCATCAAGCATGAAATGGCCATAATAGTTACTGTTGAATCTTTTCACAAAATGAAGTAATTGGACATACACAAAGATAGTAAATATTACGAGTCATGTCCACAAATGACTACGTACAAGTGTGGGAAGAGGAACTCGCATGTTCTATATCCATAGGACCTCTAGTAATATGTGTCATACAATTAGGCAATTGATAGTCAATATTGTTAGAATAGGTATGTGACAAACAAGAATTGCATAGCTAAGCTTGATGTATCTATCTATATAATGTCAATGCATAGGATAATAAGCACAAGAATTTAATCCATATGTAATATAAGCTTATACATATTTTTTGGTTTAATTGGATATTATAGAAATAAGATTATGTTCTAATATAACATGTGGAAACTCCTCTAACATAATGAACTCTAAATAATTATCTACATCTAGTACAACCTCATTTACACCATTATCCAAAGGTGACAATGAACATAAGTGGGGGTGTTAGAAATACAATTTTATAAAGAGAATCTTGTAATAAAACACTCACACATTTACATACACTTATTACATTGGTCTAAAAATGAATGATAAGGATTATAAACCACTTGTGTTTTGGAGAGTGGAAATTAACCAACAAACATATGATGGATCCCCTCATCACATAATGAAATATAATGACAAAATCCTTAATTGACTTGTGTTTTATTTGCTTCCATAACACAATTTGTATAATATATCGTGTATGCTCAACATTATAACAAAATTATTTCATGAAAGCATTAACCAAATGTTTAAGTGATGGAAGCATTTAATAAAACCATGTAAATACATGACCACTAAAGCATTTTGGAAACAATTTAGCATGCAACTTATCATCATCAAAATAAGTGAAGCATGTATTTTGAAAAATATTCAAATAAAGCAACAAATTGCTTGTGCCATCATACTTCATAAAACAAGGTGCCAAAAATCAATTTAGTTAAGGATGAGTGAAAATGTCATATGTCAATAGATTGTGCCATATCTCAACTATATTATCTTGTTGCTTAAATACCTAGTTAGAAACATCAATATACCTTTCTACATAGCCAATCCTACTACTAAGGGAGCTCAAATAAGCATTCTCAACTTGAATTGTGCTAATATTTGTCAATATCATATGTAATTAGACAAGTTGAAAAATACATATCTAATTTCATGTTCTTTATAATCTTGGATGTGGAAGTAGTGTTTGTTCAATATACTACACAATCAATCAAGGATACATCATAAGAAATATAAACAAATCCAAAGGAGGTTCTCCCTTAAAAAGTGTATTTAACATGACTATAGACAAATCTATGGGGTCCACTAGTAAGGGTCAATAGATGGGGAAGCATGAGAATTACCAGTAGACAAATCCTTGGGGTCCACTAGTAAGGGCCAATAGTAGAGGAAGCAGGAGAATCGCAAGTAAAACGTGGGCTAGATTGAATAGTTATGTAATCAATAAAATCACATATATCACACAAGGATGAATAGTGAGTATTATATGAATTAAACCATTGTTTATCTCTATCAACCAAAGTTTAACAATATGATATTCATCAATGTAGCATCACCACATGTAAGCATAATTGATTCTACTAAATGACTTGATAATGTGTATTAAAAAGAAAGTGCATCATAAACCAAATCAATAGTAAAACAAAAAATTCTCATCCACATCATGAGAAGATAAGGAACTATCATTAGGCTCATCACTAAATATATCATTAATTAACCAATAGTGGTGAGAAAGGGAATAAGGACAAACAACCCTATGGAGTTGAAACATGTATATCCACATCACTAGGATCCTCGAATGAAGATGAAGTAAGATACAAGTACAAAAGCCCACATGTGAACAAGGAAAGCTAGCATGAGTTGTATAACAAAGATTCCCACAAAATATATCATCACAAAGCATATTGGTATCATAAAAAACTAAGGTGTGGCACCATTACATAACCATCATGCCCATCTATGTGTTGCTATAATGAGGTTGCCTCATCATTATTAATCACAAAATAATCATCATGAACCAAAATATTTTAATGATCACACATATAACATCATTGTGCCCTTAGGTAGCAATACCACAATCCATAAAAATGCAAATTAATATGAAGCTCGTAGACAACTAAAGTGAGTATCCAAAATAGAAGAATAAGTAATAACAAACTCCATGAAGGAGGCAAGACCACAAACATAATGAAACAACATTTTTATAGACAACACATCCCAATCCACTAGATAAAATGGTCAAGAATGTGGTAAGGGTGACAAGTCAAATGAAACTAAATGTAGCAACACATCAAAATTGATAAGACATGCATAAATAAAACTATAGGCAAAAGCCTATTGGATTTTGTTATGAAGGATATACCAAGGGCATGCAATCCCAAGGGTACATGTGTACAAAAACAAATAGATAACAAATAATGAAGTCCAAACCCTAACCCAAATAGAACAAGATGGGAAAATGGAAGATGATTACAAACCCTAATCAAATTTAAAAGTACGTTGTAGCAATCAAAAATGTCATATGTAAAACCTTGATATAGAGGGATAAACTATGGGCACAAAAACCTTAGTCGTGTAAGAAAGTCAAATTTATCAAAAATTAACAAAAAAATGCAGTATTAATATAATATCCAAGTAAATTAAATAATACATCAATCACACAATTAATCAAAATAAATTGGTACTATATAAATACTTAAATTATACAATCAATTACTCATTTAACCAATATATGAGTTGGGGCTAAAAACAATAAATACTTGAATTAAAAGCAAAAATTAAATGAATTGAAAAATGATAGTTCATTTTTGGAAGAAGGAAAACAATGTTGATGAAAAAAACAATTCCCTAGGCACTAGAATTTTAAGGCCTAATCTAACAAATGTCTTAAAGATTTAAAACTTTTAATAATACAACCTATCACACACAATCAAGATATGAGTTGGAACTAAAAGCTATAATACTTGAATTAAAAAGTAAAAAATTAAATTAATTTAAATATAATTTAAATATAACACAGAGCTATGCCACTTGTAGACTTTGTAGACTTAATCATTTCATTAAAGACACTTTAATCAAAGTAGACCCAAAACATAAGTGAAAAGAGCACGGGTTTGAAATTTTCACCATTCCAGAAACCATCAGTGATATCATTAATATAGATTCCAAATCTTGCAATTTTTTTAAGAAATTATATGACGACAAATGCCTTGATTTTCTACTACTTCATAAAAAATTTTCAGTTTATCTTCTATTCATATTTTTTTAACATACATTAATAACGTACTGAACAGAAATATAAATGACTTTAATATATGTTGAAGGGCCATGATTGTCTACGTAGAAATTAACAAGATTCCATTCAAGACCCTAAAATTTTACAGCCTCACAAAAGCATATGTAGGATCCTCTTTTATGAGATGGCATGGCTGCTTTTTTGTATAAAGATATTGATTTTGTACAACCCTAAGTTCAAACCGTGGCCATTTACTCGTGGTTTTAACAAATTCCAAGTTCATAGCAGCAAGGGTTTATACTCAGCTCACGCTTTTGGCTTTAAGGCAAGGATTTGACACTCATGGCTACATTTAAGGGTTTCACGCATATGGCATCAAGTGGAGTTTTTACAAAAGCAATCTCACAACTCTATTGTGGCATTAGCAGGTGAACGTGTCATTTTCATGTAAGCAGGCCCACATTTGCGCGGCACTAAAAACTGCATAGCAATTTGTGTAAGCAAAGTTTGCTTTTGAGCAATCCATAAAATTGCATGTGCTGTCTTGCCTCTCACTGGCCCAATAAATGGCTGTACTCAGACCTTCCTTAAAGCAGCCTAGAAAACTTCTGAACCATGTTTACTTGCATTTGAAGCTATGTACAGCGGCACCCACCAACATAGAAAAAAAAGGGTATTTTTCTGATTTTACTTCCGTTAACATTTCTAAAACCCAAACAAAATACCAAGAAATAGATCATCCTGAAGAAGGTAATCTTCAAGAATCAAGACAATGTAAGCACTCATTCCCTTGGTACATGCAGAAATGTCAGCTTTTGTTCAAGCCCGGATTAAGCATAACTGGGAATTTGTACAGTATACCTGCTTCAGCAAAGATGATTTGACTCTCTTAGCGAGCAAAAGCAAGTATGACTAAGGCAATAAAAACACAGCAATGGCTGAAACAAAGCCTCTTCAGGAGATTACCAATGCTGGTATTCACAGAATCAGAATAAAAATGCCCTAGTGATGTTATTTCAAATGCTTGGGGTTTCAGTCTGCTCCTTTTTATAGAAGATTTCAGTCAACAGAACCTTTCAGTATATTTCTTCTAATAAGTCAATCACAATTTATTTTGCTTTAACAGAGCATTTTTTAAAACAATAATACATATAAAAATTACACCAGGAAAGCTTTCAATTTGGTAAGCTACCCTATTCTTAGTGGAAGAACTAGTCAATGCAAAATACTAGCATTATGTATTTCAGCTACCAAACATGCACTCGATGGATTAAAGATAGAACTGCTGTGCCAACCATGCCCATATACAGATTTACATTCAAAAATGAATAAAGAATAACGAATGAATAAAAATGTCCAAAAAAATCAACCACTCTAGGGCTTGAACGGCTCTTCCCATTATAAAATTTGCATTCTTCTGTAGCTTTAACTCCAGCAATGGCAAAAAGAACTTGACATCTCCCAATCTGGAGGACCATGGCATAATTAATATGTGCCTAACAAAACGGATTCCTGCAAGCAAACAGAAAAGAATATCTGAATAATAGAATTGTGTGAACCACAGGCATTTTGGTTTCAAATATTTGTGCCAGATGTTCAACACGACAAACTTCTTAGATTGCGATTCTATTGGAAATCATTCACATCAAGCTCTGGCTTGGTTGACAATAGAAAACAAACAGAGTAAAGTTCATTGTTGAGAACAAAGCATAAAAAACACAGATTACTCATCTATATTTATAGAATACATTTCAAATAAACAATACCTCCAATTTAACTTTGGCTTCAGAATCAAAAGTTTTGCACAGGATCTCATAGCTCTTCTCAGCACCAATCTGTAGGAGAGGGAAATATTTTTTACTATGGAAAATAGATTAAGTATGACCTGTTCCTGAATTAACAAACTCCTCTATTTGCACATCATTCTCTCAAGATGTTACAAACTTCGGTTTTATGAAAAAAATTAGACCATACTATTTGAATACTTCATAACCTCTGACAAACAAGCAACAGTGGACAAGAAACCAAGAAGCAACACTCCCAGGTAATCATGCCTCTAATGCATACAAGGGCATGGTAAATGAACAGAACTCAATTGTGCACACCGACATTTCTATTCACAGATTCGATATAGGTATCAAATTACTTCACTGGCATATACAACAAAGAATGGACAATATGTAATTCAAGTAATATATCTACTCCAAAAATCCATACCAGCGGATCCACTCGAGATGGAGAAATACTTGAGATCACATATCTGCAAAGAACAAAAGCTTAACAGTTAAGGAATTTCTAGGTACAGACATTATTAAGGATTCATATGCCTTTATCTTAATATATTTGACATGTATGGAACAAAAAGACACAAGTGCAGAAAGACATGATGATATAATATTCTTAAGAAATTACAGAGAATAAATTTTCCAAACCACAACTCACAAGTTTTCAGGACCATTACCATCTTGTATTAGAGTTCCACTTGCTCAGTTTATGATTAAACAATTCCCACTGATATTGATCTGATTGTAGACAATTATACAGCTATCATACCCTTTTCCTTTTTTGAAAAATGAGATTGTCAAGTTCACTTTCAATTCTTGACTTCCCAAGATTGTACATTCACCTCCAATGAGAGCCTTCGCTGAAAGCATATAAAGATCATGACATCCTTGTTATCTCCTAGTGAAACCATCATCTATAGACCACTGCCTGCCTCCAATCCAAGGTATTTTAATGGTCATAACATTTTATAACAGACAGCATCTGCTATTATTTTGCAGCCACAAATAACAAGATATATTATGTGTTTATCAAATTAAGGTTAATCTCTCATAGATGGGGTAATAGGTAATAAATGAAGTGGCTGTAAGGATTTATGGTCAGCTCCAGAGATGCAGGCGAAGCTAAATTTTGATGAGGCCTCTAAAGGCAACCCAGGTGTTGCAGGGGCTGAATAGTAGTGCCTTTATTTTAGGAGGGGCTAAATTCTTAGGTAATAAAACAAATAATGAAGCAGAGATGGAAGCTCTTTTACTAGGCCTTCAAGCTGCTTATCAGGATTGTTTGTGGGAAATTACAGTGAAAGGGGATTTGCAAATTATCGTGAATGCAGTGAATAGGGATTTTTTTGCCCAAATTGGAAGCTTAGGGCCCTTATGGAGGAAGTTGGGGAAAGCAGTTTTTTTGTCTAATGAGGGGCCACGACTCTTAGAGATTACTCATATTGTAAGTACTAATAATAAGTGGCCTAACATTGCTTTGTTGCTACACAATGATTGACCCCCTTAGGATGGGTCTCATGGTTTACTCATTCAAGTCTCTAGATTATCACAATTACTATTTGGACATCTGCAGTGAGGAGTTCGTACATTCATTTGGGTTGCCTTGGTTATGTTTGTGTATGCAAGTGGCATATTTGGTCTGGAGTGTGTTGCAATAATTATGTGGTCTATTGGTTTTATGTGCGCTTTGGGCTGCAGTATGTTATGGCCATTGGTAAAAAAGCAATAGGCAGATGCAATGTTTGGTGTCCACAATGGTATGCATCTAATTGCATGGCCTAGCTGTGGTAGAGACCTGTACAAGTGTGGAAAAGTGACGGACCATCCCCTTAAAAAGAACTTCAACTGTTACAGTGAGGCAAAGTCGAAGGTGATAAAAGCTATCATAGATTCAGTCTCTTGGAAGATGATGGGTATGCACAACATTCCAGGGGATCCATATGGACAAGTTCCTGCACAAATGAAGGTGGTGATTGTCCCTAATTCTGTGTGTGAAAGTATCTCGTCCCTGTTGATAAATTCCCCAGAGGAAGCAATCGTTGTTTATGAACATATGATGGGTTCCAAGGATGAGTCATAGGTGGTTGAAGCAAATAGGAAAAAGCTGGCAGGCAGTATGGAGATGGATTTAAGTGTCATGGATGCAACAATTAAGGAGCTATGTTAAACATGCAAAAGCTGGTAATGTTTTGTCAATGCCTGCAATGAGTGAGAAAACACATGGTGGCATCTCAAAATGGTGATATTATGGAGTTAACAAGTAGCTACATGATGCCACTCTTGGAGAATGACAGGCTGGTGCATCCAGTGAGGAAGGCAAAGCTTATTTATGGTTTTAGATTCTCTAGCCTGAAGGCAGTGGTGGCACCACTGGTGCCTACAGTTGAACTTATAGCTATATTTGGTTGGTGTTATAGTAGGATGCATGACTGACGAGTAACTGCCCCCACCTTTGCCCCCCTCCCCACACCCCATGCATGGCATGGTACACTAGGTTGTGGCTCTTTTGTTATAGGCTTTGATAGTTGGCTTGTGTGCGGTGGATCGGCCTTAGTCTGTGCCAGTGTCCTGTTAGATTGTTTTTTTGCTAGGTATATGCTAGTATGCTGGCTATAGAAGTTGTGTGCTTTAGCTTTATGTTGGGTTGTAATTCCAGTTTGATGATGTTGTAAGCATCATGGTATATGTTATGGGAGGGGTCCTACTAATAGAACCACATATTATATCTAAAGAATTATGTTAAATCTCTCTTTTATAGTTATTATCTCTGTGGCTAACACTTCAAAAAAAAATTTGCTCAATAAAACTGTGCAAGTGTATGCATGTAGACATCAGAACAATACAAAGCTGAAAGCTCCAAAAGTATGATTCTTTTTGTTTCCCTGTAAGAAAACTTTTATAATCAAGGATTCAACTGCAAACAAAAGACAACAAACAAGCCTTACATAGTACTGAAGAACCAAAAATAATGGGCCTCATATACCATCAAGAAAAAGATACCACAAAATAAGTGATATGCAAAGAACCATAAGCCAAGGACACCCAACAGAACCCATCAATAACAAGGTCATCTTCAAATGTAGCATCAAGGAGCACAGCAAGCAAACTTGGGTTTGCAGCAGTGACAGAGCAAATTCTTTAATCACTGCATACCATAGGAAACACTGTCAAGGCAGGAATTCAATATGTTGAGCAAGCCCAGTATGGCACCCAAGTTATAATTAGCATGAGAATCTTCACAATACCCATCCACAGCTATAGATGCACATAGCACATATATACATCCAAGTGGATAAATATTAAATAGAAAATATCCCTCTGCCCTCTTTACTTTGAGCCTCATCTTCCACTGATGAGGCTGAGTGGAACTGGCAGAAGCATCCTGTGTTTCCACAACCACAACAAAACATTCAAAATAATTCTTGAGCCATCTCTCCCTTTCTCTTTCTCTGCATGACATTCATTATATCTTGATTATATGTGTAAATTGGTTCTCAGTCTAAGGCTGTGGCATCCACTTCATTACCAGCCCCGAAAAAGAATTTGACCCAGAGTGTCCACCTTCACAGCCACTTAAATAATTATGCTTCAGGTCTACAAGATATGATGTGTTACATCACAAATAAAATAACTTTGTTCTTGTCGCTCATACAGTAACAGACAAATTTCATCTTCACTTAATCTAGCAAGTGGAGCAACATTTACAAGTGTTGGAGTAAAGATTGAAACAAATTGAGGCTGACACCTTCAAATTTCTTAAATGCAACCAAGGCAGCATAGAAATTTGACCTAATACGAGGTTTGCATGCACAGCACTCCATCTCATTAAATTTCATGATCGGTTGTAACTTCCTAGTCTAGTAAATGGTGTCACATTTACTAGTGTTTGAGCAAAGATTGAAACAAATTGAGCTCATCGCCTTCAAGTTACTTAAAAACACCCAGGGGAGCATAGAGATATGAGTCTAACAGGTGAGGTTTGCATATGCAGCACTTCATCTCATTAATGCCCATGATCAGATGTAACTTCCAAGTATAATTGGTGCAACATTACTCGTTTGAACGGAAATTGAAACAAATTAAACCTGCTACCTTTAAGCTCCTAAAAAACACCCATGGGAGCATACAGATTTGGATCTAATACAAGAGGTTTGCATATGCAGCACTTCATCCCATTAATGCCCACAATCAGGTGTAACTTACTGGTCTAGAAAGTGGCACAATATTTTTTAAGAAAAGATTAAATAAATAGAGTTCACCACCTTTAATCTTCTTAGAAATACTCGAGGGAGCATAGAGATATGGGTCTAATACATGAGGTTTGCATACACAGCACTCGCATCTCATTAATGTCTGTGCTCAGGTGTAGCTACATAGTCATAAACATAGGTGATCAGGTGTAGCTACATAGGCATTAACAAGATGGAGTGCTACCCATGCAAGCCTCTTGCACTAGACCCAAATCTCTATTCATGTATCGAATTTAAATATATCAGAGAAGTAGAACTTTGGGTTCAGGTAGTAGACCAAGGCATCTATCAACTAAAGGAGTTGGTTCATTCATCTATGATCAATGATGCGCCAAATGATTTCATATTTTCTTTTGTTTCCACAATAGTAATGCAAAATGGTATCTTTGGCCTTATCCATGGCCCCATTGAGGTGACCATCAGCATGCCATCCCCATCCAACAAAAGAAGAACCTTGATTAAAAAAATTCTCAACTAAAAAATTGACGACAAATTTGAATCTTTTTCAAAATTATTAAATTAACAAAAAAAAGCAACAAATATATAATTCCGTATAGAATTTATGTTTGTCTTTGTTACGTACCTTGATTAACTTCTATACATTTTTTATGAATAAGTCGTCAAAAACTATTCTTGCAACCTTCTTCACTTCGGATTTGTTGGAATATGAAGACTCCATCCAAACATTGGACAAAAACATTTGCGTGAGAGAACGAATTGCAGCAAAAATTGTTTGCAATGCAAGGAAGTGTCGTGTCACTCCCAATCACACAAGCTCCTTGCCATTCTTGTGTTTTCTCATCAAAGAAATGACCAAGGTATGGTTGTAGATAAATGTGGCAACCTATTTAGCATCTTCAACCACAACTTTGATCCAATCAATCTTTCCAATGTCCTATAACATCAAATCTAAGTAACGTGTAGGATGCCTCCCCATAATAAGTCTCCTCATGGATATATATGAGGTGTTTTCCATGATAATTTGAACATTCCCAAACCTCTTGGGTCATCTCATCCAATAGATTGCACAAAGTCTCAAATTTTTGCTTTCATGCAAGACATCTATTGACTTCATGAACAGCAATGCACCATTAGAAGCTACTAAAAAGTCGCTTTTTGCTTCACGCATCTATACATCCATTTGATCAGATTTTGTAGCCCTTTCTCCACCATACTTTTTGTAACCTATCAACCACAATCTCTATATTTTTTACAACTTCCTCTAATAATGGCCCACTCAAATAATTAGTTGCTAGAGTTTTATACCCTTTATCGACATTGATGGGTAAATTATTATAGTACCAAGAGTTTGCTACAACCATCCTGGCCACAGCTAACATTAATTCCCACTTCATATCATGCCTTTTATCAGATAAAAGTCAAGTCAGTTTTTCACCCAATTTCATACCAACAATTACAAACATTGCCAAATCAAATCCATACACAAATGTATCCTATTAGCATTAGCATGGGATGATAAGATGAGTATCATATATGTTTGCATTAATAAATGCAATATTTCATACCTTGTGGGAAACTATGAATGGTTATGAAATTCTATAACTTTTTCAGATTTGGAAAATTATTAGACATAACAATACTCGTCAACCAAACATGTGAAGTTGGACATATGTCCTTAAGACTTATATATACTTGATTACTAGTTTGTGTTAGAAGTTAGACAAAGGTAATTGATACTTGAACCTTTTGTGAGACTAGGAATACATTCCTAAGTTTGAGAAAATGTAATTGTGAGATTATAGTGGAGAACTATATGTGACTTTGATCCTATTTGGAAGTGGTTATGACGGTACCTTTGGGCAAGAGGTGCCCCTAGACCCAAGTCAATAGGTAAAGGTTTAAGGAATAGTTCTAAAATTGGGGTTGATACTAAACTCGATCACTAAACTCAATCATCCCTCCTACTTCAATATGTCTCAACTTGAGGCTGAAATTTACATCAAATGACAATGAATTCACCGTTCCCCTAAATTTGTCCCCATTATACAAGTTTGAGCCAGCAAAAGGCAATCCATCATCTTCGATCTTGCATTCTTTGAAGTTTTCATTTTTAGCTTTCCAAAATCTACTCCAATATTGGATGAATTTTTAGAGTCACTGTCACCATGGCATGTCTTTGATGAGAATGTGCAAGAATACCTTTGGACTTGTCTAAACTAAAACTATCAAGGTTTTGTGACACTAAGACATAGTGTCTTGGCTCGTGATAAGTATACAAAGGTATAGGTTAGCCTCAAGACACTAATGAGAACCATTCTTCCAAGAAATAAGGGTATGGTAATCTTGGCCATGACTTGGCTATGAGTGAGTTAAGAAAACTTGTTAACTCTATATTTAGTTGTAATGTTGTATTAAGCCATTATGACCTGGTGGTACGAACATTTCTTAATATGTATGGATGATTTGCCTGCTCTAGGTACATCTTGATCTATATTGAAGTTAAGATGGAGTTCATTATGACTGCCTTTGCCAACTATGGGCAATTAATAGTAAGTAATATCATATAAAGTATGGTGTTTTTCCTTTACACTTGTTTGCTGAATAATTGTATGCTAAGTTTTATAATTGGTAATACACAAAATTGTTATGCACTCAAAAGTAGAATATTTTTAGTATCACTGTTGTGGGTTTAATTTTAGTCCATTAAAATACTACATTTCAAGAGCAATTTGAATGCATTGAATGGTGTTTGAAATCACTTTATGAGTTTGAGCTTGTTTATGTATTTATGAATAGATAGAGGCCAACTCATGTGGGTTCAACATGATTCATATGTGCTGGTAATTTTGACTCTAAGAACTATAGGACCATGTGTATAGGTTTATGGATCACTTTATGTGGTATTTACCAAGTCAACCTACCCACTGTTTGTAAATCCTTGAGATATCCTAATTATGTTTTAATTAGTTATCAAATGACTCCACATGTTGGAATTGTCTATACGAGTGTTGTTATCCAATTATCACCAATACCATACAAGTGATAGATGACCAAGCTAATCGTCATATCTTGAAGATTAGCCAATTTTCACCAATAACACGAAGGTGAAGAATGTGGGGAGCTATCAATGATATGATATAGGAGTGTTTTAACCAACTTTCACCAATACCATGCAAGTGACAAATGCCAAGAGCTAACAATTGTATCTTAGAGAATAGCTGGTTGTCACTTGTAGCACAGGGATAACAAATGCCAAGAGCTACCCACAATATGATAGGGATTAGACAGCTTTCATCAATGCCATGCAAGTGATAAAGGCCAAAAGTTATCCCATACCAAGTTGGACTGACTTTTGCCAACGACATGTCGGCAATAGATGTCAAGATCCACCAACTTAAATGATTCAACAAGTTGTGGAAATCTTATTAATGGCCTCATGTGATGTATGTACACCTTAGCTCATGGTGACAACAAGTAGTATTGGTGTGTTTGCTTGTCGTCACAACAAGACACATAGGACCATATATTGGTAATTGTGACCCCACGACCTATAGGACCATGTGTATAGGTTTATGGATCACTCTATATGGTCTGTAACAAAATCAACCTTCCTAGTGTTTAAATCCTTGGGATATCTTGATTGTGTTTTGCCTAGTTATAAGATGGCCCACATGTCGAAACCGAATCTAATGAAGATGCGGTGGATTGACTGTCATCAAAATAATGTAGGTGACAAATGCCAAAACCTAACTATCATATCTTAAGAATTGGTTGACTTTCAATAATCGCACAAAGGTGAAGGATGCCAAGAGCCATCCATGATATGATACAAAAGTGATTTAGTCAACTATCACCAATACCATGCAAACAACAAATGTCAAGAGCTAATTATCATATCTTAAGGTGAAATCAATTGTCACAAATAGCAAGTCAAGATCTACCCACAATAAGATAAAGCCTACCTAGCTTTCACCAATACCATGTAGGTGGTAGATGTCAAGGGCTACCCCATAACAAGTTGAACTGTGACTTTCACCAATGACACAAAGGCGATAGATGTCAAGATCTACCAACTTGAATGGTTTAACAAGGTCTATAAATCTTATGCATGGTCTCATGTGATGCATATTGTTACACTTACACCTTACCACATGATGACCACAAGTAATATGGGGTGCTCGTTTGTCATCTAGTTGGCAATCAACCAATTAAAAGAATGGGACCCATGGTGTGGTACAAAACACACCAACATTCCTTTTTCTAGTTGGGATGTACTTAAAGAAAAAGTGGTAGTGAACCATATAATGGGAAGATGCACGCAATAGGTCACATCCACTTCCTATTGCAAACCGGTCAGCATGTATTTGTGAGTCAATCGCTATGTCCACGTGTGATAATGGCCCCATATTTTGTATGTTGCTACACTTTATGCCCCTGTTGGTGACAACAAATGGTATGAGAAGCTTGTCTCATTATGACAATTAACAACGACCAAAGAAAAAGGATATGACCCACAACGTAGTATGGAATGCACCAGCATTCCACTTTCCAACCGAGATGTTCTTAAGAGGTTGTGCTAGTAAACCAAGGCGAAGATGTGAGTAAAAGGGCTTGCAACCTCTTCCTTTTTGTCAATTAGTCACCATGTGTACATGTGATGTTGTTGAGTTATTCACATTATGTATGTGTTGTATGCATGAGCTAGTCATAGTATGTATGTGGGAGTCATGCACAAGCTAATTAAATTGGCCATATGCAATTTATTTGTGAGCTAGTCACATTGTGCATATGTGACACACCTATGACACACCTATGAGCTAATCATATTTTGTACATATGATGCATGCATGAGCTAGTCACTATGTGTACTTGTGATGTGCATGAATTAGTCATATTGTATATAGTGTTGCATGTGTGAGCAAGTAACACTAGGTATATGTGATGCATGCATGAGCTAGTCTCTATGTTTGTACATGTGATGTATGTGTGAGCTGGTCTCTATATGGTTTTGTGTGCATTCATATATTGATATTGGCACTAAACCAAAATTTAATTGGAATGTGTTTGCTATCATACTATTGTATGCAAATTGAATTGCATAAGCTCAATTAAAGGCTATGATTTCAAAGAGAGGTTAGAGATGTCAAGCCAATTGTGGGGATGAAGTCTTTGTTATTGGTGTGCAAACTACAAAGCATGTTGTCCCAATTTTTGGATTTTCAAAATTTTGACAACGCCTATGAATTTCTGCTCAAAATGTGTCGTTTTTGTCTCTAAAGCACATTTTACGAGGTGCAAAAACCATATTTGGTCATGCCAAATCATTAGGGGGTGCGTTTGCCATTGTTGTCCAAGTTTTGGTTGATTTTTGCCTTCATTTTCTTAGCTTTCTGTGCAATTTCAGGTTTCAGAGCAATCACTGCAAGTAGGAGATTTTTTTGCTTGAAATTTGTGATTTGAAGGCTCTAGGGCATGCTTCCCAAATTGGAAAGTCAACATTTCTTGATGGTAAACCAATCGTGAGCTTATCTTTCATCCCTATGAAAATTTTGGTCACTTTTGGCCTTCATTTTAGCCATTTTATGTGCAATTTCGGGTTTTAGAGCAGTCACTGCAAGTGGGGGTCTTTTTGATGTCATTACAAGTTAACTCACTGCAAGTGGGGGTATTTTGGATGTCATTACAAGTAAACTCGCTTTATGTTTCTTTTTTCACTTTTAAGTGTTTGTAGAACTTTTTGACGTGATTGCAAGTAAAAAAGAATTACAAGTTTGTCAACTTGTAATGAGCCTCCCAAAACCCAAAATTGCCTTTAAGTCAAAAAGCAACTTGTAATGAGTCTCCCAAAACCCGAAATTGACTTTATGTCAAAAAGTAACTTGTAAAGTGACTTTTGAAACCCGAAATTGGCTTTAAGTCATATTTCAACTTGTAAAGTGATTTTATAGCCCCCATTGCAAGTTATTTTCAAAAAGCAACTTGTAATGGGTCATAAAAAATCCGATTTGCATGCAATGAGGATTACAAGTCATTTTAAACTTATAATGAGTCACCCAAAACCCGAAATCAGTTTTGCAACTGATTTTTACTTGCTATTGCTAATTCAAACCCCTATTGGAGGCATTTTTGGCATGAAGAACACTTGGCAAGGTCTGCAACTTTATTGAATCCCCATTTTTGCTCTACCTTTGCCACGATTTTGCAGATTTGGTTTTGGTTTTCTCTTCTTTCCTTGACCACGTGAAGACTTGGTGCTTGTTTCATTGTCATTATTTGATCTTTCAAAGCGTGTGCAGGTATGACGACTTTCATGCCTATTGTTGTTTTTTCCTCTTTATTATGCCCTCATGTTTCATTTCAAGTTTCGAAAGGGTGATTGCAAGTTCATAATTCATGGCTTTCATTACTTGCAGTCGGGTCTTTGAGACCCAATTGCAAGTGATTTCAAGAGTTTTAAAACATTGTTTGCCTCCACAAATTCCCATGTTCTAAAGACGGATTATGAAGGTTTTCCCACAAGATTGCAAGCTTATACCCAATCAAAGTGCTTACTTGCAGTCAGAGCTTCATGACCCGATTACAAGTATAAATGCCAAGGTTTTTCCCTACATTGCACTTGCAGTCAGCCTTACAAAACCCGAAATTGGTCCAAAATGCACTCAAAAAACACTTGAAAATGAGTCTCTAGGGTCCAATTACAAGTGCAAACTTGTATTTTCCCATTACACATATGAAGTTGCATGTTCATCCTCCATAATTGCAAGTCAATGCTTTTGTTTTCCCACACATGTAATGCAGTCTTCAAAACCCGAAATTGGGCTTTGGCCCCACTTTTGTAGCCCCTTTTTCTCATCCAGGTTAGCCTTGTTTGCACACACAACCTACCAAATCAACAAAATAAGGCATGGGCCTTATTTTGCAAGCAGATTCCAAAATTGGAGGATGATACAAAGAAAGAACAACAACATGACGGAGCCATACAAAGAGATGGATAAGTGATATGAATGATCCAGAGCATAGAATGCTTTCAAGACTTACCTCAGCCTTGCAAAGAACTTCCCTCCTGAAAATCCAATACTACCCCAAGCAAGAAGATAAGACTGAAGTTCGTTGGCCAAGGACACAAAGATCATTAAGGATGCAAATTCCCGTTTCGGTTCGACATGTCTTCACTAATCCTGAATACTTCAAGTTCTAGCATTTTGAAGTAGCATAAGATCATCACAAACAAAGGATGATGTAAATAGGGTCGTGTCTTGGACACATAGAATAGTTTCAATTATGCATTTGTAATTTTGTTTTGACAAATTACATGTAAAAACAAATTTTGTAATTGCAAGTGTTGCTTTCACTTGCATTTTTGTAAAATGTAATTACATGTAAAACAACTACAAGTTGAGTTAGATTAGAATTGTAGTTGGAATAAGTCATGGTGGTTGAGAGAATTTCTCAAGTTAGTTGGGATCCTCCTATCTTTTTCTCAAGGCTTCTCTCCTATAAATACTTGAGGGGGTCTATTGTAATCTATATCTTTTGGCAATGCAACAAAAATTCTGCCAGTTTGTATGTGCACTCTAAGACTTTGAGCTTAGTTGTAAATCAGATTGCAGTCAATTAAAAGAGGCAAATTGCTTTCAAACTTTGTTGTTGATTCAAGGTGTTATGTGACGACATTTTCTAGAGATTGATTGTGAGTTTTGAGGTGTTATATAAGAGGGATTCAAGCTCAATCTAACAGACTTTGAGCTGCTTATTGCATTTCGAGTTTTAGATTGGTTTTCAGATTTGATATTGCAAACTTTGAGCTGCATGTCACGTTTGAAACTATTGTAGGACGCTCAAGCAAAGGGGGTAACTTGTAGACTATGTGTTGCTTTTATTTTCTATGTTTGTGCATAAGAGGTGCATCATGTAGTTAGACTTTGAGCTGCTACATACTTTGCTTGGTTATCAGAAAATCATCTAAAAAGGTTGATAGGAGAGTAGACTTTGAGCTTTCTTTCTGTTTTCCCCTCCCGGAGAAGCAACGGAGAATTTTGTGCCTTTATGGAAACTTTGCTTCTTTATTTGGTTTACTTCATTAATCATTTGTCTTCCCTTTGAAAATAGGAGAGTTTATCTCACACACTGTGACTGAAACCACAATTTTGTACTTCTTCCCAAGTGTACAAAATTTTCAACCAACAAAGCCCTTGATTCCCATTAAAGAGAAATGTAGGCAAGGCCATTATGAATGAACCCTCAAGGTATAGGTTTGGATCTAGGTGTTGATGTGTTTTTTATGCACCTCAAACATAGAATAAAATACCAAGGTATTCTATCCTCTCTTGAACAAAGAAACCTTATATGCTATGCAACATGATCAAATAAGGAAACTCCAAGGTTTACAATGAGAACTATGCGACATAAATGTTATGGATAGACTCAATGATATTATGTGATTTTGTTGGAATCACAAGGGGACTTACGTTTTGTTTGAACTCTGTTGGAACATGGATTCTAATTGACTTGGAAAATAAAAGGCAAAAGGGATGAAGGGTTTAGATCCTATACTACTCATAAGTCCAATGATGACAATGAATGATACTTAGATAGACAAATTCCCTCAAACCAAGGTTTGCTTCACCATTAGAAACAACTACACAAACTTGATGCAATCTTCTAAGGAAATGGAAGATTTTCACATCACGAATACATCACTCAAATACCCAATGTTGGTACAACTTGAACAAGTATCCACAATCAAACTAAGCACAATGATTAAGTTCAAACTAACTTTACACTATAGCTTACAATCAGCAAACTGCAAAAAGTATGAAACAAGGAATTCATCACAATATCTTCATAAGCATCCACCATAATTAATGAACTTCAATTAATCTTGAGAAGTAACAAGAAACCATGCAACATATAGAGACGACACAAAGATCCACCATACTTCAATGAAATCAAGTATTTATTTCCACAAGTCTTAGCAACAATTTCTTCTTTCCTCCTACTCTACTACTACTTCTATTTGCTAACTGTTACCTTTACAAATGAAAAGGCCTTTTATAGATATCCCTTTACAATTCAGGTGTCAGGATTAACTTGCAATCAATGGCCAAGATTATACAATGAAACCCTAATTAGGGTTTGTTACAACAAACTCCTAATGGCCAATGAAATAATTACATCATCTGGACACATGTCCTTTGAATGTGCACCAATAAGAATTGAGGTTAGGTACACAAAATCATAGTTCGACTACTCACAAGGTACTCAACAAGTTGTAAAAACTCGCCGAGTTTTTAACCCTAGCGAGTTTTTTTGCCTTTAACTCATGAGTAAAACTCACCGAATTTTCGGCGAGTTTTTGAATAAACTCGACCGCTACAGCAAAAAACCGCATAACGTCAAAAACACAATTTTATTAATCATTTTACCTTGGGTTTTTTACTGAGAAGGGGGAAGAGTGACTCCAACACTCTTGCAAGGTGATTTTGAGTGATTCTTGCGAATTCCAAGTGCATTACAGCAAAAAACCACATAACGTCAAAAACACAATTTTATTCATCATTTTACCTTGGGTTTTTTACTGAGAAGGGGGAAGAGTGACTCCAACACTCTTGCAAGGTGATTTTGAGCGATTCTTGCGAATTCCAAGTGCATTTGAAGGGGATTTGAGGTGGTTTTCAAGAAAAATCAGATTCCCAGGTTTGTTTTTTTATTTTTTTCCTATACTTTTTTAAAACATTTTGTTTGTTTTTTGTTGAATCTAGATGAGTTAGAAATCATTCCTAAGTAGTCTAAAATCTTTTAAAGTTATTTGAACAAGATTTAACAGTTATTTTGACAAGTTTTGTTGATTTTTTCACTATTTTTTTGAAGAATATCTAGTTTTCCAAAAAAAAATCAAACCCTAATAGTTTTTGTTTCTTTTAAACTTTAAATGATGTCTAAATTTTTTTCAACTAATTTAGATAGTCTGCTAAATTGTTTAACTAAAATTTTAACTTTTTTCACTTTGTATGTATAGGTTAACTAAGCAATAATTATGGCAAGTTCTGATTGGCAACAAGAACCATGCCCATCTGGATATATAGGCACCCATCCTAAAGGTGTTAGAGATAGGGCTTGGAGATATGCCTAAGAGGGACCGGATCCTGGGACAGTTATTTGCATTAAGTGTGAAAAAATACTTAATGGAGGCATCATTCGCTTCAAATACCACCTTGCAGGCATAGACAGGCATGATGCTAAAGAATGCATAGGGACCACTCCTAAAATAAAAAGACAAATGAATGCCCTACTTGCAGCTGGGGAAGAGAAGAAATTGCAAAGGGAGAGGGCAAAGCTAACCATGAGATCAGCCATAGCTGAATCTCAAGGTGCTTCTATTGACATTGAAGAAGAACAAGAAGCACTTGAGGGCATAGTGGGCTCTCGACGTGACCCATGTATCCGCAAACCCACCACCACCTCGCCCATCGCTTTTGCTTCCTCTAGTAGAGTACCTAGCACTTGCAGTGGCACTGTTGTATCACGATCAAGGTCCATAGGTGATTATTTTGTGCCCAGGAACACGCCTGGAGCACAACCATCATTAGAGGCCACTGGATGGAATAGGGAGATGCATGAGAAAGCCGACATTGCATGTGCTGATTTTTGGTACTTCAACAACATTTCATTCAATGTGGCAGACAATCCTTTTTGGCTGAATTTGGTGATCACAAAGACAGTTGCAGGAAAGGAGTACAAGGCCCCTTCTCGCAAGGATTTGAGTAGGAGATTAGTAAATTACTAAATAGTACACTTGATTTCATTTTTAATTGTTTTTTAGATTTCTTGTTTATCAAATCAAAATTGTGTACTAAGAACTAATTTCACTTTGTTATTGTAGGTTGCTCACAAATGCAGTTGCTAGAGCAAAAGAAGTGGAGGAACAAAAAATTGAATGGGCAAAATATGGCTGCAGCATTTTTTCTGATGGGTGGACAGATGGCAAGAACCGCACCATCATTAATTTTTTGGCTACTTGCAAGGAAAATGTAATGTTCTTGAAATCAGTTGATGCCTCCAGCAAAGTGAAAAATGCAAAAACATTGGCTGGAATGTTGGAGCATGTTGTCATAGAGGTGGGAGTAGAGAATGTGGTGCAAATCATCACAGATAATGCAGTAGCATATGTGTCAGCAGGTAGCATCCTTTTGAATTATCACCTTTAGCAATATTTTCATTTGTTGTGGCTTTGTTTTTCTTGGTCATCTTTCTTAAGAATAACTTCTTCTTTTGCAAGTAGAATCCTCCAAGAGAGGCACCCCACTCTTTTTTGGACACCTTGTGCAACACATGTCCTTGACATTGCAAAGCACAATGAAGGGAAAGATTTGGTGAGAGCTGGTGTCACAAGGTTTGCAACGATTTTCTTGACATTGCAAAGCCTTCTTGCTGCATTGACTTCTTTGAAACAAATGTTTGTGAGTGGAGCATGACTAAACTCACCATATTCAAAGAAGCCTGAAGGAGAGGTTGTCACATTCATAGTCTTCGACAACCAATTTGCACAAAGGGTTGCAGAGATTGTGAAGGTAACTTCAAAACTTTAATTTTTAATTATTCTTGATTCAAGTCTCTCATTACTAATTTGTAACTTCATTAATTAATCTTTTTGTAATTTGTATTTTTCAATTGTAGGTGTCAGAGCCCTTGGTTAGAGTTCTCCAATTGGTGGATGGGGATAAAACCCTAATGGGGTATATTTATGAGGCCATGGATAGGGCCAAGGAGTCTATCAAAAATTTCTACAAGGGAGATAGACTCAAATTTGATCCCAATTGGGAAATTATTGATAGGAGGTCGAACAATCAGCTCCACCAACCCATTCATGCAACAGGGGTACTTCCTCAACCCTCGTTTTAGGTTCGGGGGTTCTTACTCAGATCCTAATGGAGAGGTTATGGAGGGCCTTAGTATATGCATTGAGAGGATGGTACATGATGTTGAGAAGAGAGACCTCATTGTGAGAGAGAACTCCAAAATTATGAGGAAGCAGGGGGTAAGCTATTCTCTTCAAAGTTGGCTAGGGGAGGAAGAACCACTCAAACCCCAAGTATAACATTTGCCATTTGGATTTTAGGATCTAAAGTGATCGATAAATTGATGAATTATGTTTTCTCTTTTCTCTTTGCTTTTTAACTTTTCAATTTTTTTTATTTTGCAAATGCTTGGTGGCAAAATTGGGGTGGAAACACCCCAATCTCAAAAACATTGCCCTCAAGAGTCTTATGTCAGCCTTGTAGTTCATCCAATTGTGAGCACAATTGGAGCTTGTTTGAAGCAATCCACACGAAGAGGAGCAAGTTAGCACAAAAACGCCTCAATGACCTTGTCTTCATGCAATAAAATCTTTGATTGCGCATAAGGAAGGTAGAGGAAGTAGAAGGTGGTCCAATTGACTTGGATGATATAGATCCTTATAGTGATTGGACATCACAAGAGCAGGCCTCCATTATTTTTTGAGGATGACATCACTGATTTCGAGAGGCAATATATGGAGGAGGAGGGGGGTGGGTTTGGTTTCACGTTGGATAACATTGAGGAGGAAGAGGATGAGGACGAGGAGTCATTGTCAGTGCCACAAGCAGGTGGAGACATAGCTTCATCCAGGATGGAGGATGAGCCATCCATACCAAGCGAGGAGGCACAATCACGCGCCTCACGCGAGTCACGCCCCCACTGCAAACTTCTAAGACTAGACCCTCTAGTTCTACCTCTCCCCCAGTTTTTGCTAGAGCTGGGAAGAGGAAGTTGTAATTGTAATGATGTATTTACTTTTGGTTTTACAAAAACTATTTACTATTTTGCTTCCAGGCTTCCAGCCATCAGCATTCCTCATGAGGATGCAATTTTGTAGATACTGTGCATTTAAATATATCTAGAATCAACTTGTTTCTTTTGTGTTCTCATTTATTGACTCATTGGATGCATCTTCTCATTAATTTTTGCAATAAAAAGCATTTTTTATTTAATTTAAGCATGTTTTTAAGTTATCAAGTTTTTCACGAGTTTTTTTTCCAAGCCTTGGCGAGTTTTGTCGAGTGGCGAGTAGTTCAACTTTGCATAAAATAATATTGAACAAAGTGCCATGTGTCACTTGCTCCACCTTTGGATGAGTCAAGTTCATTGCATCTAGACATGTTAACTTGGAAGAACTTGATTTGTTGAATGACGATTGGATGCCACCTCATCGTGGTTATCTTGTAGATCATCACAAAAGAAGTGTATGTGTTGAGCAATATTTCTTATTACTCAACATTACTTAGCCTTTTTGATTGATTGTGATGGTGATTGGGATAGATCATATTCCCAAATTGCATCATCTTAGTGATCAAGTCTAACTTTGATTAACTATTCTAAAACTATCACTTTCCTTGATCACATTTCACTTTTCCTTCTTCATGCTTTGGGAATTTTCTTTCTTCTTTGTGATGCATTTCATTTCTTAACTTAGGAATCTTCCTTGATGTACTGACCGTGATCTTGGATTTCCGGAGGAAATTCAAGATTGTTGTAAAATATCCTTCATTGTAATGTCCTAAACTTGAACACCTTGAATCATCTTCTTTGTCACTCTTGGAGTGTAAATCTTGTCCTTCCTTGCATTGTTAAACTAAAGTCTTCATGTTGTCGAGTCTTGATGCATCATTCTTCATCTTTCTAAATTCCTTGACATTATCCTTGTGAAGCAATCCCTATAAGTCCTCTTGACTTGGTGGAAAAGTCGTCCATTCCATTCTCTTCCTTATTCCTTGCTTCACCCATGCATCAAACCTGGAAGACATTGAGATTTTGCATCAAAACACTAAGGAATAAATGAAAGTAATACTAACATCTTGAAAATCATGCCTCCTAAAAAAATCCCTCCTAATTTGGAAATAAATTTTACAATCTTGGAAAATATTCTGGAAATTATGCTGAAAACTGTAAATATTGATGTTCCAGATCTGGAAATTGATCAATGCTCTGAAGAAATTTGCTCCAAATCAAGGTGTTTGTCTCCATTTTATTAAAAAAAATTTACCCTTCTTGAGTCTGGTCAAATCCGTACTTCTGATTCTGCTCGCAAAGTGGTGAAAAATTGCTTCAAAATCTGCCTCAAATAGTCACTAAAAAGGTCACTTCAGGTCTGCCACAAACTCGCTTCCTATATTTCCTTAATTTGGCCTTAAATGATACTGAATTTCGCTTTGAATGTGAGTCTAAATGATTTTACTTGCTCTGCCTTTTACAATTTCAAATTTGGAAGTGAATGTTTTAATGAAAGGATTGCTTCATCTTTATATATGTATCCCCAAGTTGGAGTGCACCTCCTCACATATGTAGAAATCAGCCTTGTATAGGCAAATAAAATTCTTTTATTTTGTTTCCTTTGGCATTCCCTCGCAGCCAACTCCCCTCTTTCATTTCATAATTTTGTTGAAATTCAACACCAAAGGGTGGAAATTCAAACATGAGGAAATCTTGATATTAAGGGAGCAAGTTCCACATCTAGCTTCCTTGTGATCATTCACTAAGCACCAAGACATTGAGTGGAAAATCACACTAGACAAGGGTGGAAAATTGTACTAGACAAGGAAAGGTGGAAATTCGCATTGATCAAGAGTGGAAAATCGACCACTACAAGGAAGGGTGGAAATTTGATATCCACAAGGAAGGGTGGAATATCAATCACTACAAGGAAGGGTGGAAATTCGAACACTACGAGAAGGATGAAAATTCAACCACTACAAGGAAGGGTGGAAAATCGCACTAGACGAAGAAGGGTGGAAATTCAACCACTACAAGGAAGGGTGGAAATTGCTAAATAGAATGAAGATTTTGATTTCCTTGTTTTTCATCCTTCTTCGTTCCATTTTACTTGCATCGTTCATCAATTTGCTTGGAGAGTGGAAAATCGAACTACACAAGGAAATTTCCTTTTCAAACAAAGGGTGGAAAAACAACCCCTATAAGGAAACTAGGAAGTTTTAGTTTTCTTCATTCTTCTCTGACAACTTTGCAACATGACAACATTTGACAACTTTACAACATGACAACATTTGACAATTTCTTACAAACTCTAGCAATTTGTCCTCAAACTCAATCCTAACACTCTCCCATGGATTTCGGACTCAAACCAAACCTTCTCATACACAAAGGCTATAAACTAAGTAACTACTACCAAGCCAAGACAACTAAACCTAAAACGACTTTAAAAAGCAAAAAGTGGGGTCCCCATTTGCAATGGGGGAATGTGTGAAAACGTCACAACACTAGGGATGGCCCTAACATTGGTAGCTTACCATATTTAGTGCAAGCATGTAAGTTTGCACCATGAAGTTGTTGCATTGTGTATGATTAGTAAGATTATAAAGCAAATGCTTCTACATTGGATAGAGGTTGCTTGGCTAATTCAAATAGCACTTGAGGTGCAATGATATGAACCAAAAAAACAAAATATTGTAATAACCAAGGTGGTTATTACTCTTTGATAGGCACAATTGATTCACATTTGAGACCATTCACACAATGAAATGTAATATGTTGACTCAAACGCCCCTAAATGACCTTGTTTTTGTCATTGTTCCATGGAGTTTCGACACAAGGGGACTATGGACCCAGATTTGGAGATGTAGGGGGGGTAGCAACTATATATATATATATATATATATATATATATATATATATATATATATATATATATATATATATATATATATTTGCTACCCAAGATGGTTATTACTCTTTGATAAGCACAATTGATTCACATTTGAGACCATTCACATGAAGAAATGTAATAGATTGACTCAAACGCCCCTAAATGACCTTGTTTTTGTCATTGTTCCATGGTGTTTCGAGACGAGGGAATTATGGACCCAAATTTGGAGATGTAGGGGTGGCTATGGCATCAATAGGATGCCTTTGTTGAATGTACATGATAGGCCTCAAGATAATATTATTCCCAACAAGAATTATTACTATCTCGATCGAGGGCACACATGCAACCACAAAGAGTTTTATGTAAAGAACTAATTTATAAAATATTAATACATAATTATAATTTATAATCATATTGATGCATCATATGATACTATGATGTGAATTGATTTTTCATCTATAAATTAAGAAAAAAATATTTGAGTTCCCTATATTTCAATTTTATGCATGTTTTTAAAGTTTATTTAGCAAGTTTGTGTTTATAATGTTTTAGGATTTGACAAAACCCAATCTTAGTCAAACTTTAGGCCTGCCAAGTTTTTGTTGTGCTTGAGTTTTTGAGCTATAGTAAAAAAATATTGCCAATAGCTTTGGTGTCACTAACATTTAGTTTTCACATACTTCAACTACTATTGTTCCATATTTTCTTGTATCGAGTGGTGGAGCCACATGAATAGAAATCTAAATGGCATTTGGCAATTGAGCTATTCAATTGAAAGCAAAGTAAGAATGACCAATGGTCAAAGCCAACCCAATCGATAACACAACTTTCTATAGGAAGTCTATCCATTAGACCTGAAGAATTTTAAAAGAGTTATTGAATCTTTTTTGAAAGGAACATTCCCTTAAGCAATGGTTTATCCACATAAATTTGTATTTCATTGGCTTAGCATCTCATAGGTTATTCAATGGCTTGCTCAGTAAAGAAATAGGAGCAACAAGCGACAACAAGCCATAGCTTTTCTCATCTTTATGAATAATGGCACTAAAACCTCCACCAACCATGCAATTTTCCATTTGAATGCCAACTTATCAAAAATAATTTCAAGTTGACATTCCTTTTTCCCTTAGAGGCAAGTTAAGAGTGCTCAAGTTGATGAACACAAAGCTAAAGTCCTTTGTGCTTTGATCTCTTGCAAAAATCTAATGTTTGCTTTTTTCCTAACAAGGAAACTATATACCTTGTGGGTTTCCAAAGGATGATTGTAGATTGATAATGCAAAGCTCTTTGAATGTGATCACAAGTTTCGATGCAACAAAATGACAACACATAGAAGACTAAAATTGATGCAGCCATAACTGGTAAAAACCCTCATAAGAGTCAACCAGCTTATGCAGCAAGAGAGACACAACACAAACAGCAAGAAAACATAACAAATTCATATAAACAGATCATATTTAAGCCATAGAACTTCCGGCAATCATCCGGTAATCATCAAAGAACATCCGGTAGTTAACCGGTTACATGCACACTTCAAGCCAGAAACAACCCAACCGGGACTCCAAAGATCAACTAGATCACAACATGCGAATCTCAATCGTTATTCTCAGTTCTACTTCCTCTACCCCTACAAATGATTACATAACATCATATTTATACCCACCGGAACATATCTGGGTCAGCCTCAAAAGATTACATTCACCAATGCAGGAAAATGAAACGTGTAATTAGGTCGACCCTAAGATTTAAGAAATCCTTCCAAAAAATAACAACCAAGTGATGTGGTTCAGCAAGAGGGTCGGCCACATGCCAAAGAACATCGAACAAGACCCAAGATGGATCCACACACCAAGAATCGCGTCGGTAATGAAGGAAAACCAACCGGTAAGCACAAGAATTGTCCCAAGGACCTAGGAACAGCCAACCGAAAGCAATAACATACCGGAGAAGAACCCAAAAGAGCTAGAAATCTGGAATCAACCACATGAAACCACCAGGAAACTGCAAACAAGATCTGCCACGAAGAACAAGCAACTACCCGTACAAACACTGAAATTGCACAAAGAACTAAACAAGAAAGGAAAATGTTTTTGGTTGATGCAAGATTGCTCATCAACCGGGGATGCTCCTGCATCAAAAACATAAACATATGCTTTCACAAAAGTTGATGTGATTTGCTCTGTGATGCTTGAAGAATATGGTGGGACGAAATGCTTGAGAATACTTGACAACGATGCTTGACGTATGCACAAATGATGGGGTGGATTGTGGATAGAGTGTGGATGTCAAAATGAATTGATAGGATGTCTTTATATAGGGTTCCCTAAGCAAAATGGGCCTAAGGGATAACTACGATGGGACACACTAAAGTCGGGGCACAAGAATGAGGTGTGAATTGTACAAGGTTACAATTTACGATGCTACACCAAGAATACAAAATTAAAGAAGACCAAGAGAGCAAGCCACATGAACCAAAGCGTCGACCATTGCAGTTTCCATTGGAGCTGGCAACCTCCAAGGCATCAAACTAGAGAGACAAATCAATCCCATGGAATTTTTTCACAACAAACTTGAGAAGGAAGTGAAGAGAATTAAACAGATTGGTAGCTGGAAGACCACTATCCTTCTAATGTAGCTCCAAACAAACAAGGGAACCAAAGGGAGAAGGAAGTGAAGAGAATTAAACATATTGGTAGCTCGAAGACCACTATCCTTCTAATGTAGCTCCAAACAAACAAGGGAACCAAAGGGGAGTAAGAGACAACCTCTCATTGCCATAAGTAAAACGAACAACATAGGGGAGATTTGAATCACCTCTTTCAAAAAGACACCACGTAAAGCAGCATTTCCCAACCAACATCATAAGTCTACTTAAGCTTTTTGCAAATACTAGAGAGAGGATTTTTGAAATTATAATAAAATTACAAATTTGGCTTCAAAAGAAAACGATATGATTTATATAAAGCTTGTGTAAATCATTTCTCTATAAATTGTTTCCTTATGATATATAGTTTAAATTTTTAACTTGTAAGAATCTGTAACCCAAGTTATGTCAGTTATCATTAAAGACAGAACTAATGGTAATAGAATCAAATCACAAGCAACATAAATTAGTTACAAGTGTGGAAGCAATAAGAATACCTCTAGTTCAAGCAACAATGAAACGCATAAAAATCTTCATCCAACATTGGAATCACCATGGGAACACCTTATCCAACCTAGATTGCCTAGGCACACACATTGATGACTCCAAGCAATTCTAGCTTTTAAAAAGGCTTTCCACGAGTGTTTCATACCCAAATTCAATTCCAAAATAAATCATACTCAAGTGCACAAGTTTTTTCTAGTGATTCAGTAACATAGGAAATGGATGCATCTCAAACCCAAAACTCTTCTTCTGGAATTCAAGAAAATTACCTTGAAGAAGAGTTTTGGGTTTGAGTGGCCTAGAATTGGAATAAACCAGAAGAAGAGTTTTCTACTAATAAAAGAAAGAAAATTTTGCACTTTTGGAATTCATCTAACAAATGAAAAAAAAAAATTGTTCTCTTCCCTACTTCATAGACATGAGATTGTTACTTGTGAGTTTCATGAGTATCAATGATCATGCAGTACTAAATTTTCAGTAAGAATGGACTTTTCTGCTGAAAACCTCTTAAAAACAGCAACACCACTTTCTATGGCCGGAACTAACCAACCATAAAAGCAGATATACAATCTGAATCAAAGACCAATGTAAATATAATAAGGCTTCTCGTGTTTAAGAGCATTGAAGAAAACAACCTCCTTGAAACAAAGACAATTTTGTGTTGGCATTGTGTTGTCATTGATGTCAACTGGTATGAGATGACCACCGGTAGAAGAGATGTATGTGCAACATTGTTATGGAGGAGTACAGGATGTGATATCTCAAGATATCACCTTGTGTTGCGAAACACCGGTAAGGTAAGGAAGATGATCTCAAGAGTCACCTATACACAAGTTAGTGCCTTACTTGTGTGATGAGATAGAGAGGTGTTTGAGTGGTTGTTTGTCATGAAGAAGCAGGATGTTATCTGAATCACATCAACACCGGAAGAGAAGAATGAACAAATCACAGGTATGCTGTGAGGTTGCAGAATAGCAGGACTCCCACCTAATGAAGATGCAGTCATCATGAGAAGCAATGACTGACAATGAGTGTGCCCACATCAGCTCACATGTGCTTGTTTAAAGAGATGTTGCACAAACAGGGAAGCCACATGAGTACATTGCAGGATGCAGAAGACAAGGTGTCACTCCACCGATAAGTGGAGCTTATCTCCTATTATGCATTGTGTGCATTATAGCTTGGTGAGATAAAAGTGAAGAGGTAAAGGGATGTACTTGAAGGTTCACACCAGATCTACCGGTGAATTGAGGGAATGCCTTAACTACATGTGATCAGGAAGAAGGCAAGGCTGACCAGATGCAGTCAGAGTAGAATGTGGCCTGACTGAAGATGAAGTCTGATGAAGATTGATGACAGGGTGTCATCAAGAGTGTTTACCGGTATGTAAGTTCACCGGTAAAATGGACAAGGTGCAGATGAAGAAGACTTCCCACTTTGTGGGAATGAGCATGCTTTGGATAGACATGTCTGAAGACCGGTTTAAGTGTTCCATTGACAATTCAGCAGAGTGCAGACATGATGAGTGAACCGGTAGAATGTGAGATACCAGCAGGGTTAGTAAACCGACAGAAAGGAGGAACCGGTAGAATGTCTGGTCAGTAATCTTATCTGGACCGACATGAAAGAGTCAAGCTGACAGATGGATCGACATGGATGCCACATAGAGTCAAGGTGGCGAACTTGCATCGAATGAAGATGGAATGTACACTGATGAGGTAGGTGTAGAGTTGGTCGACATTAAAGGAGACTGCGAAGCTTGAGGTGAAGTTGCAGAAGTGCGCGGCTCGAGATTAAACGAACAAGAGAGGATCGAGGATAGACTGATCGAGTAGATCGGAGTAGTTGAAGCAACCCATCATGCCATTAATGGCGAATGACCAAGAAGTATGCCGACAGATCGTTTGCAAGTTATTGAAGAAGGAAGTCGTGTTTTAGAAGGTGCATTATTGGCGGAGTTGTGCAGATGGATGTCAGAGTGATCAAATCGAGCAAGATCTAATTGGATTCGATTTGCCTCGAGGATGGTGAAGAAACCCTAACCGCCTGGATTTTGAATTGGGCTTTGGCGGGAAAACCTGGCTATAAGTATGAAGGCCAAAGAGATTGTTTGTTGTTGTTGTATAGAAGAACATAGTGCTACTACGAAGTGTGATACTTCTACATGTAAGAGCAAATCAGCCAAGTGCTTAACAAGCATCTGAGAAGTGAGTGAGAGTGAGGGAGAACTTGGTTGAAGCGTTCAACCGGTAGGAGAAAAGAACCGGTAGTGTTCATATCGGCAGAGCAGAAGTGAAGGGGGCTACAGAGAAGGCAAACAGAGAACCAACAAAGTGTTATACCGGTGAAGAGCAGAGAGTAAGGTGGAGATCCAGCAGAGAAGAAGAGGAGAGGTGTACCGATAGGGCTTACCGGCAAAGAAGCAACAAGTGAAGTGCAGCAGAGAAGTGAGTCGGTGAAACAAAGAAGGTATCTCACCGACAGAGTAAGATATATGTAATGGTTGCAAGATTCACTTGTAACAAGATAACTACTTTTGTAATTGAAATTTACATTGTGAACATTGAGTTGTAGCTCGGTGCAGGGGTTGTAGCTCCTTGGGTTGGTGCCCTAAAGTCAGGGGTTGGTGCCCTAAACTTTGTAACTGTGTTTTCATTGTGAGGCTGGATTGGAGCAGTAGACTCTAGCAACATTGCTCACCGAGGTTTTTCCCATTTTGGGTTTTCCTCGTATACACTGATGTTATGTGAAGTCCCCTTTTGTGATTGCTTTTGTGTTGATCTCCCCACTAACCGGTAAGTCTGCTTTGAGTTAGATCTATCAACCGATATGCTCACATAGGATTGCTAAAGGGAAAAGATTTGAGAACCACTGATTCACCCCCTCTCCCTCTCAGTGGTGCATTGTGTCTAACATTTTGTTTATCTTTCATGCAGATTCTTAACCAGCAGAAGAAGCAGATCAACCAGGTTTCACTGGTGAAAGTTTGCAAATTAGAATTTCAATAACGTCAAAAGAATGTGGTTTTAATGTTTAGCATGTGGATAAATGTTTTTTAGGACATGGGTTTGTCAATTTTTGGAGGCCTTTTTGAACACTGGATAGCATACCAGAACACAAACAAAAAGAATGGCATACAATTTTTATGATTGCAGAAAATCACCAAATTGTTTTTCTTTTTAGACATTTACTTTGCTCATATCAACTCCCTTGCTGTTTTATAAAATAAGGCATTCACTGGTTGGTACTTAGCACTCAATATAACAGAAGAAATTTAGTAGTATAAGGATCTAAACGTGTACCTGCCATTAGTAAAATAAGAAAAAGAAAATTCATTTTTTTTAAGAGTGAAGGCAAACTGTTATGTCAAATGATAATGACCATCTGGAGCACCCATCATACTATAATATCCATCATGCTAGACTGTTCCTTGTATTTCCAAGTCTAACAATAATTTGATGGCAAGAAGGCAACAAATATTTGCTACATTCAGTTTGTCTTGAGTAAGCATTTAGAATTTCCACTTATCTGTCTCAGTAGTGATATTTTGAATTAGCTCAAACCATTTAAGATAAATCATGAATTTCATTGCAGCAAAGGAGGCATATACACTAACTATGTACCATCTAAATTAAGTTTAAACATTATATTCTTTTATTCTTGTAAAGAAAAATCAACAATCCTAGCATTCTCATAACCAACCTTAGTTTGTTGGTGTAAAAACTTATGGCTGACGTATTTCTTTTTTGGACGGTCAACATTACTGCCTTCATGTTGTTCTGCAAACAAAAGACACATGCAAAGGATAAAATAACATGTTGGAAAAGGTACGTGTAACAGAACTAGAGGTTTATAACTTCATAGAACCATTGGTAAACCATAAACATTCATGAGAACAAACCAAAAACCCAAAGAAATTTCTTCAAAAATTGGCAGAGATTATCTTAGAAAAATCAATCCTCCAGACTAAAAACAAACAAAAAACAAATACCTTTCGGGCAATAAGCTCAATCAACTGCATCAAAAATTTTCCAAGGCCTCTTCTTTGAACACACTCCTCCAGCTGTAGCTCGTACACATAGAGTACAGGTATTTCTTCCTCAACAATAAATCGGTACTGTACAAATGCAACCAAGGGCTCCCCTTCTCCAGCCCAAAGACCCTCATGATTATCCCCATTATTATCAAGTATTTTACGCACAAAAATATAGCAAGCTTCCAATGCCACCATTTCTCTACGCTTGGTCTTCTGTTCTGATGCCCATTCTGACCCATATGGACCCTCCATATTCAACTAATCAATTGCAAAGGAAAAAACCAGCAAAGTTTACATGCCACTCAATCTGGGTATCCCTAACCCTAATTCTATGAACTATCAATAGGAAGCAACACTGCATCTTTTTTTACCTACAGGAAAATGTTTAGACATAAATTCTTACTGTATATAATGTTCATAACTAACCTTTAATAGCTCTTGAATATAGTTCTTATGCAGAGAAGTCAGTTGTGCCCCTGTGCCAGATTCCAAGCGTAACAACAGACCTACATTGGCAAAATATTAATGTAAAAGTCACATCTTATAGCTCCATAAATCATACAATAGTCGTTCAATGCAATTTGGTATCATAAGAAGACAAAGGAAAGCCTACAAAATGAGTATTTAACAGAAAAAAATTTTAAAAATCTCAATACATAAAGCATCTCTGAGGTTAAAAGTTGTACATAGTGCATACCATTCCGGTCATACTTATGAAATGCAGGAAAGTCAGACAAATGATCCTGTCTAACATATGCCGTTTTTATGGCTTCATCAACAACCTTCTTCTTTGCTAACTCCTGGGCAATCAGTTCAAGTATTGGAGTTATAAGTTTCCCTTACATATATATAAAACAATTCAAATTTCCCATGCTCGATACCCACAGTTGCAAACCACTTGTAGGATTTATTCAATCAATAAATTACAGCAGACTTTGAAAAACTAATCTCATCCAGATGAGCCATAAACTCGAGACTTCTGATGTATTACAAGCAATATCATGCCTGTAATAGAGTCCATATTTTTGTAGGAAAAGTAAATCTATCACTATTTCAAGAGGAAGAATATTGTGTTACTCAATTATATTCTGAATACTTCCATTTGAACAAAAAACGCTGAAAAGAAAACAATTGCGACAGAAAATGACCATTGAGACGTGAAGAAATCTGCCTTTACCATCCACGTTTGAAGACATTGCCTAAATATGTGTGAATTTCTATGAGAAGCTCTATAAATATTAAATTCAACACAAAGCTATTTCTCGGATATTCAAATGAAACCAGTGACAATCCCAACCACTATTACAAAGGACTACTAAAAAAATAATCTCAATATATGGGAAAAGGTATAACAGATTCTATAATAACACGTAACTTGTCAGTACATGCCAATTGACAAGGCTTAGTTTACTCGGCATAAATTTGAAATGATTTCTAAGGTAAAGAGGAAAAACCCCACCTCATTTCCACAAAAGAGTTGTCATGTTGACAAGGCTTAGTTTACTCGGCATAAATTTGAAATGATTTCTAAGGTAAAGAGGAAAAACCCCACCTCATTTCCACAAAAGTGTTGTCATGGCCAAATTCATGTACTGATTGGGCTGTGACCTAAACACTCACCTTTACCTTCTACCTTTGTGTATTGGCATCAGAGAAATGCCATGAAAGCTTTCACAGACATGAACCAATAGCTTAATTGTCAAGCAGGTAATAGTCTAATGGTAAGGTAGAGTGATTTCTGTAGTGATGGCCTGGGTTCAAGTTTCACTCAGCACGCTGCCCTGTGTTAGGACAAGATTGGATGGAACTCCATCTTATATACAAAAAATAGAAACCCAAGAGAAACCCCCCATGATATAGAGAACCTAAAATAGCAGCAGGCTAACGTGGGATGACCACTTCAACAATTCAGACAAGCTCAGCTAGTAAAGCAATGAGGGTTTCATGGCTAGGCCCCGAGTTCAAATAAGCAAAAGTTATGTTTATGTGATAGAACAATATACAGCATCCAAATCTAGCAGTGGGTGAGATATCCCAAAGTTGTGGCATCTACGCCAAAGGCAAACCCAGCGCCTGATGAAGAAAAGGGTAATTTACCCATATAATGAACATGCGAGGTATGGTACCTGGCCTAGTTAAAACAGGTGGCAATTTACCAATATAGTAAACACAATGGAATATCAAGTGCTAGTCCTGTTAAAAGGAAGCATTTTGCCAATGCAATAAAAAGATAGCATGTTTGGTGTCCAGTTTGGTTAAAGAGATCGGTTTACCAATGCAAAACGACATGGCGGGATGTCCAGTGCATGAGAACAAAAGGGTTCACAAAAACCCAGTTTTAACTGTAAAATAATGACAAGAAAATCCAAGGACACAACCATCACTCATTCAAAATGAAAAGATAACTATTTTTCTAGAACGCCAAACTCATCAAACTATTCACAACATCATAATGAAATCGGGTTCAAGACATCACTAAACCCTTGAACCAATTCTAGCCATCATAGACGTCAAAACAATAAAATCAAACACAAGACCTTGGCCAGAAACACTAAGAATGACAAAGAAGAAAAATAATGAAAAAACAAAAATGAACTTCCACCAATCTGAAATAAGCAAAATAAAAAATAAGTGAAAAAATAGGTTCTGCACAGACCTTATAACCACATCTCAAACCCCAAGAGAGAGAAAACAACGAGGGCACCACAAAAACTATGGGTATTCCATTGAAAACAAAACAAAAAGGGTACTGCATGGAGCAGAGATACATATACATACTTCTCTCCTTTTGAGCTTTTTCTCTTTACTCGTAAGCTTCTTGGAATCCATGAAGAAATTTTCCACATTCTAATGAATGCCCAGTGCACTAATTAGTGGATCAGTGTTCCATGAACAAATCCAAACAAACAAACAGGAATAGGATGAGAACTGCAGTGCAGAGTTTGTTTCTATAAGGCGCGATTATGCATATCACACTCGGACATTGACAACTAGATGAGGATTTATGCCAGATATCTACTTGTATTTTGTACCATAAGAACAGGAGCCCAGATGATACGATCCTCAAGTTTAAGGGCCCATGTCATTGATTTTCCCAACCCTCCCGGTCTGATTAACCACGCGCCTTTACGCATGGTTTGAATATGTGGGATTTTGGCTGTATTGATGTCTTTCAACAACTATTTATTGATTTCTATTGTTTTTTTTCCCTCTATAGCTTGTTTTATTTGAAAACAACAAAAAGCAAACTATACGGAGCAAGTAGTGGTAAGGGCTAATTTCGTCAATATGTAGTAGTTATACAAAATATAATGGGCCCTCCGTTTTTTTAAAAACTTACAATAGACTTTTATCTACCTAAAATTAAGGTATTAAGGTGTGACTTATCATGTAGCTCACCGAAATAACACATCTTTTGTAAAGTCTCCTAAAAATGATTTTTTAAAGATTCGACCAAAATTTAATTTAAAAATTCCCAATATTTGAACACTAAAATATCATTTGTTATAAAACTATGTCCATATTTTTCTTTGAAGCATAACTTATTGAACAATAAGAGACTCAATGCATCAAGTTCCTGCCAATAGTGTGGTTAGTTTAGAGTAGATAGAAGTAGAGACAAAGATAGAAGGGGAGAAAAATAGATGGTGAGATAGAGAGAGGTAGAGTGATAGATAAAAATAGAGAAATAGAGATAAATGGATAGACAGATAGAGAGGAAGAGACAAAGGGAGAGAGAAAGAGATGGATAAGTATATGGGGAGAGGGTAAGGTAGGTGAAAGCAAGATCAAAATGTGACTTACAAACCATAGAAAAAGATAAAGTTGTGAATCACATAATAGAAAATTTGCTTTGATTCGATTTCAAATATCAAATGGTCAATCTTGACTAGCACAAACTCAACTTGAGACGTAGAATTAAATTGTGTTGCATAAAAATGATCTAACATAATGTGGTTCAATAAACCTATACTCATATTCACCTTTCCAAAAGTTGAAAGTGTTAAGGTGGTGTCTAAGGACACCTTTATGAGTTTGCTAACTCAATGGAGGAATGTGTTCTCCTAGGTCAAACCCCTTTGGAAAGTTAGATTGATGCTTATAAAAAATATCAAAGGCAACATTCACTACCATAGAGATGACCTATATCCAAATCTTGTGGATCTATTTTTTTGTCTATTCAGAAATTGAAGTGTGCTTTAATTATTTTCTCCTTAATGTTGCATGTGAATTAATTGCACATTGAATGTCTTTAAATACTATGGCATAGATACATGTCACACTAACGTATATTAAGTTGGTTCATAAAAAGTAATAGAAGGGGGAAAGAAAGTCTAAATTTGAATTTAATGGTTTAAATTTTAATGGTCAAGCTACAGTGGCACAAAAATAAACCTTGGAATTAAAATGGTCATTTCGAGGCAAAGAACAAATTTACAAAAGTAAGCATGATAGTGCAATAATGATGAATCAATGCCCAAATGTATGAGAATAGGGGTAAAAATAGAAAAACTTTCCTGGTGAGGAGAAGGTTAACCTTGATGATTGAGACACCCTCTTAATGTTTTTTAAATTTTTTATGAATAGGCATTTCCATTAAAAGATTTAAAGGTACACTATTCACAAAAAAGGTGTAGGATAACAAAAGATCACTCCTCGAGAGTCACTCGAACAACGCCCAAAAATAGAAATACAAAAAATGGTCACTAAGTGGCTAAGGCAGTGGTTGATGGTGGTGGAGAAGGTAGGCGAAGGATCATTATCATCTTTACAACCCCATATATCAGCGAGGTCAAGAGTGTCATCCAAAAGGGGTCACTACTCCTTAACAACAACATCTTCTTCTTTCTCAGTCTCCTTAATGGCCAAAGAAATGGCCAGCGACAACCATGGAAGTCGTTTGGATGAGCTCGACCAACTAGAATCACCATTGGTGTTTGGCCAACTAGTGCCACCACTAGTAAAGTGGCCCACACCTCCCATGTTCCACCCAAAATCAGAGACACCACATGGTGGAGAGGCGAAATGCCTGCACTAAAAGTCTCCACTAGACTAGCAACGAGGAGCCTAGGAACGTGGAGTGTGCGAGCAGTGCTCAAAGGAAGTTTTGTGATCGCGCTACCTGTCATGGGACAGAGATCGGGTACAAAAAACAAAAGGGTTTGGTGGCACTTTAGCAACTATATAGGGAGTGTTTCCTCGATGTTGTAGAAGCTCTAGTAAGTGACCCACCTCAATTGCAACCTTGTTGGCTTGCACTTAAATTTGAAGCATCACATTATTACAAATACAAGCTTTAGTAAACAAAGAAACATGAATATCAAGAGAGATGTGAAGAAAAAGAAAAAAAAAACATTCCTATCTTTCCATAGAGTGAACAAGATCCCAATCCTGAAAGCATGTCATATTTGCATGAACTAAAGGGGAAACCAGGGAGAATCACCCAACAAGCTCATATGCCAAGAAAAAGGCTCAAGCCGAAAGGGCTGAAAAAAATCATGAATCCATGTCCACAACTATTGCCAGGCTCTTCTACAATACCAAAAGAAATGAATGAAAGTCTTAGGTTGCCCACAAAATGGGCAGCAGGGGTCTGGCACACCCAAATGCTGCAGGCAAGAGCCCAACAACAAGCCTTGGAAAAGAATACACCAAGCAAAATGATCCAACTTAGGCTCAACAATAGCCAACCAAATAGTGTGAAACTTGCAATGCCACACAAACTGAAAGGATTGCAAATGCCATCGGGTATCCAAGGTTGGAACCATAGTCAAATGAGGAACAAGCCAACAGTATCCTGGCATGGGTTTGTATTTATAGGAGGTCATAGGAACCACCGCTAATCCTTCCACCATGATATGACCAAGTGGATGCCTAACTTGTGAAGCATGTTCAGAGGAAGAGACGACATGATGAGATCAAATGTCTATCGATATGGTCGCTTGAGGAAAAATTGGGCCTGCAAATCTTCCCAAGAATGAAGATTCGTAGTAACTCTAGAAAAAAGATCCCAAGAGTGTAAATGCCATGCTTGTGAAAGCGCAAGGCACAAATTCCAAGAATGTTGGCAAGAGGGAACCCTTGACCCAAAATGAGAGGCAACCACCAAATATTATGTTGGTTGAAAGAAATTCCATCTCTGAAATGAGTCCCATCCCAATGAAGCCATGGTGGCCAACTTCGAAGCCCATAAAAAGTCTCGTAGGAGTTTTTCCAATTTGTTGTATGAAGCCTTTAAAGGATCCCAATAAGAGGAGTAGTAAACATGAGTGGCAGCCAACAATTTGGAACAAACCTAGAATTTACCAACCAACAAAAGTGGTTTGGTAATCTAGAAGGCAAGCTTCTTCTCAATACGATCAAGAATCGCATTCTAGAGCCCTAAACAAATCCCTGAAAGGCAAAAGGAAAGCCCAGAAATTGAAAGATTTCCCCATGTTGAATCCACTTCCACCCATATTGTATAATCCAAGGAAGAGTTGAGAGAGGATTATTTGTAACACTAGGTTTTGTGTCATTGGATTACTGAGTCAGAAGCCAGATAAAAGGTGTCAAGGCATTAAAGGGTCGCCTAGACATTGTGTTCATCTTTAATCAAGGTGAGAAAAGAATCATCTGCAAAATGGTCATTGACAAGCTGAGAAGATGACTCAAGCAAGGAAATGTCCCTGACATGTCACGTGGAGATAGTAGAAGTGAGAAGATATCCAAAACCCTCAACAACTAAAACATATAAGGAAGGGGCCAAAGGGCAACACTAGCGAATGGACCTAAACATACCAAAAGTTGAAGACCACTGCCCATTCATGGCGATGCAAGCTAAAGTGTCTCTAAAAAGCATTTGCACATATTGAAAGAAGCGGGGACCAAACCCTAAGTCTTTGAGCATCGTGAGAATAAAGGGTCATTCAATGCGGTCATATGCCAAGTAGCAAAATCAATTTTAACAAAAATGGTATTTTGTTTAGAGTGACAAGCCCATTCCACGCCTTCCCAAACAACAATGATGTTATCCAGGATAAACCTAGATTTAATGAAACCAGTTTGCTCAAGACGAACAATCTACAGGAGGAGATGGAAAATCTTGAGACTCAGGGTTTTGGCAATGATTTTGTAAGAGACATTGAGCAAAGTAATGGGATGCCAGTTGCAAATATCTTCCGGATTGCATACCTTAGGTATGAATTTTATGTTTCCCTTGTTGATAAGTTGGCCAAGAGATCCCTGATGAAAAGCTTCCAAGTAAACTTTTTCAAGGTTTGGACCAACACAATGCCATAAGGCCTTGTAGAATTTGTAAGGGAAGCCATCACAACCAGGCTCTTTATCATCAGCCATAGAAAACACAACCTCTTTGAGAACCTCAAAGTAAGCGTTTGATCGTAAAACACCCTTTGAGATTCAAAAAGTCACGAAGGAACAATAGAGAGACATTCTTGCAAAGCTTGATCTATTTCAGGAGAACTTCCTTGCGTTTCGAACACCTACTCATAGTGTTTAACAAAATCTTAATGAATATCCAATAGCTCAAAGAGCACCATTTGACCATCCTTGATGTGTTTGATACTAAGTGAGTAGTGTTGTGCTCTAAGAGCCAAGAAGACCACTTTAGATGCACGATCCCCCACTTTAAGCCAGTGCAATCTGGCTTTTATTTGGGCTTCACATGCAACATAGTTGTCAACAATTTGCTTCTGGTGACGAAGTGGAGCAACCCAAACATGCAACTCAGAGTAGAAAGGGTTGGCAGTGAGAGCCTCTGTGGCATTGTGCAAATCCATGGTGGTCACCTCATAGGACCATCAATGGTACATGGAAAACTATTTGCCATAAATATGGAGGAAACGAGTCATGCATTGGATGGAATCATTCTACCACATAAGCTAGCCACTAAGCTAAGTGGTCCAACTCTCAAGATTCCAGACCCTCTAAATTTGGGCCACCATGGGTGAGTAATTCAACAATGAAGTGTATAAAAATAATTGAGTTATTGATGGTCATACACAACCCACTTGCCATTTGATGTTTAATTTAATGGGATAGTGGTTTGACAAGGTTACCTTGAGGAGAGGTAAAATCGAATGATCTTGATTTTCCCCAAGAGAGAAAAAAGATCGAGCCGAGATCATGGAACAATCAAGTTGTTTGAAAATTCTATCAAAACCAACCTTATAGTTACTCCATGTGTGCTAGACACCTTGAGGGTGACAATAGTTGGTATTAGGGTCAAAAAGACCCAATTTATTGCACATATAAATCCATGCCTCTCTTTTTCCAGTTGTCCAAGGGAAAGATAAGAACCCTTCCTTATCAAAGGCCACCTCCACCTCCACCATATTAAAATCCCCACATAGAACCCAAGTGGTCGATGGTAAAGGATCAACTATAGACCACCAAATGTGAGATCTTTCAACAACATCATTGGGAGTGCAAACATTAATGATCGCAAAGGAATGATTGTCAACTGACACAAGGACCCACACGAGCCACTGAGTGGAATCCAACCCATGAGCCACAATAGAGGAATTTCAGTGTGGCAAGATGAGGGTGACGACACCTCCTCGACTAGCTTTGTGTTTCGAAGCAAAAACCAGACCATCTAGCCAAATCACATTACATGATAAGCCAACATGAAAGCTACAAGTTTAATCTCCTAAAGGAAAAAGACATCAATACCAGGAAATTTCTATTGAGCATCCCACACGAAATACTTCCTGGTGAGGTCAGTTAGACCTCAAACATTCCATGACATGAAATTCATGATTCAAAATCTTGCATGTCATCCTTCTCCTCGAGAGAGGAAAATCTATTTTGCAAGAAGTTAGAAGTGGGCCAAAAGATAGGGTAGAATCCCCAAGGACCACCTTGCATTTTTTTGGAACCTCATTTCTATTTGTTTCTTGCCTAGAAGGGTTGTGAGAGTGACACAAGGAAGACGGTTGAGATGACAAAACTAAATCGTCTTGGGGAGTGTGAACCCACACATGACAAGAAACAACCTTAACAACTAAACTTTTCCCCTAAGAATCAAGGTTTGAAGTAACTTGAAATAGTGGTTGAGTCGTAGGTTGCGACAGCATCTGAGTTGGCTCCTATGATTGCAACTGCACAGCCATAGAATTAGACTGCTTCTAAAAAGCAACTGAAGAACTCTTTCCTTTGCGATCCATTTTACTTCATCCATCCTCATTCTTAGCAGCCTTGGAGGAGTGTGGGGGGGCAAACTCCTTGGGTGGAGTTAACCCTTTGGGTAGCCAAAGGACAATCCCTAATTTTATGCTCAAAGGATTAGCACTGATATCATGTATTAGTAAGATTCAAATAGAGAACTCGTTGAGAGTAGCATGAACCTCCTATCTAAATTTCAATACTCTCTTTGAGGCCTCAAGACAAATCTACTTCCACACAAGCTCTTTTTGGGGGACAGGCATGAAAAAAGCGACTAGGATGCATACAAACCATCTTGCCAATAGATTGAGCAATTGTTTGCAAGAACGACCAACAAGACAAAGGGATACCTGAGAACTCAATCTAGAGTAGGACCTTGAGCTTCTTGTCATTTGAGACAATAAATTCTTGTGACAATGGTTGAAAACAAAGCAAGGAAGATTGAACAAACTAGGGTCCATGACGTGTTAGATATTGCTAAGAAGTTTGTTGGAATATTATGTTGTCATTGATGTCAACATATTCTTTAGTGTATTCCAGTGTTGCAGTCAGATTGGATGAGTTGGTTTGGTTAGTGTGTTGTAGATGGCTTGTTGCAATTTAATGGGTTTAGAGATACTGGTCTCTAGTTGATTTAGCAGAAGTTTCAGAGGTTCGCATGGTGATTTGATCGAGTTGTGAGATCCGATATTATGGTTGGTTTTCAGTTGTTCGTGTTATTCGGTATTCTGGATTGTGTTCCACATTACTCAGAAATTGCAATATCTTGGTTTACAGATTTGGTAGAGTGTTTCGGGCATTCATATGTGTCCTTAATTCATATGGTTCATGATTTGGAGGTCTGCAAGTGAATCTTTCAGTTTGACAGTCAGTTTAGTATGTGTTCTTAAGGTTCGATATAATGATGATGAAGATTCTAGTAAGTGGTGATGTTACGGTTGTTTCAGTGGTGATTCATGTTGCTTGTGGATATTTCTAGATTGTGCTCTATCTATGTTGATGGTCTGCATTGATCGTTGTGTGCGTTGTTGATCACTTTATTTATCTGGTGGTGTTCTTCGTGTTATGTGACATTTATGATGATTGTAGCGTGTTGTGAATATTCGAGGCATAATTCTTGGAGGTTTTCTTGTGTGCGGTGTTGGTTTAGGTCCAGACTATGCCTTAGCTGAAATTGCTTTGGTCCACTTGCATTATTGTAGCGTGTGAGGTTATTGTTTTGTAATTTGTGTTGAGGGTTTAGCCAACCTTGAAATATAGGTTGATGATTTGTATAAATATATGTAATATTCATGTGAGAGATGTATCTTTGTGTGCGAATATTGATTTTATCTTTCAATAGCAGAGGAGAAGTGAGAAGAAGTGTGAAAGAGCAGAGTTTGAGTTTATGTGCTTAACTGGAACTGTAACCAGGCATGGAGAGATGTTATTCTATCACTTCATGATCCTTCAGATGTAATCTAAATGTTTCTATAAGGCAGTGAGCCTTCCCAAGGGTTGTAGCCTTTCTTGTTTTGTGATTTGAGTAGTGAGCTCTAGGCATTATGTCTGAATGCATGTGCATTCCCCATTGTAATATTTCACTTACTCCTAATAGGGTATTATCTCATTGTGGATAGGTTCCCACTGTGGTTTTTCCCTTAACTGGGTTTTCCACGTCAAAAATCTTGGTGTTATGTGTGTTATTGATGTGGTGTTGATTTATGCTTTCATTTTTTATTATCTAATCTGAATTTAAGTTTGAGTTGTGTAGAGTTTGAGAGCAAACTAATTCACCCCCTCTCTTAGTTTGTTGCATTGTTGCCAACAATTGGTATCAGAGCTAGATCCTCTAGAAGAAGCTTGACCACTTGAGGAGATCTGAGATGGCAACCTTTGCTTTTAAGAAGGATAGTATGAGATTTGATAGAACAAATTACACTCTCTGGAAGAATCAGATCGAATGTCATTTGAGATGCATCGGTGAAGACTATTGGAAGATTACTAAGAATGTGTATAATGCTCCACCGAATGGTCCTACTACTCCAAATGAGATTAAGGAAGTTGGATTTAATATTAGAGATAAGAAAGCATTGTTGAGTGCCTTGTCTGATTCTAAGATGACTAATGTGATGGATTTGCAGACTTCTCATGAGATTTGGAAGAAGCTAGAGACTTTGTATGAAGGTGATAGCCATGTGAAAGTTGCTAAGTTACAAATCTTGAAGGAAAAATATGAGATGCTGAAGATGGGCGAAGATGAGAACATTACCTCCTTTATGTAGAAAGTGAATGGGTTTGTGTTGAACATTAGATGTGTTAGTGGAGTGTTGGAAGAATCTAAGTTTTTTGCTAAGGTGTTGAGATCCTTGCCTCCTGCTTACAAGCATAAGGTTGCTGCTATTGAAGAGATCCAAACTGTGACAAATGTGACTAGAGATATGCTAATTGGTAAGCTTGCTTCTTTTGAGTTGAGCGAGTTTGGAGAAGCCCCTCCTAAATTTGAATATACATTCAAAGCTACTATATTCGAGAAGCAGAAATATGATCCAGGAGAAATTTATACAAGGGTATCCAAATATGAGAAGGAGATGAGAGAGCTTGAACAAGAAGAAAGAGATCTTGAAGAGCTCGAAGCCCTGATTGCCAGAAGATTGCCTAAGGGTGCCAATAAGTATGAAGGAAAGTTGTCTCTTAAATGTTTTTCATGTAATAAAAAAGGACATCTTGCCTCAAGGTGTTTGGAAAGAGTCTCTAAGAAGCCATTGAACCCATGTAAGTCTAAATATCAAAAGAAGTATTATTTTGCTACTGATGAAGGTGTGACTGATGATGAGTTTGAGAAAGGAAATTCTGGAGATGAATGGGTGTTCATTGATATCAAGGAAGATGATCTGATGACTCTTGATTCTACTAGTTGCATTATTGAGGAGAAAGCCTTAGCTACTAAAGTTGAAGAGAAAGATGAATGGGTTATTGACATTGGTTGCTATCATCATATGACATGTGATAAGAGTAAGTTTGTGAGTACGGAAAAGTATGATGGTGGTGTAGTAAGATTTGGAGATGACAAAGCTGGTATAATCTGTGGTAGAGTTTCTATTTCTCTTGATGGTGAGCATAACATTGATGATGTTTTGTATGTTGAAGGTCTAAAGCATAATCTATTGAGTTTCAAATAGATGATTGATAAGGGACATGACTTGCAATTCAAGAATGACAAATGTAAGATCTTGAGTAGCTTTAGAATAGAGATTGCATCAGGAACAAAGACTAAAGGTAATATCTTCCACTTGAATACTGGTGGTAAAAGTTGTTTGATTGCTTAGGTTGATTAAAGTTGGTTATGGTATAAAAGGACGTGTCATGTGAATTTTGACTATAAGGTTAAGATAAGTTCTACTCAAGTAGTGAGAGATCTGCTTAAGATTATAAAGCCATCTAATCCGGTATGTAAGGAATGTCAGTTAGGGAAGCAGACAAGAGTTTCTTTCAAAAGAAAACAATATACTTCTAATGAAATATTGGATCTTGTGCATACTGATTTGTGTGGTCCCTCTAGAGTGAGAATCTTGTAGGGTGACAAGTATTTCATGTTGCTAATTGACGATTATTCAAGGATGATGTGGGTAACTTTCTTAAGGGAGAAGTCTGAAGCCTTGGAGAACTTCAAGATTTTCAAAGCTATGGTTGAGACAGAGACTGGTCTGAAGTTGAAGTGTCTGAGATCTGACAGAGGTGGTGAATTTACTTCCAGTGAGTTCAATTCTTTTTGTGAAGAGCATGGGGTGAAGAGACAGTTATCTGCCTTGCAGACTCCTCAGCAGAATGGTGTTGTGGAGAGGAAGAACAAGACAACTCAGGAAGCTGCTAGAACCATGACGATTGAAGGAAATGTTCCACATATCTATTGGAGATAAGTTGTGAGTACTGTAGTATATACCTTTAACTGGGTGCATATCAAAGGTGATATCGATAAGACTCTTTATGAGTTATGTTTTGGTCATGTTCCTACAGTTAAATATTTCAAAAAATTTGGTAGTAAATGCTATATCATAAGAGATGAAGATCTAGGGAAGTTTGATGCTAGAAGTGATGAATGATTTTTTCTTGGTTATTCTACTAAGAGTAAGGCCTATCGATGTTATAATAAAAGATTGACGAAGATAGTTGAAAGTGCTAATGTGAAGGTTAATGAAGGAAATGAGAGACAAATCAGATCTTATCGATATTATTTAGATGATCAAGATGTTAGTGCAGACCCAGAATCAAATTCAGATTGCTCCAGAAAATCCTGAGAATGAAGGTGAAAGTGCAAGTTCTAGTGTAGAAGGAAGAGGTCAAGAGTCTGAAAATTAGGAAAATCCTAAGACTCCCAGGTATGTGAGGTTAAATCATTTAGAGAATCAGATCATAGGAGATAAGAATAGAGGTGTGATGACTAGGAGAAATTTTTTTGAAGAGTATTTCTTGATTTCAAAGATGGAACCTAAAGATGTTGGTGAAGCTTGTAAAGATGAAAATTGGGTTAAAGCAATGGAAGAAGAGTTGAATCAAATTGAAAAGAATATACATGGATTCTTGTTCCCAGACCTAAGGATAAAAATGTAATTGGAACTAAATGGGTGTTTCAGAATAAATTGAATGAGCAAGGTGAAGTTGTTAGGAATAAAGAAAGACTTGTTTGTAAGGGTTATTCTTAGATGGAAGGTATTGATTTTGAGGATAATTTTGCTCTGATAGCTAGAATTGAAGTTTTTAGATTATTTCTTGCTTATGTTGCTTACAAAGATTTCAAGGTGTATCAGATGGATGCCAAGTCAACCTTTCTTAATGGTGAGCTAGAAGAAGAAGTCTACATTGAGCAACAAGATGGTTTTCAGTTGACAGATCAGAAAGATATGGTTTGCAGGTTGAAGAAAGCACTGTATGGATTGAAGTAAGCCCCAAGAGCTTGGAATGCCAGATTGGATAAGTATTTGATGAAGCTTGAATTTAGTAAAGGTACTATTGATAGTAATATGTACTTCAAGATTGATAATGATAACATCTTGATTGTTGAAGTTTTTGTTGATGACATTATTTTTGGTGGAAATGATGGTTTGAGCAAGAAGTTTGCTGATGATATGCAGAATGAGTTTGAGATGTTTGTGATTGGTGAGATGAAATTCTTTTTGGGATTGCAAATTACTCAGTTGGATAAAGGTATTTTCATATCGCAATCTAAGTATGTGAAGGAATTGTTGAAGAAATTTGCTTTAGATGATGCAAAGCCTATTGGTACACCTACGGTGACTGCATGTAAGTTGACAAAGGATGATGATTCTCCGAAAGCAAATCAGACTAGATACAGATCTATGATTGATGGATTGTTGTATATGACTCAAACTAGACCAAATATTATAAATGTTGTTTGTCTTGTTGCTAAATTTCAAGCTGGTCCAAAGGAATCTCATGTAGTTGTTGTGAAAAGAATTTTTCAAATATTTGAAAGGGACAGTTGATTTTGGTTTGTGATATCCTAGAGATGATGATTTTACTTTGAGTGCTTTTACTGATGCTGATTAGGCAGGTGGTGTTGATGATAGGAAGAGTACTAGTGATGGTGCATTTTTCTTGGGTGAGAGATTGGTTTCATGGATGAGTAAAAAGTAGAATGCTATACCTTTGTCTACTGCAGAAGTTGAATACATTGTTGCTGCTAGAATTTGTACTCAGGTGATTTGGATGAAGCAAATGTTGAAGGATATTAGAGTTATTTTTTATGAGCCTACTACTATATACTATGATAATTCAAGTGCTACAAACATTTTTAAGAATTTGGTGTTGCATTCAAAGACTAAACATATATCAATCAAGTTTCATTTATATTAGAGAGAAGGTGAATGAGAAGGAAGTCAGATTGGAGTATGTATCTACAAAAGGAACTAATTGCAGATATCTTCATGAAGCCTTTGCCTAAGGATACATTTGAGTATCTCAGAGAGAAGCTAGGGGTGATTGCCCCTCTTGATGAGAACTAAGATGCATGGATTTGCATCAGTCTGGTGGAATTCATAGAGATATCTTGTGATCCAGATTGATGAGTAAGGCTTCTACTCAGGGGGAGTAGTCAGTGTGTGGTTCAGTTGTTCAGATTTGTGAGTTTGTTTGAAGGGGGAGAGATTATCTGGTAAAAGGGGTGATAAAATCAAGATTTGTGTTGTATGTGTCTTTTGCATTGATGTCAAAGGGGGGAGAGAAGCATGTGAAAAAATGCTATATTACGTGTTGATCTTAGGGGAAGGTTGTTGAGAGTTATGGGAGATTGTTGGTTGTTGATTTCTTTCTTTGCATTGATTGTTTTTCACATCCATATGTTGCCATTAATGCCAAAGGGGGATATTATTGGACATTGCTAAGAAGTTTTCTGGAATATTGTGTTGTCATTGATGTCAACATATTCTTTTGTGTATGCCTTCCCAAGGGTTGTAGCCCTTCTTGTTTTGTGATTTGAGCAGTGAGCTCTAGGCAGTGTGCCTAAATGCATGTGCATTCCCCATTGTAATATTTCACTCACTCCTAACAAGGTATTATCTCATTGTGGATAGGTTCCCACCATGTTTTTTCCCTTAACCGGGTTTTCCACATAAAAAATCTTGGTGTTATGTGTGTTATTGATGTGGTGTTGATTTATGCTTTCATTGTTTATTATTAGATCTAAATTTAAGTTTGAGTTGTCTAGAGTTTGAGAGAAAACTGATTCACCCCCCCTCTCAGTTTGTTGCATTGTTACCAACATGATGAAGGACACTCTCGAAATGGGTGGGATTAGAAAAATGAAACAAAAAGAAACACTTTGTGAGATTCTATACACCATCAAGATGGACCCTATGAAGGGCCCAACCTTTGGCAACCCAAATACGCAACATACTTTAGGTGGAACCCCACCCACAAAGTAACCTATTAAAGTAAAATTTACAAGCCACTCATATGTACCATCAAAGTCGTGGATTGGAAAGACAACATCAGGGGTACCAGAAGAAGTACCCCGTGAAACACCTTCTAGACAAACTTGCAAGGTCATTTTTTCGAGGGTGCTATGGTCGCTCAACACCAAATCTCTAACACAAGCATCAACTGTTGGCTTGAGGTTGGTCGAGGCCATTAAAAAGCTTAAAATTCCACAATAAATGTGGTATGGCTATGAAGGTAGCCACCCAAGATCTAGAGGCCTAATGGAAAGTACAATAACAAGAGAGAAATAATGTGGCAAAAAACTTGTATTCTCATTAATGATGCAATACAATTGGACAAAAGTACACAGGAGACCCCTTGGTTATATAGCCAAGGTTAGTACAAAGTAGTGAATAAGATAATGACAAGTGTCATTATCTCATTACATGATAACCTAAATAAAAATCTGTCATTATCTCATTACATGATAACCTAAATAAAAATCTATCACCCCACCTAAAGTGGATAGGTGATAATCTGATAACACTAAAAAAAGTGGAGCGCCCACCAAAGGTAGAAAAGTGCAACCACTATAAGTGGATATGATAAAGAGCTAACATGATAAGTCCACCTAAAGTGAAAATACTCAAACTACTACTATATAATTCCTTAAGTAAGCTTTAGTAATGTGTAATTAGCACTCGAGTGAGGAATAACCAAAGTAAAATGCCTTAATTATACTAACACTCTCTTTGAGATGATTTGCAAATGGATATGGTAGTAATAACGAATCTAGATATAGAGGTGACTTAGTGTGGGAGTTGTGCATAAATGCTTTATGATGTTCTTTAATTCTTAAATACTTCCAATGTAAAATAAATGTAGGAACATCTCCTCTAGGCTTAAAATGAATGTAACGAGTCTTGGAGGGTGTTGTGAACTTTTGTGTGTTTATCTTATCTCTAAATGTTTATACCTAGAGTGTTGGGTCATTTTGAGCCATTTAGACCCTCAATTTAATATTTGTAAGATTATTAAAGTGTTTCATTATATTTTCCTTTATCAAGAGTTATCCCTAAACCTCACACAATTATTTAATAATGCAAAAACAATCTAAGTGCCTTGGGCCAAATTTATAGGACCAATGCCCTTTGGACTTTATTAAATTTGTGAAGGGAGTAAGGAAAATTGCTAAACCCCTATCACAAATGGTCCCTTTAAAGCATCTAATTTTGCTAAGGTTGTCAAGTATTTTACCTTGAGCTTTCACCCTGATGGTTAATCCTCCTCTTGGTATGAAGAAAGGCTTATTGTCGATCCTTAACTCCCAAAGTCTAACTTAAGGACCTTCTTCCACCTTGATTTTTTCAGGCCTTGGGCATCAAGCTTACACCTTATAGTTTCAACTAAGTCACAAAATGGATAAGTTTAAACTTTGACACCCAATCCTCTGTTAGGATAACTGGTGAACAACTGAGAGGGGGGGGGGGGGGGGGTACCGGAATAACTGATAAAGTATTAAAGCATAATTTTGCTAAGGTTGTCGAGTATTTTACCTTGAGCTTTCACCTAATGGTTAATCTTCCTCTTTGTATGAAGAAAGGCTTATTGTCGATCCTTGACTCCCAAAGTCTAACTTAAGGACCTTCTTCCACCTTGATTTTTTCAAGCCTTGGGCATCAAGCTTACATCTTATAGTTTCAACTAAGTCACAAAATGGATAAGTTTAAACTTCAACACCCAATCCTCTGTTAGGATAACCGGTGAACAACTGAGAGGGGGGGGGGGGGTGAATCAGTTGTTAACAGATTATATGAATTAAAGCACTTAAAACCTTTTACCGGAATAACTGATAAAGTATTAAAGCATAATTGAAAACCATAGAATCAATACCATGCAACCATAACACATAATACCATGATTTGTACGTGGAAAACCCGGTAAAGGGAAAAACCACGGTGGGAAACCCTACCCACAGTCAGATGATACTTCTGCAGAAAGTATATGATTACAACAAGGGCCTGCACATGCAGGAAGGAACACTTCCTAGAGTGCACTTCTCATCACAATGGAGTCTCACTGACTACAAAAGAGGTCAATCACTTCAAAGTATTTTGACAACAATCTAGAGAGAAGAATTGCTGGTGATATCATCAAACATGCTAGATTACAGTTCTGGTTAAGCTCAATACCGGAGGTCTAAAACCTCTTACATAAACCCAACTCGATCACCTATGATTGACCAAATCCTCTGCACAAATAATTATTACATTATTCGCTCCTTGAATATATGATCTATAATGAGATCTTACAAATATTTATACAAGCCCTGGACCTAAACAATTAGGTCGGCCACCCAAATGATAATTCGTTAGATCCATTAAATAATCTTGAAATAAAATCATAGAACATGTTTTCCTAAGGCCAAACAAATATCATCCAATCAATAAAACATCCCGAAAGTGCATTAGAAGGATCCACCAACACGTTTCATGAAACCTATCCATAACCTAGATAACACCGGACCTAAATTAGATCCACACATGCCAAGGTAATGACACCAATCAGTCGAGGCATGAACACAATCACCATTGAAATCCTGAATCCCTTTTAGAAGCTGCACCAACACCACTCATGCATTACATCAAAGATCTTCAATAAAGCTTTGTTGGTGAAACCCTTATCGGACCTACAAAGCAGGCTTACTAGAACATAAGATAGTATTCGATCATCAAGTCAATACCAACTGACCGAGACATACTTCAGAAGCATATGAACCATCCATACAAACTTGTTTCATTATTTAGATCATATTGGTGATAATCAACTGATAATCTTCCCAATCCAATCATTCTACCGGAAGCCTATAAACAACCATAATAGCTACTGTTGACATCAATGACAAAATATCAATGCAACACATAATCAATTCCTCCAAATTGCCAACAATCTTCCCCTTTGGCATTGATGGCAACACTAGATGTGAAAAACATCCAAGTGCCAATAAATTCCAAACAAGTCCCCCCCTATGGAAGACAACCAACAATCTCCCATAAAATGATATAGCAATGACACTCTAAACCAAATCTGAATCAAAAGACCAAATACCGACAAAATCCTCCTGAGGAGTGCAATCAATTTGAAAAATAAATAGCAATGGTTTTTCACATATATTCCTCCCCCTTTGACAACAATGCCAAAGATATGACATAAATATTAAACGAAACATGAAAACTCTAAATCTCAAGGCTGACTACTCCCCCTGAGTAGTAGCATTATTTCATCAATCTGGAGTAAAAGACAACTCTGATAATGCATATCGGACTGATGCACATCTGCATCATTTAAGTCTCTACTGGAGGGGTAGAAACCCCCAATATGTCTCTCAAATACTCAAATGATTCTCGGGACAAAGGTTTAGTAAAGATGTCTGCTATCTGTTCTTTAGTGTTCACATAAACCAATTTGACTTCTTTTGCTTCCACCTTTTCCTTCAAAAAGTTAGACTTGATTGATATGTGCTTAGTCTTGGAGTGAAATACCGGATTCTTTGATATGTCAATAGCTATAGAGTTATCACAATGAATAACAACCGGATCATTACAACTCACTTGTATATCCTTCAACATCTGCTTCATCCATAGAACTTGAGTGCAATTAGTTGTGGCTGTAACATATTCAACTTCAATAGTAGATAAAGAAATGCATGGCTGCTTCTTGTCGATCCATGAAACCAACAAAAGAATGCTCCACCGGATGTGCTCTTCCGGTCATCAACATCACCAGCCCAATCTGCATCTGTATATGCACATAAAGTAAAGTCATCATCTTTAGGGTATCATAAACCATATTCAGTTGTTCCTTGAAAATACTGGAATATCCTTTTTATTGCACTTTCATGATTTTCTCTTGGATTACTTTGAAATATTAAAACAATACTGATTGCATTCATTATATCTGGTCTAGTATGAGTTAAATATAGCAAGCCACCAATCAAGGATTTATATCTTGTAGGATTTACTAGAGGGGATACATCTTTAATTGATAAATTTTCACTTGTAACCATAGTAGTACTAACCAGTTTGGAATTTTCCATACCAAATCTATTCAATAATTCCCTTAGATACTTAGTTTGACAAATAAAGATACCTTTGTTAGTCTGGGTAATCTGCAAACCTAGAAATAATCTTATATCTCCAGACATTTCAAATTCACTTTTCATATTATTAGAGAATTCCATGCACAATTTTTCTTCACCTCCAAAAATGATATCATCAACAAAGACTTCAATAATCAAAATATCATCATTAGTGATCTTATAATATAGGTTACTGTCAACATTACCTTTTATAAAATCAAGCTTCAAAAGATACTTATCCAACCCTACATACCAAGCTCTAGGAGCCTGTTTTAATCCATATAGGGCTTTCCTTAATCTGCAAACCATATTTTTGTCATCTGTTAGTAAAAATCCATTAGGTTGCTCAATAAAGACTTCCTCTTCAAGTTCTCCATTCATAAATGCACACTTAACATCCATTTGACAGACCTTGTAGTTCTTATAGGCTGTATACACAAGAAATAGTCTAACAACTTCAATTTTGGCTACCGATGCAAAAGTTTCACCATAATCAATTCCTTCCTTCTGAGAATATCCTTTACAGACCAATCTAGCCTTATTTCTTACAACTTGTCCATCCTCATTCAGTTTGTTTCTAAAAACCCATTTAGTTCCAATGACATTCTTATTTTCAGGTCGAGGAACCAAAGTCCAAGTATTGTTCTTTTCTATCTAATCTAATTCATCTTCCATAGCTTTCATCCAACATTCATCTTTACAAGCTTCAATTACTGATGCCGGTTCAATCTAAGAAATGAAACATACCTCTTGATTTGCCAATCTTCTTCTTGTCATAACTCCCTTGTTTTTGTCTCCAATGATCTGATCTTCAGAATGATTTAGCCTTACATACCTTGGAGTTTTCTGACTTTTAGGTTCTCTGTGTTGCTCTTCAGTTACAGTTGAGTTTTCTAATGATGTCGGGGTAACTAGTTCAATATTATGTTCTGGTATAGGCATTACCAGATCAGTTATGATCATTTCCACTATCGGTTCTCTGTCATAATATTTAGCTTGGTCTTTGTGCTTCTCATCCACTTTCACATTAGCGCTCTCCACAATTCTCTGCAATCTTTTGTTATAACATCTATATGTTTTGCTCTTAGTTGAATAACCAAGAAATATTCCTTCATCACATCTAGGGTCAAACTTTCCAATGGAATCATCTCTTCTGATATAACACTTACTTCCAAAGATTTTGAAATACTTAAGAGTAGGAGAATGACCAAACCACAATTCATAAGGTGTCTTACTGATATCTCCTTTGATATGAACTCTGTTGAGTTTATAAACCATTGTACTTACTACTTCTCTCCAATAGATATGAGGCAAATTAGCTTCCATCATTATGGTTTTGGTTGAATCCAAAATGGTTATGTTCTTTCTTTCCACAATGCCATTTTGTTGAGGTGTCCAGGGTGTAGACAACTGTCTCCTAATGCCATTTTTCTCACAATAGCTGTTGAATTCACCAGATGTGAATTCACCACCTTGATCTGATCTCAAATGCTTTATTTTCATCCCTATCTCTATCTCAACCATAACTTTAAAGATCTTGAATTTCTCAAAGGCTTCAGATTTCTCCCTTAGAAAAGCAACCCACATCATTCTAGAATAGTCATCAATGATTAACATGAAATATCTATCTCCTTAAAAGCTTCTTGTATAAGTAGGACCACATGGGTCAGTGTGAATCAAATCAATAATGTCGTTAGATTTATCAGGTATGCTCTTAAAAGAAGTTCTTGTTTTCTTACCCATTTGACACTCCTTACATACCATATTATGAGGCTTCACAATCTTAGGTAAATCTCTAGCTGCCTTAGTTGAGCTGATCTTTACAATGCAATCAAAATTTACATGACACAACCTCTTATGCCATAGCCAACTTTCATCAATATGTGCAATCAAACATGTCTTTTCACCGGAGTTCAAATGAAAGATGTTACCTTTTGTCTGTGTACCGGTTGCAATCTCCAATCTTGATTTGCTAATGATTTTGCACTTTTCATCCTTGAATTGTAATTGAAATCCTTTGTCTACCAACTATCCTACACTAAAAAGATTACACTTCAAACCTTCAACATAATAGACATTGTCAGTGTTATGCTTACCATCCAATGAAATGGTTCCTCTTCCTTTGATCATGCATGCTTTGTTATTTCCAAATCTGACTTGACCACCATCAAATTCTTGTAGGGTTAGAAACTTTATTTTGTCTCCTATCATATGATGAGAACATATACTATTTATTACCCATTCATCTTTGTCTTCAACTTTTGTTGCAAGGGCCTTTTCCTCATTTTTGATATCTGGTTCCAGATCATCTTCCTTCATAGAATAAAATACCCAGTCTCTTCCATTGCTGGATCCACTAGCTGAATGTCCTGCCAGTTCTTCCTTCGAGTCATCATTTACTCCTTCCTCATCAGCATACTAGCATGATTTGTTTTTGTTTCTCCTATACTTATGCTTGATCTGATATTCAGGGTTAGGCTTAAAAGATCTTCTTGCTCTTTCTTCCAATTTTGGATTCCTTTCAAGACATCTACATGCAAAATGACCTATCTTATTACATGCAAAACATTTGAAAGGAGATTTTCCTTCATACTTACTTCCTGTTGGACCTTTAAGTATCCTTCTAGCAAATAGGGCTTCAAGTTGCTCAATCTCTTCATCTTCTTTCCTAATCTCTTCCAATTCCTTTGCATACAAAACTTTCCAATCTTGCTTATCGGTTGATGGTATAGATGCCTTAAATGCAGTATCAATCTTTGCAACTCCCGGAGGACCAAATTCTTCAAGCTCAAAAGCAGATATCTTCCCAACAAGAGTATCTCTATTGACAAAAGAATTAGGCATGGTTCTTAGCTTGTTAATTGCAGTTACCTTCATCTGATATGTCGGTGGAAAAACCCTTAATACTTTTGAAACAATCTCTTCCTCACTTAGAGATCCACCACAACATTGAATTCCTAATACAATTTCATTTACCCTTTCCTTGAATGCATAAGTTATTTCATCTTCCTCCATCTTCGAGCTTTCATATCTTACCTGGTAACATTCAAGTTTTGCAATTTTAACAGTGGAATCACCTTCATTCAGAGTCTCCAACTTGTCCCATATAGCTTTTGTTGATGACTTATCTGATAATCCCATGATCTGCTGATCTGATAAGGCGCTTAAGAGCTTCTCTAGCTCTGCAGTCATTTTCAATGTTCTTTTCCAAGTCTGCCGGTGCAAGATTGCCAGATGCCAGATCATGAGGAGTGAAACCATTCTGAGTTATTTCTCAAATTTTCTTTCCAATGCATCTTAAACGAGTCTCCATCTGAATTTTCCATACTCCATAGTTTGTTCCATCAAGCCTAGGGGTTGTCTTTTTGGTAAACAACAACTGAACTATTAGTTGCCATAGGATCTTCCTCAAGCGGTTAAGCTTCTGCAAAAAGAGGACTAGGCTCTGATACTAATTGTTAGGATAACCGGTGAACAACTGAGAGGGGGGGGGGGGGGGGGTGAATCAATTGTTAATAGATTATGTGAATTAAAACACTTAAAACCTTTTATCGGAATAACTGATAAAGCATTAAAGCATAATTGAAAATTAGAGAATCAATACCATGCAACCATAACACATAACACCATGATTTGTACGTGAAAAACCCGGTAAAGGGAAAAACCACGGTGGGAAACCCTACCCACAGTTAGATGATACTTCTACAAAAAGTATATGATTACAATAGGGCCTTGCACACGCGGGAAGGCACACTACCTAGAGCGCACTGCTCATCACAATGAACTCTCACTGACTACAAAAGAGGTCAACCACTTCAAAGTATTTGGACAACAATCCGAAGAGAAGAACTGTCTGTGATAGCATCAAACATGCCAGATTACAGTTCTGGTTAAGTTCAATACCGGAGGTCTAAAACCTCTTACATAAACCCAACTCGATCACCTATGATCGACCAAATCCTCTGTACAAATGATTATTACATTATTCTCTCCTTGCCTATATGATCTACAATGAGATCTTACAAATATTTATACAAGCCCTGGACCTAAACAATTAGGTCGGCCACCCAAATGATAATTCATTAGATCCATTACGTAATCCTAAAATAAAATCATAGAACATGTTGGCCTAAGGGAAAACAAATATTATCCAATCAATAAAATATCCTGGAAGCGCATCAGAAGGATCCACCAAGATGTTTCATGAAACTGGTTCATAACTTAGATAGCACCGGACCTAAATTAGATCCACACATGCCAAGGCAATGACACCAATCAGCCAAGGCACAAACACAATGACCATCAACATCCTGAATCCCTTCTAGAAGCTGCACCAACACCATTTATGCATTACATCAAAGATCTTCAATAAAAATCTGTCGGTGAAACCCTTACCAGACCTACAAAGCAGGCTTACTAGAACATAAGATAGCATCTGATCATCAAGTCAATACCAACCGACTGAGACATACTTCAGAATCATATGAGCCATCTATATAAACTTGTTCTATCATTCAGATCATACCGGTGACAATCAACTGATAATCTTCCCAATCCAATCATTCTACCGGAAGCCAGTAAACAACCATAACAACTAGTGTTGACATCAATGACAAAACATCAATGCAACACATAATCAATTCCTCCAAATTGTCAACATCCTCAATAATTCCTCTTCCAGGTTTTGAATTTCCCAAGTTAATTGGGCTGGATCCCTTGGGGTTTAACCTTATGGTTAAGTTTTTTGGGTAATGAGATAGCTTGAAATCCCAAGCCCCAACTTTCAATAATTTACTTTTCACGAGTTTAAGTGTATCAAGTTTTGACCCTCAAACTCATGCCTTTCCACCAATGTCCTTGGGTAGGAAAGAGTAAGCTAGAACTTTGAGATCCAAAAGCCCAATTGAGTTCATCGATCCTTGGGCCTCAATCTTTCCCTTTTCTTGAAATTCATTTATTTTGCAAAGGAGCTCTAAGTCAAAACATCAACCACTTAACCCAAGACCAACAAAGATCGACGAGGTTGAGAGGGAGTAAGGCCTCTTAGTCAAGTAAGCTCTTGTGTAGGTTGGAATTTGTGTTTGAGGATATCCCTTGAACCTATTGTGTGGATTAGAGGAGAATGTGCCCTTATCCTAATCTTTTTCTTAAAAATTGAAAGTATTATCATCTAGTAAAGTAATATTCGACCCTAGGAATTGCATCATTGGTGTTAGTTCTAAGCGTGTGGTTAGTGTTGTTAAGTTCATTTTAGTTGCGAGTCAGAGGATGTTTCTGTCATCATATCATTGTGTGATGTTATGAGATAATGTGATCATGGGTTTGTACCTGATCATCATTTAGGTGATGTTCCTTCTCACTCATAGGTTCATCATGGTGGATTTGTCCCATAATTATTTACTCTACTCCTTTCTTAAGGAGTGGAGAGGTCATTATTTTTGTCATTTCCTTTGTACCATTGTGTTTGACATGACACTTGTGTGCACATTGTCATGCAAGTGTGACATGTTGTGTCATATCTTTAGTATTTTGGTTGTGTTTTAAAAAGAAAGTTGTTCTATCTAGTTTTTGCTTGATCCTTTAGATAGGGAATTATAATTCCCTAAGGAATAAGTACACTTGGCCACCATAATCACCAACTTGCACTAAGGGGGGGGGAAGTATGGAGTGAGAATGAGCCACCAAATTGAGTATTGGAATCTCTAAGTCATTTTTGTAATCACATCATCTAATTGAGTACACCACCAGCACAACAAATTGGATTTTATTCATGTCACCTTGCATGTTATATTTATCTCTAGAATGCATATCATGATGCAAGATATGTTTGGATAAACAAAGAGAATGACAATTGAAAGTTATGTTGGAAAAACACATTGTGTTCTAAATTAAAACTAATCCCTTTAAGAGGAGAATGAAAGTCAACACTCGAATGTGGACCTTGAATGTGAAAGGATGCAAAAGGATGAAAGACTTTATAAATAGTCATATCTTCATGCAAGATCAGTAAGAGCAACATAGTTAAATCATTATAACTAAACAAAATAATAGAAATATTTACATAATATGTAAATCATGCAAGTTGTTCTTTGAGATAAAGATAACTAATCTATAGTAACTCTACTCAACATATGTAGGAGATAGAAACACATATTCATACATGAAAAACAAGAACCCTTAGATCATATTTCACATACTTGACAATATATACTTCACCTTGGGATGGATAGTATGCCAGAAGAGAACATTTTGTTTTGTCTTTGAACCTTTAATTTTTTTATTTTTCAAGTTCAAACACAATATTATTTAACCATACAAATCCTATTTTATTAAATATATGGAAAGTAGGCTCTTCTTAGGAACTATAATCAAAACATTTGTAGCATGATATTTCTAAAAAGTATAATGATATCGAAGGGCATTTTATGATGAAAAATGTGTTTGATTTCACACTTTAAAAAAACACAAAAAAAAATTACACAAAAATATGTTTGGTTTGTTAATGACAAGTATAAAGGATGGGAGGGCATATTACAAAACATGTATTATTGACACATTTTTGGCACAAGTTATAAAACACACCATGTTTCAAAACCTAAAATTTTACATAATGTTGTTGTTTGAAATACAAACCTACAAATGTATACACATGAATTTTAACGTAATATAAGTATAAAGTAATTGTATAAACACTTAAAAATGGTCAATGCTTGTGCATTCCCTTTTTAACATGTCTCCTTATCATGCATTTAGTATTTATCATTCGTCAATACCGTGTCATTCTTTGGTTAATTAATTATGTCCTCTAATTTGATCATCTCCTATCAATTTGACCTAAATCACTCTTCTTGTCTACTTGTTACCTATTTTTGACGTTCAAGCCAAAAGTAGCCCCCCAATGAGCTCAAGGTTTTATTTAAAAGTTTTGAGGAGCCTTTAAAAAGATTAAAAAGGGGGGGGGGACAACTACTATCTCCTTGGTTTTTTTGAAACTCTAAAAAAGGCTTTAAAAAAAATTCCATGTTGCACATCTACATTTGAAAGTCAAAAGAGAGTCAAAACCTCTTTAGAATCAAAGCTTTTATGTTGCATGAAAAAATAAAATGGTAAGGTTGTGTTTTGTATGTGGCATAGCATCAACATGAAGAAAATCTTCACCTAACTTGAGTTCAACAAGGTTTTTGTTGAGACAGTTTGAGTTCTTTTTGCAAAGGAAACCCTATTCTTTCTACAAGCCTTCTTGCTGTAACAGGTTCATCGTGGTGGCTAGAATTATTCCAAGTTTTCATGGAGTATTCTGATGGAGAAAATCATATAGTGCTTTCATTACTTCACCAGTACTTCACATGTAGTTCATCTGAGATAAGATGAACTTTCAGTGATTCTCTAATGTCTCAAGCAGTTAAAAGGGGTGATTCAAGGGATGAAAACATGAGATGTACCTCAGAAATAGACAAGGAAGTGTGAAGGGATCGAGGAAGATATTGATATCAATATAGTCATTTCATGCAAAATAAATCACACATGCAAAGCAAGTTTCTTTCATGCTCGCCTTTTGTCTTTCTTAAGAAATAAAACTATTTTAGTACTCAACGTAGGGTTTGGGCTCTTTATATTCTTAAAAAAAGATATTATCATAGATCAATAGGTGAGTTGTAGTCACAAGCTTGTAGATAAAAGATAGAAAACACAATGCATGAATAGTCAAGGTAAAGGTTGCTACATAAGGGCACCATGCAAGAAAAGATGAATGCAGTCCTCTAAGCCACATAGATTATGTTTTCAGAGTAGAAAATATGACAAGAGTCACTGTCAAAAGCAATCACAAAATTTTGAATTCTTTGTGTCTAACCCTAGAGCAGGGTTAGAATGTAAAATAACAATCATGTGACATAGAAAATACAATGATAAAACATAGGAGCACTGCTACATTGTCTCATGATCAACACCATAGGTCTAAGGATAGGTTTGCAACAATGACTTCAACGTTGCAAAAGACCAATCAAGCCACATGATCAAACAATGACAAGGTTGTGAGACCATTGGACAATCCTTTGATAGTCATAAGAAGCTAATTTGCAACAGTAACAAAGACAGAGAAGAGGTGACTATTCATCATGATGTAGGAGTTTTGAAGAAGATAAAGAGAATATGGTGGAGAAAGCAAAATATAGTGGACAACATGAAGGGTAAAACCAAAGACAACGATCATATACACCAAATAGTCATAAAGCCCGATGCACAGCTGCAATGAGTTTTCATACAATGCATAAGGAGCAACATAAAGGTTACCTAGCAACCACCAATAGCATAAAGGCATAACAATGATCAATCACAGTTCTTGTGACAGTCCAAGGCCTCGAGACTACAAAGAGAAGGTCTATTGTCAGGTCTGAGATAGTAACCTCATGAAGAAGTGGCAATCATCATGATAACCTATAGAGTCAGACAACAGAGGGTCAATACATAGAGGGTTTCATAGCAATAAGAGAAAATCACAAATATAGTAAGCTTAAAGAGAGATTTGTTTATTAGTGGTACCAAGATTTGTAAAAGTGCAAAAGTGCCAACACAAGGCCAATAAAGCAGGGGCATCCATGATAACAATATGCCTAAAGTAATAGAAATCATTGGCATTTAGCAGTTCATTGAGATTTAATACAATCATGTTCAAGAGATAGTCATTGCCCATTAAAAAAAACAAGAGTTGACAGTGTAGAAGAAAATAATGAAAAGAGTAAGGCAAGGCAGTCATATCCAATGAAGGTCTTGAAGATAGGAAAAGGGGCAGTCATGAGCAACTATAATAGGAACATGAGAAAATAAAAAATAATAGCTCATCATTTTAGTCATAAGGAGCTCAAGGTAGTGGAAATGAAATGTCTCAAAAAGTTTCAAACCTGAGCATGAAACAATCTAAGTTTGTGATAGCGGAAGACGAGTAGGAATGGGTGCAAGCGAAAAGGAGCGGGAATCCCAAATTTCGAAACTGGGAATGGCGGACTTCCTGGAAAAGGCGGATTTCTTGGGGAAGGCAGTTTTTTCTAGGGTCGGATCTGGCAATCAGGCAAGAGGACAGGCATCTCAAGGGTCAGAAGAGGACAAGGAAATAGTCAAACCGGGGGAGGACAAAGATTCTACAACTAGGGACCCACATGACAATGGTAAAGGTAAAAAATGGTCTTCACTCTTTGGAGTGAAGTCGCTAGCTAAATTAGGGCTCTCGGAAGTTACAAATATCTCAGATCCAGTTTTAGGGTTGGTTGCTATTTCTGTTCTGGATAAACTGGTAGATCTGACTGTTGCAGGTTTAACCATTACCTTAGTGGGATGATTTTCTGGCTTTAGGCCTAACATTGATGTTGTTAGGAATTTCATAAGGAGGAAATGGATTTTAAAAGGTCAAGTGGACATGCAAGCACTGCTTAGGGGTTTTTTTTCCTTTGCTTTTAATTCTGAAGAAGATATGAATAAGGCTCTATGTGAAGGCCCATGGATGTTCGACAAGTCAACTTTGGCTCTTTAGAAATGGGTCCCGAACCTCGCCCTTGATGATTCCTTCTTTGTTTCTGCGCCAGTCTGGACATGCCTCCCGGGTCTCCCGCTGGAATTATGGAATGAGGAAGTCTTTAAGGGTATAGCAAACTCTTTTGGAGAACTTCTTTCGATTGATCTGATGACAACGGCTAAATCAAGGTTGGTCTTTGCTTGCATCTGTATAAATGTTAATCAAATGACTGATATGCCCCAATCTATAGATATCATTTCTAAACTAGGAAAATGGACCCAAGCTATTGAATATGAATCATTTCCATTGCAAGAAATTGGGGCATTGGGAAAAATCATGTCCGCTTAAGAAGAGTAAGGAAAGCAAGACTAACAACAATGTCAAGTATGAGAAGATCTGGCAAACGATTGATAAAAAAGGAGACTCATCAACTGAATGTGATCAAAATAAAGATGTAACGGAACTAGGAAATGAAGTCAAGAAGGTCGAGAACAGTAATAATGAAAAACAAGATTGTGTCTGCTCTAATAACCAAACAAAGAGTTCTAAAGAAGGGGAGCAAGGTACAGAGTTGAACAACAAAAATAACCCAGAGGACCAGGAGGTTGGATCCGTCAGTCAGGAGAAGGAAGAGGCAAGTCCCAATGAAGCTGTACCTATTTCTTCTTCCTCAAAATCAGTCAAGGAAAACTTTAATGAAGCTCAAGAGTTTAACCCTTCTGATATTGAGCCCTTATTGCTTTTAACTAATGGAAGCCCAAATCCTCCTCTATGTAAAACCCCATCACATAGTATGGTTATGGATATCCTAGAAGGGAATCTCCAAATTCTCGGTTCGAAAGAAGGAAAAATGAATAAGGAGGAACTCAATGGAGGGATCTCAACTAGAAGCAGGAATAACAAAAAGGCAGATGTTGGAAGCCAGAACAAAAAGCAGGGAAGGCCATCTCTAAAACATCAAAGGGAACATGAAAGTTGGAAGAATCGTGCTGATGGAACACAGTGTTCCATCGAGTCAGCCCTATCTCCGGTTAAAGTATGAAGATAATATCCTGGAATATCAGAGGGCTGAATGCCCCTCATAAGCAGGATGTGTTACGAAACATCATAAGAGATCATAAACTGGATGTGGTCCTCATTCAAGAAACCAAGATGTCTAAGGAAAAAGTGGAAAAGATTAGAATTTTTAAGAATAATGGTGTCATATGATCTAGCTCAGAGGGAGCTTCTGGAGGAACTGTGATTTTTTGGAACCAAAAAGCCATCAAAGGTAAGGAAATTATCTCTGCTTTTAATAGGAACTCAGTGCAGCTTGAGCATATTAAGGATAACTTTGTTTGGGTGTTAACTAATGTTTACGCACCTAACACCAAAACTGGGAGAGTTAAATATTGGAGAAGCCTTGCCGATGGCAGACTTAAGTTTGTTGATCAAAGCTGGATTATAATGGGAGATTTCAATACTCCGCTAAAAGAGGAAGAGAAGATGGGAGGTCTCCCCTTGCAGCTTGATGGGAAACAATACCTTATAGAGTTCATCAATGATCAAGCTCTTATGGATGTGGATCTTCAGGGCATTAACTACACCTGAACTAATAGAAGAATCGGAGCTGACCTGATCCAAGTAAAATTAGATAGAAATTTAATTTCTCCTAAGTGGTTAACCAAGTATAGCTACTCCCTTGCTTCTGTTATCAAAATTGGGTCAGAACATTATCCTATCTCTTTTACTGCAAGCTCTTTTTCGGCTGAGAGAAACTTCCCTTTTAGATTTGAAAAAGTATGGTTATCCCACCCCTCTTTGGAAGCCTGTGTCGTTGATTGGTGGAATTCTAAGGTTGAGGGTACGACTCTCTTTAGAATAGCTAAAAATCTCAATATTTTAAAGGCTAAAATCAAAATCCGGAAAAAAGAGATTTTTGGGGACATTTTCAAGAGTAAAATTCAAATTAAAACTGAAATTAAAGATGTCAGGATAGAATCCAAGAGTTTGGGCTTTCTAAAGAACTTAGGGTGGCGGAAAATGTTCTTTTGTCTAAATACCACACCATTATTTCTAATGAAGAGACATTCTGGAGACAAAGATCAAGAGCCTTGTTCTTAAAGGAAGGTGATAAAAATACCTAGTTTTTTTACTTAACTGCTCTTAAGCATAGGGCAGCTAACAGGATATCCAAATTATCCTGTAATAAAGGGATCTTAACAGAGGATAGTGATATTAGAAAGGAAGCTATGGAGTATTTCAACACCCTGTTGGGAGAAGTGGATAACCCAGATATCAGTAATCAAAACATCCTCTTGCAAGCTATTCCTTCTACCCTGACTGTTGATGATAATAACTTTTTATCATGTATTCCCTCTAATCAGTAAATAAAAAAGACGGTGTTTTCTTTTCAGGGAGATAAATCCCCTGGACCAAACGGTTTTCCAATGTTTTTCTTCCAAAAATTTTGGCACATCGTGGAGGTTGACATCTGCAGTGGTGTTAAAGAATTCTTTAGCTCTAGAAGGCTCCTAAAGGAACTGAATGCTACCTTCATTGTCCTTATTCTGAAGATCCTAGGTGCTAACTCTCTCAATAAGTTTGGACCCATTAGTCTGTGCAACTTTGTGTACAATATTTTATCCAAGGTTTTGACTTCCAGGTTGCTGGAAATTCTTCCAAGAATTATCTCCGTCCAGCAGAATGGCTTTGTCCCCGATAGACAGATTCTGGATTCCATCATATCTGTTCATGAAAATATCCACTCCCTGAAAGTGGCAAATAATCAGGGTTTCTTCCTGAAGTTAGACATGGCTAAAGCTTTTGATAGAGTGAACTGACAGTTTCTCCTAAGGATCATGAAAGCGTTTGATTTTGGTGAAAAAGTAATTCAGCTTTGCTCTCAACTTATGGAAACTTCCTCTTCTGCTATTATTGTCAATGGTTCCCCGTCTAGTTTCTTCAAAAGCTCTAGAGGCCTTAGATAGGGGGACCCCATATCCCCTATCTTGTTTACTATTTTAGCTGAAAGCCTGGGTAGATTTATTCTTAAAAATGTGGAAGATGGCAATCTTAGAGGTCTGAAACCATCTTCATCCAATGTCACTTGTTCTCATGAATAGTTTGTTGATGATTCTATCACTATGAGGGAAGCTTCCATCTTGGAAGCTAAAAACATGAAGAAGGTGTTGAATACTTACAAATCTACCTTTGGTCAAAAAATTAATTGGGATAAAAGTTCTTTGTTCGTCATCAACACCTCTGTTCAAAGGCAACTAAGGATTGAAAGAATTCTTGGTTGCAAAATTTCTGAGCTTCCCTCTTCTTATTTGGGGCTTCCTTTGTGTATTAAGCCTGAGGATTCTTTCTAGAATAAGCTGGTGGATAGATTTAACTCAAAACTTGCTGGTTGGAAAGGGGTTGTCCTTAGTCAAGCGGGCAAAGTTACTTTGCTTAAAGCCACTCTCCAAAACCTACCTGTTTATGCTCTCAGTTTGTTCAAAATCCCCAGAAAATTTGCGAAAGCTATTGAAAGAATCCAAAAAAACTTTCTTTGGTCGGGGGTGGAAGTCAAAAACATAATTCCCCTTATTGCTTGGAATAAAATCTATTCTCCTAAGGCCTCAGGTGGGTTGGGTTTAAGGAATATTAGTTCCATGAATAAGGCTTTATTAGCCAAACAAATTTGTTGAATGAAAGGGGAGGAAAGAGAATGGAACTCTATCTGGAAAAGCAAATATCTTTATGTGCAACCTTCTGAGGAAGAATTCTTAGATGATTCTTTTATTGTTGAAGGTTTGGCTATATGGAATGATGTTCAATCAGCTAAAAGCTGGGCTGCTGCTAGACGAATTTGGAACCTTGGGTAGGAGAATAAGATTTTGGGAAGATAGGTGGATATTGGACAAACCTCTGGAGGAAGTTCCAATCCTTAATGAATGGAAAGACTAGTTCAAAAGCAGGTTTGGGGAGCTGGTCAGAGACTACTGGAGAAATAGGAATTTGATTGATTTTAGCCAGCAGTGTTCGGGGCTTAAGTTCCTGTAGATTTCTCTCTCTGCTAAAGTTCCTAGAGACAACAAAGATGACATATTGATATGGAGGGAAACTCCAGATGGGAAATACTCTATTTCCCAGCTGTGGCTATCCATAATGAATATGTGGAAGGAATTCCTATTTGGGCTAAAGTCTGGAACAAGAAGTTAGTTCCTAAGGTTAATATCTTTTTTTGGATTTTCATCCAAAACAAGGTTTTAACCCTGGACAACCTTCAAAAGAGAGGTTTTGTTTTTCCTAACAGGTGTTCTCTTTGTTGCAGGGAAAAAGAGACTGCCTGCCATATTCTTAATTAGTGTACTTTTAGTCAGGAAATCTGGAAAATCATCTTAAGCAGGTGGAACTTGAGCTGGGTTTTTCCGAACTCCCTAGGGGAATCCTGGCAACAATGGCACTGCCCCAATTCTAATCCTAAGATCATGGAGACTTACTCTTCCAAATGTTATTTGGAATATTTGGAAAGAGCGCAATAATAGGATTTTTAGGGATAAAAGTGCTATTCTTGAAGTGATGGCAGATAAAATTTACAGGAGTATATTTGAATGTATTTATGGTACTGATTATGGACCAGCTGCTAAAGAAGACTTCAAAGACAAGTGGAACTTCTCTACTACTACTACTACTAGCAAGGTGAAGGGAAGAGAAGGTCTCGTTTGGTGTTTTCCTCCTCAGGGGTGGATTAAGACTAACTTTGAAGGGGCCTCTAAGGGGAATTCGGGTAAAGCTGGATATGGGGGCATTGTCAGGAATTTTGCTGGAAGTTGCTTAGTGGCGGTGGCTGGTCCTTGGGGAGTCAAACAAGTCATTTTGTTGAAGCCTCAACTACCCTTAACACCTTAATTATAGCCAAGAATCTTAATCATGATAAATTATGGCTTGAGGGAGACTCACTTAATATTATTAAGTGTTTGAAGGGGGAGTCAGAGCTGTCATGGTCAATTGAAAATATTATCATGAAAGCTAGGGAAATTATTGCTAGTTTTAAAGATATTATAATTCAACATGCCTTTAGAGAAAAAAATATGGTGGTGGATTGTCTAGCGAACCTAGGTGTTAATTCTGATTCCCAAATGATTTGGCACGGGGAAGATGTCAACATAAACATTAAAGAGATCCTTAGAAAGGATAGATATATGGGGAGGGAAGGACCGCATAATCATGACAAAGAATATGAATAATTTATGCCTTGATGGAAAGGTAATTATTACATGGCAAAGTGGCAGATCCCCAACCATTTCTTATAATACGCTGCATGCTTTGTGGGTCACCCAGTTCAAAATCTCGAGTAACTACATGAAAGAAGTGTTGAGTTTGCAGAGGAACAGAGCTGATAATCCGAATTCGAAGATGGGAAGAGATTTAAGGAGGGAGGAACCAGATAATACATCAACATGGAAAGTGATACCGAAAGTGTGGGCGAATCTGGAAAAAGAGTCCCTGACAAGCTTTAGGGAGAAGCTAGTGGATTATGACAAAGGTAGGGTAAATCTCGTCGTTTCCAAAATTTCAGAAAATTGGTGTAATGGATCCTTGAAAATCTATGGGGTTAAGTTCAATTTGGACGCGGGCCTCATAGCTACTGTGACTGGCATGCCCCATTCTTGGCTTAATTTTTTTAGAGACCTTAAAGTCTCCAACAACGCGGTTAATCTATTCCCACGGAAGGAAAAAGAGGGATAGAATTGGCAAAGCCACAAGGGGGTTACTATGAAGCTGCTAATATCAAGAAAATTTGGGGCTGGGTTTTGAACGCTATAATGGAATATATCATGGTTGAGGGCCGATTCTCCAGGGCCCACACCTACCACTTTGTTTTTTTAAACCATTTCAGACACGACAAAAAGGTATCCCTGCCCTACTACCTTTTCAGGTCCCTTTCTAGGTCCCTCAATAAACATAGTAAGAATCCCTCAAGTCCGGTTCTCCATTGCGGGCTTTTTCTGCTCATTTATGAGCACTGTAAAACCCTCGCCCTACTGGAAAACAAGAGTTTATCTGCCTCTCCGGGGAAGAGAAAGATGGAGGGAGGCGATTCTGACAAGGAGAAGGCGTCTTCTAGCAAAAAAAGAAAGAGTGACCCTGGGATGGAAACAAAGGAAATTGAAAAAGAAGGTAGTGAAATGGAGACAGATGATTCCGATGGTGAAGACAGCTGGAAAGATGAGGATGTGGGTATTGAGGAAGAAAGTGGTGATAATGAGTCTGACAATGAAAGCCCTATCCATAGTGATTTCCCTGGCAAGGACAACAACCATCCTATGGAGGATGTGGATTACAAGGATAATGAGGAAATAGATGCAAATTCCGAGAGGGAAAGGAACAAGGAACCTGAGAAGGATATGACTAAGGACAGTTTAAGCGAGGACAAGGAAAGTGTGGATAAAGGGTCATTCCTGGATAACCTTAAAAACTCACTGAGGCGAGACTGGATTATGACAGATGGACCTATGAACTCTTGAAGAACCTAGAAAAAAAGGGGAAAAATATGGATGAGAAGAGGGAGAATGACGAGGAGGAGCAGATAAAATGGAAGCTGGATATGGAGGAGAAGGTTAAATCGCTGGAAGAAGGGAGAGAGCCATGAAAAATTTGTTGGGCATTATCCCGAATATCCTGTCAGTTGTCACTAAAAACTTGGAGGATATTTGCTAAGGTCTTTGATCATACCAGCTCTCCTAAACCGGTGGTGGAACTTGACATGGATGATGAGACTATCCAGATTGGCAATGGTGAAGCTACTCCGGTTGGTGGTGCTGCTAAGAGGACTAGGGCGAGTGTCAAGAAAGTTGTGGCTGCTTCTGCTAAGGATCTCCCAAATCTCAGGGATAACATCAAAGATTTGCATGGGATTAGCAACACCCTGGCTAATGCCCTGAAAAAAATCAATTAGTTTCTCTTCTTGGGTTTGACTGGTTTTGTTGGCTTTGTGGGCCTTTAGTCGGTTTTCTATGGTTTTCTGCTGGCTTTTCATTGGCCTGTTCCTTTTTGTCTCTTGTTGCTTTTTCTGTTAAGCTCTGTTTGTAAAGGGTTTCGGGGCCCCTTCAAAACCTATTTTTACCTTAATGAAAAACAATCTAAGTTTGTAGTCCAATAAAAAATAAATAAAAGTTGATCTTGAAGAAGGATAGAGCAGTTTATTGAAAGGAAGAGCAATGAATAGCAAGCGTAGTCCACAGGGAGCAGCTAATGCTACTATTACATAAAGATTCAAAATTATATTAGATCCAAAGCACAAAAGTTACATGCTAGGGTGGGGTTTGTTGGGACCTCCAAAATTTGCAAAATTTTGAGGGCCCATGTTGAGAAAATTTGCTTGAGACACTCGGAAACACCCCTACAATTTAGTCCAAGTAGCCCTGCATCCAGATTTGTTATTTCATGATCTATTGATCTGCATGTCAAAGTGAGTATTTCCATAATTCTCTATATGTTTATATATCACTTTTCCAATTTGTAGCACCCCAACTCTTCATTTGATGTTTTTTCAAAGGTCAATCAAAATGGACTTTGTAAGGGTAAAAAATCAGCATTTCCAAAAAATATAGAGGAGGCCTCTTTGGTTATTAATATTTTGCACTTTTGATGGAATTAGGAGAAACCCCTTTGCACACATGCTCACTATATCCAAAGGAAGTGATTCCCCTAGTGGCAACCTCTGAAATGAAAGTTTGATATTTTTTCAAAGCAGTTATTAGAGGGGTCTCAAACAGGTTCAACATGCGCACTCTTAGAAAATGTTCAAGGTAGCAAATTTAAGCTTTAAAATTTTGCAACTTGGGCCACTTCAAGAAAATCCCTTTGGCAAAGTGTTTTTAGAGGAGTGGGAGAATATATATGCTCAATTTCGAGGTTTGTAGGTAAAATCTGGTTGTGTTATTTCATTGTTTCTTGACTACTCCCGTGCTAAATTTGGCATCCTGAAAAAGTTGTAAAATTCAAAAACCAAAGAATGCCATGGGTTTTGGTATGGTCTCGGGAGTCTCTGGTTTTGATTTTGTCAAAATCTGAGCTCGTTTGATGTATTATTTTAAAGTTTACATTTTCTCACTCCCCACTCCAAAGGGCCCATTTACAAAGGAAGTATCCCAATTTGGCGATCTGCTCAAAATCCGACAAAAAATCTATGTTTTAGTTTAATTATAATAGCTACTCGTAATTTTTTGCGGCTCTAGGATACTCGGTTAGCCTGCAGTGAAATTACCCCAAAATGGCTACAAGAGAAATTAAAAAATTACAGTCATACCTAATGTATAAGTTTCATTTTTTTTTAAAACATTTTTAAAATGTTTTAAAATGGGATTTCATGGCAACATCTTAAATATTTTAAATAAATCAAAGGCAAAACTTTATAAACCTTTTGATTTCTCATTACACATGAAGCCTTTCTCGACACTCGACAAAATGAAAAAATGAATCTAAGCGAGTGCCGAGTTGAGTATTCTTAGGGTAGGATTTTGAGGGGGTTGTATGGATTCTTGAGAGATCAGTGAGAGTGAGAAGAAGCCTCAGTGAGTTCTGAGTAAGTGTATTTTGCCCTAATTTTGTTGTGTGCGGGGAGCTTCAAAGCAGTGCTAGAAATAAAATACAGTCACGTTTTTTTGTCTTTGAGAAGACTTTTGAGGCTATATATGAGATGCAAATAGATGTGTTTGCATCCCAAATGGTGCCTAAACCTTTTATCATGCATGGGAATGATTTTATTGTTGTTTGTAATATTTTTGTGTTGTCGGTAAGCCCAAAAACAACCCATAAATGCTAAAAACGATCCAGCATGTGGGTTTTCACCCAAAAGTGAAAAATAAACATGGTAAATTTATTTCTCACCCAAATTAAAAAGTTTTTGAGGGATTCCAAGTGGAGATGCATTCACGAGAATCAGAAAGTAAAAGGGAAGGATAAAACAAAAACAATATATTTTCCATGAAAACGGGCTAAGCAAAGCAAAGAGTGGAAAATATTTTCAGTTGCAAATAAAGGAGGAAAAATAAGAAGTTTCCAGATTTAGATTGCAAAGAAGAAAGTGCCAGATGTCTACAACAGATTAGATCTAGGGCTTTTCTCTTTTCTATATATTATTTTTCTCTCTCATTGTATAGGGTTCTGAAGTTGAGATTTGGAGAATAAAATAGAAAAATGTACAACTTAGGGCTAGAATTTTGTTTGTAGAAAATAAGTGTGTAAATTTTACAATAGTGTGAGTTAGTTTGAACATATTGAAGGAATATTGCAGAAGTTGTTTCCATGTTGTGTTTTCAAATTGCAATGGAGTCAGGGACATTAAGGATTTTCTGATTTGTCATTGTAACCTTTTTACAATTGTTTGATTTGTGTATGGGCTTCTTCAAGGAAGAATTAAAATCTGTATGTGGGTTATTGTGGGTTTGAAAGAATGACATGGATTTATAAATTATGTGATGGAATTAGGGAACACTGAGGGGGGGGGGGGGGGGGTGAATCAGTGTTCTATCGGTTAATGAATTTTCAAACTTATTATTCTTAGACCACTAGAACTAAATGCAAAAACACAAGACAATCAACCATAAAATCTTAACACCAAGATTTTTACGTAGAAACCTGGAAAGGGAAAAACCACAGTGGGATTTGTGATGGTATGATGAAAGAATAACTATCTGGTAGAATACTGAGAGGGGGGGGGGGGTGAATCAGTATATTGAAAAACTGATACAAAGTTCCCAAACTCAAACTCAGTCACACAAAGTAAACATATCTCATTCAAGATCAATATTCATAAGAATACTTGACATCAACCGGTTTAACTGTTATAACAACTTAATAGTAAACAACTTTAATCTTGTAAACATCAACAATGCTTTATCATAACTCAACATATTCATCTCTCAATGCTTCTACTTAACATGCCTTATCAGAAGTTAACCAAATCAACAAATAAGATCACAACCATAAAAGCATTCACCACTTGACACAAATGTTTATACGTGGAAAATCCAAATAGGTAAAAACCACGATGAGATGAGACTCACAAGGATAGCTATATGAAGTCTTCTGAAGTTCGCCCTGTTAGGAGCCAAGCCTATTAAAGCTTTACAATAAGTCTCGTTAAGAACTAATTCCGATTAGGAAGGGATTTACAAACATGCCTTGATGAAAAACACAATACCCTGTTAGGAGTAACCTCATTGGAGGATTTAAGAATCCAAGCTGATGGACCACCTTGTTAGAGGATTTAATGAGTAACCAAACTTGTTAGAGCTTACCCGGTTAAGGGATTTCACTTCCGTTGTAATTGTTAGAAAACAACAGGTTTTCTTGATCTGTCGAAGTAGCACTACATTTGCTTGATCAGATCCTTCTAAGCTTCAATCTGCCTTCACTCAAAGTGCAGATCCATTCACTGGTTAGGCAACTACACACTCAATAGGTTTCTATCAATCTTGCCAACAACCTTTTCAAACAACTTCGTCGACCTTAAATACAAATCAGTTAGGTCAGTAATACAACAAAAACCTAATTCTCATCATCGAGATTCCAAACAAATTGGTACAATCTTGACCGTTAGAAATCATAACAATCTCTTAACATTCTTCAATAAAATTCAAACCGCTCCATGATCATCGCTTCATCGAACTTTGTAACTCATCATGCATTGTGCATTAGATGCAATCCACTTTGCTCCTTCCCTAGACAAAAACAAATGCACCAAAACAATTTGAACATATCCTCATACACAATGATCACACGTATCTCTATCATTACTGCTTATCAGATAATAAACCAATAAACTTGATCAGTTAGGGTTTAGCAACTGATAGGGTTTATCGGTTACATTACATAGAAAGGTTTAACCCTTTACATCGTTTCACCGGTTCGACTCACAAACTTTACATATTGATTTACAACATCTTCCACAAAGCTCTTCTTACTAGTTACTAGCCGATATAAAAAACAACAATATCAACAATAACATGAATACCATTACTGGTTCAATTGATATCAATGACAACATATCATTAATGCAATCTCTATGCAAAATGCCAACAAACTCAAAATGCCAACAATCTCCCACTTTGGCATTGATGGCAATACAAATATCAACGCCTCTGATGGCTGTTGAGATTGGTGAATAGGAATCCTGGTTTACATTACCAAGCACTCACCTTGCTTTATCTGTCTTCAGCCTACCACTGGTTCACCTAATTAGACACATAATTCTTCTCCTCAATCACATAATTCTTCTCCCCCTTTGACAACAATGCCAAAGTGAAAGTAAAACATGTAATTCTGCTCTCACTGTGCATCAACATCATTCTGCAACTTGATTCTCCCCTTGTGGAATACATCCACTTCTTCATCAATCCATGTAAAATTCTACAAGTGGTTCAAGGACTGATGCAATCAGCATCATGTTCAACTAACATCATGAAGAGGGACAACCCCCAATTGACTTCTAAGATACTTGAAAGTGGTCTTAGGCAGAGGTTTGGTAAAGATATCTACAAGCTGCTCCTTAGTAGAAACATGCTCCAAGATAACATCTTTACTTTGAACTTTTTCCCTCAAGAAGTGATATTTCAATTCAATGTACTTAGTCCTTGTGTGCAAAACAAGATTTTTAGAAATGTTTATTGCACTTGTATTATCACATAAAAACTTTATTGGTTCTGAGATTTCCATCTTCAAACCTTCCAAAATGTACCTCATCCACATAGCTTATGTGCAATTCATATAAGCTGCTACATACTCAGCTTCAACAGTAGATTGTGAAGTGCAACTTTGCTTTTTACTACTCCATGAAACTAGCCTTCCTCCTAGAAAGAATGCTCCACCGGTAGTACTCTTCTAGTCATCAATATTTCCTGCCCAATTAGCACCTGTGTATGCTTTCAAATCAAAATTTTCACCATATGGATACCATAACCCATAGTCAATAGTACCTTTCAGATATCTAAAAATTCTCTTGGTTGCCATTAGATGTGCCTCCTTTGGATTCTTCTGAAATCTAGCAACAATACCAACTGCATGGGCAATATCCGGTCGATTGTGAACAACATAGTGTAATTTGTCAATCATTGACCTGTATTCCTTTTCATCTACAAACTTAGATGTATCTTCCTTGGACAATTTACAACCTGTAACCATTGGGGTTCCAACTGGTTTACAGTCACTCATATCGAAAGTCTTCAAAACCTCTTTCACATACTTGGATTGAATAATGAAAATACCATTCTTCATCTATTGTATATGTTGGCATTCTACACTCTAATGAGAATTGATGATGTTGTTATTGATGACAACCAACTGGCAACCAGCTGGCAACCAACCGATAATAGGTTTCTACATACATCGACATATATCATACACCAACAGACACCAGCACCGACGAGCGCTTACATCGGCATTCAGATTACATCGGCAACAAAGCATACCGACACTCAAGCCGACATGGGATGAACTTTTGTTTATTGTAATATAATTATCTTTTGTAAGCCAACATGGTATATTGTAAAGACTCATATATGTATGAGATCTTATAGATCATTTTGATATATAGAAATATAGGAATGTATGGTAGAAGATAATTGTTTTAGTGGTAGCAAAGGTTTTTGGTTAAGGTATCTATCTGAGCTTAAACCGGTACTGAACCTGACATTAGAGATGTTGTTTTGAGCAGTACATTGTATTGGATTTAATTACCCATTTTGTAGTCAGTGAGACTCTTCTTTGAGCAGTGAGCTCTAGGCTATTGGCCTCCCTGCATGTGCAGGCCCCTTTATTGTAAATAGTATTTATTCATTGGCCAGTGAGTAAATATTGTGGGTCACAAATCCCACCGAGGTTTTTCCCACACCGGGTTTCCTCATTAAAATATCTTGTGTTATGGTGTGTTTCTATGTTGTCTCTGTTATTTATGTTTACTGCATTTATTCTTGTTTACCGGTACACTATTTTGGGTTGCAAAGTTATAAATAAGTTCAAATATTCAATCAACTGGTTAGACACTGATTCACCCCCGCCTCTCAGTGTCTTTGGGACTGTCATTGAATCTAACAATTGGTATCAGATACTGGTCCTCTATTTGCAAAAGCCTAACAGTTTGAGGAAGATTCTGAAACCGATATAGATGGAGAACTTAAGAAAACAGTTGGAAGGAGCTCTTGAAGATTTTGATGCAGAAAAATTGAAGAATATCAAACTTGAAGATGATCTGAGGACTGATAAGGAATTAATTAAAGGACTTCAGGAGAACCTGGTTATAGCACAAAATAAGAGAAAGGAACTTCATGAGAAAATGTAGAATGATGATGATGAAAAGGAAACTCTTAGAGACATTGCAAATAAGTTGAGACAAGAGAACATTAATATGAAGAATGAAATGCAAGATATGAATATAAGGTTATGTAAGGATATTGAAGATAGGAAGAAGAATGAAGAAGACTTGATTAGGAGACTTAATGATGCAGGAAATAAAAATTTGAGACTTGGTCATGAAAATGATATGCTAAAGACAGATTTGATTCACATGCAACATGATAAGGAGGAGCTTACAAGACAAGTTGGAATTCTAGAAAATGAGTTGGTCACTGCAAATGAACACAAAGACAAATTCAAGAAAAGTTCTGAAAGGCTTGATGACATGCTGAAAAGACAAAAACCTGATGGAGATACAAATGGACTTGGATTTGAACATGGAGAAAGTTCTGGTACTGCAAATAATCAAGATTAGAACAAACCGGTAAGACAACCTAATGCTTATGAATTTAATGGGAAATGTTTCAATTGCAACAAATATAGTCATAGAGCAAATCAGTGTAGACTTAAAAATAATCAGAATACAAACTCACCCACCGGTCAATGTTCCAAATGCAACAAAGTTGGTCATAATTCAGAAAATTGCAAAATGAATGTGAAATGCTATGTTTGTGGTAGATTTGGGCATTTATCTAATCAATGCAGATCACAAACCAGTCAAGGATATGGAAAGGCTATTCAAAGGAATAATGTAACTTGTTATGCATGTAACAAGATTGGACATATTGCAAAATTTTATAGAAGCAAGACTATACCGACAAACAATAAAGGATCTAGTTTGAAGGGCAAAGAAAAGGTAGATGAAGTAAGGAAAGAATTTTCAAAACAATGGATTAAGAAGAGTGATCAGAAAGTTGATGAATCTATCTCTGCACCGGTAGAACAGAGTAACCCTCCACCGGTAGGAGATTCTTCATCCAATTGAGGAATAATCCTTAGGGGGTGTTGCTGCAAGTTGAAAATCATGCATTCTACTCTCAGTTGATGGTGAGAAGATACATTTCTTCTTTACCCACAAATGTGTTAAGTTTTCACTCAACCGACGAGCATTTAATGCAGTTTTTAAAGAACCTTTTTGGCTATAAAGCACCAAAAAATCCTTCAATTCAACTCACCGAGCATTCAAACAATTAGAGAGCGTGAAAGTGAGCAAGCGCATTCTAAGGCAGAGTTGTGGAGTGATTTTCAGGCATTCAGAGAACTTCAGTTAAGAGGTATTTATCAAAATGGCAACCTCATCTTATGTTCCTGAGTTTATTGCAAAACCTATCATTGTTGAAAACATCAAACACCCTAGACCCATGTTTAAGATTATCCCTGAGATTGCAAAGCAGGATGATTCTGTCAGAGCTTTTTAAAAAATTCCGAAGGGTGTAGTATTTGCTGAAGACCCTAGAATCTACATACATTGCAACATAGAAAACCTAGGGACTGAGGATTTGAAGAAAATATTTAATGAGGTTATTACCAATGAACAAAGTGCAATTAAACCTGAACATAAGATTTGTGGAAGACTTAGGTTTTGTAGAAATTCTGAATATTCCCAAATTTCCAAAGGAAGTTGTACGACTTGTATTAAGTAGAGTCCATGGAGAGTTCATATGGTTAAAATCTGTTTGCAAGATAACCAAGGAAGCAATTAAGGCAGTCACTATTTTACCTTCAACTGGTAGAAGGCCTGATAAAACAAAGAAAATACCTAACAAGGGAGTTATGGAGTTAACCAGAGCCACATTTGATAGCAGGTCACTTAGAGAATGATGTTAAGGATATAAATGTGAGATATATTAGTATGATACTTGGATATAAAGCAACACATGCCAATAGACTGAATTCGGTTTCTAGCCTTTGTATTCACAATGCATATGAGATGGTGAACAATAATGCTAAGATAGATGTTTGTGAATGGCTTAAGGATGAACTAATTGACAATTTGAAGAAGATTAAGGGAGATAAGAAAGGTACTTTACATTTTGGGAACCTTCTAGTATGCTTGATGCTATACTTTACCAAAGAGATACCCGACATAGGTCACAAGGATTTTGGTTATGACATCCCGGTAGGAAAACAAATACAGGAAGCTTTCACCGGTATGGGCACTAACTGTGATAAGAACATTACATATTACTTCAAAACATTTCAAACTAAGATGAGAGAAAGAGAAAGGTTACCGTAGAGCATAGTTGATAAATATGACAAGCAAATTTGTTTTGTCATTAAGTGAGATGAGACTTGGATGGAACCAGTAAGCCCTAGAACTGTTTGGGTTACTGAAATGGGTTATGAGGTAGACCTACCTGTTCTGGAAACATATGCAAAAGCCCTACTTGATGCACCTAGGGAGCCATCCAAAGGAATATTTGGTAATGTAGAAACTATTGCAAGTAATGTATCTATGCAGAAAGAAAGGAAGAAAAGAGACAAGTTTATCAGAGATGCCTCTAAGAAGGCCAATGAAATAAAGGAAAATTTCATGAACATTAGTGGTATATCAACTAGTGAGCTTAAAGGATTGCAACTGGAAGCACATGTTTTACCTGTTGTAACATCTTCTGATACTGATAGTGGTAAGACTGTTGAGTTTAAGAGAGTGGAAAGGAAAAGGAAAACCCCACCAGTACCATCTCCTTCACCTAAAAAAATGAGGACACTAAGGAAAAAGCAACAGACAGTTAGGGAACCACAAAAGAAGCTTACACCAAAGAAGAAACAAACACTGGTTACCCCTACACTAGATGATCTACTGAATGAGATTACACAAGAAGGTAATCTGGTAAATGTAAATAAATGGTATAATTCTTTTAAGGATTCTGACAAACAAACCATTGAAGAAAGCATTATCCTACATTTGGATATATACAAGAAAGTTTTGATAGAAGTGATTGATGATTTACCCAACGATTTATACTTAAGATTAGAAGCTAAAAGGCTATCTGTGATGGAACTGGACAAGAAGTTGAAAGTTGAAGCACTCTTGGCTGTACATCTAGTAAATTCTAGAGAAGAGATAGATGAGCTTATATTTGAAGCTAACTGGTCAGTATTTGTTAGCGGACATCGACAAGTAAGCCTGATGGCTGGAAGGGTTAAGGAAATTGTAGATGAGACTGCAGATAAATGGGACATATTTTTTGTTGAGAAGGAAAAGAAAGAGGAAAGAAATAGACTGAAAGTGGAAAAGACATTCAAGGTATATCAGAAAGACAAGGGAAAAGGTAAAATAGGTGGTGTACCTTCTATAAAAGTAACAGATAACATCCCTCCACCGACTCAGGACACCCCTCCATTAACTTCAACATCACCGGTTCATACAACTAATCCACCGGATATGGCTACTGAAGGTATAACTCATGATGATACTAACTCGGAGTCAAAGATACTCTTTACCATGAATGTGAATAACAGAATATAAACATTGTGGTGGACAAAGACACTGCAAAGGTTAAGACAGATGATCTCAAAGACAACAAGGTCTCTGAGATACCGACACATATTGTAGATTCTAAGAACACTGAGATACCAACTCAAGCAGAGCAACTGGAGACTGAAAAACCAACAGAGGATAAGGGAACTAACTCAGAGAAACCAGAACCAGAGAAACCAACAATTGTACAGACTGCAAACCAATATGAGGCAGAGGTTCACGTTGAGTCTGGGGAACCGACAGTTACAGAGGTTCTTAATCAAACTGAGAAACCATTAAAGGTAGAGGTACACACATAGACAGATCTACCGAAAGAAAATGTAAGTAAAGTGGATGCATCTGATGAAAATAAAGAGGATGCAGTGAAGGTAATTGGTCAAACATTTGTTGAGAAGAAACCCACAGCAGAACCGAGCACATCTACAAGTGAATTTAGACCCACTAACATAACAGAGGTTCTACTGGATTCTATTAAAAGGATAATTGATTGCAATGCCTTAGCATTTAAGGCAATTGATAACACCTTACCTATCCTGAAGATGATTGCACCAAATTGTAAGATAGATCACATTAATGATTCTTTAGGTAAATTGGACACATTGTCCAAATTCATTGCTGATAATGTAATAACCATAGATAAGGTGAACGAGGATACCATTAAGGAGAGAGTTAACAAAGAGAAAAATACATTCTTTGAGAACACCATAAAGAAATGTACCGATCACTTGAACACACTTTTATCGATACTTAATTCTACAATTTTAGAGTATAAGGAGTTATATAGAGAAGCATGTAAACCTCCGGTACTTAATTCTACAATTTTGGAGTATAAGGAGTTATATAGAGAAGCATGTAAACCTCACTGTTTGACATAGGACATTGATGAGGAGATTAAAAAGACACAAAAAGAAATTTATGACATTGCGGATAATATGATAAGTTCATCTGGACTTATATCAGTTTTTGAGCAGGAAATGACAGTTTTTGAGGAAAAGTTGGAGAAACTTGAGAAAGAGAAGGCAAGGATAAGGTCTAATGCCCGGGAACTCAAAAGTAAACTTGGTCCAAAATTGGACAATCTTATTACTCAGAGAGTTGAATTATCTAAGGCAACACTACAAGGAGAGCGATCATCGGAGCAACAAATGCACTATCTCACCGGTATGATCCAGCAGACTGAGGCAACTCTAACTGACAACAACAAGTTTATGCAGAGTTTGAATCTAGTTTTAGCGGACATTTTTCAGATAGTAACCAACTAGTTACAGACCTTGAGGTAGCATTTTTGTACTCTTGATTATTTATGACATCCTTTGTCATTGATGTCAAAGGGGGAGTAGTGGGGAGAAAAATGCATGTACAGAGGAGATCACTTGCTCAAGGGGAGCACATCTTTTTGGATTTTAGTTTTGGGATAACAGTTTTGGATTTTTCTCATGAGTGTTTCCATCAATGCCAAAGGGGGAGATTGTTGGCATTCTACACTCTAATGCGAATAGTTGATGTTGTCATTGATGACAACCAACTGGCAACCAACTAGAAATAGGTTTCTACATACACCGATAGATATCATACACCGACAGACACCGACACTGACAGGCGCTTACACCGGCATTCAAATTACATCGACAACAAAGCATACCGACACTCAAGCCGACATGGGATGAACTTTTGTTTATTGTAATATAATTATCTTTTGTAATCCGACATGGTATATTGTAAAGACTCATATATGTATGAGATCTTATAGATCATTTTGATACATAGAAATATAGGAATGTATGGTAGAAGATAATTGTTTTAGTGACAGCGAAGGTTTTTGGTTAAGGTATCTATCTAAGCTTAAACCGGTACTGAACCTGACATTAGAGATGTTGTTTTGAGCAATACATTGTATTGGATTTAATTATCCATTTTGTAGTCAGTGAGACTCTTCTTTGAGCAGTGAGCTCTAGGCTATTGAACTCCCTGCATGTGCAGGCCCCTTCATTGTAAGTAGTATTTATTCATTGGCCAGTGAGTAAATATTGTGGGTCACAAATCCCACTAAGGTTTTTCCCACACCAGGTTTCCTCGTTAAAATATCTTGTGTTATGTTGTGTTTCTATGTTGTCTCTGTTATTTCTGTTTACTGTATTTATTCTTGTTTACCGGTACACTGTTTTGGGTTGCAAAGTTATAAATAAGTTCAAATATTCAATCAACCGGTTAGACACTGATTCACCCCCCCCCCCCTCTCAATGTCTTTGGGACTGTCATTGAATCTAACAATATCTGTAAGCCTATGAAATTTTTTATTTCTCCTACTAATGACATCTCAAATTCATTGTTCATTTCATCTGCAAAACAATTACTCATGTCATCATTACCTCCAAATATAATGTCATCTACAAATACTTCACTGACCAATATTTCATCTCCTTCAGACTTGAGATAAATATTGTTGTCATCACTAGTTCTAGCAAATCCTATCTTCATCAGATGAGTATGAAGCCATTCATAGCATGCTCTGGGTGCCTGCTTTAATCCATACAAAGCTTTATGCAATTTGCATACCATGTCTTCCTTTTTTGTCAATGCATAACCATTAGGCTGCTCTATATAAACCTCTTCTTCTAGTATCCCAGTCAAGAATGCAAAATTAACATCCATCTGGTATACCTTGAACTTCTTATGAGTTGCAAATGCAAGTATTGTTCTGACACCTTCCAGTCTTGCTACTGGTGCAAAAGTTTCTCCATAATCTTCTCCTTCTTCTTGCGCATAACCTTTGCATACTAATCTTGCCTTATTATGAACTACAACCCCATCTTCATTTAATTTGTTTCTGAACACCCATTTAGTACCTATAACATTCTTGTTTACCGGTCGGGGTGCTAGGGTCCAAGTGTTATTTTTCTCAGTTTGATCCAACTCCTCCTCCATAGCTTTCACCCAATGATCATCACCAAATGCCTCCTTAGCACTTCTAGGTTCAAAGGTGGAGATCATGCAAGAGTTCTCTCTTATTCTCCTTCTAGTTAGTACACTGGCATCCTTATCTCCAATTATCTGTTTAGGACTGTGATTCGGTCTCACATACCTAGGAATAACATGATCATTCTCTTCAGGTTCAGCTTCTTAATTATCATCTTCCTCTGAGTTCATTTGTTCTAGTTGAACAAGTACATCAGGATTTTCTTTAATGGTTTCTGATTTAATAGTTTCAGGTTCCAAAAGAAAAATGCAAGGATCTTCATCCTTCTTCTCACAACTGGTTCTTCTGAAGCTTCAGAACATTCATCTACATGAACATCAACACTCTCAACAATTCTCTGTGTCCGGTTGTTGAAGCATTTATACGCCTTACTCTTGGTGGAATAACCAAGAAATATGCCTTCATCACTCTTAGCTTCAAACTTGCTTATGTAATCACCTCTAGGCCTTCAACCCAATAGACATCGTCAGCACTGCTCTTCCCATTAAGAGAAATAACTCCCTTACCTTTAACCATACAGGGTGAGTCATTGCCAAAACTGACAACACTGCCATCAAATTCCTTCAGGGAAAGAAATTTGCTCCGATCACCGGTTATGTGATGTGAATAACCACTATAAATGATCCAATCTTCAGAGTTATCCATTCTAGATACTAGTGCCTTTTGATATGATATTTCTTCCTTAATAGCTACAAACACAATATCTTCACTAGCATCATCATCATTCTTCATCAGTAATACCACTGTCAATAGCTACAAGACAATATCTCTTGCCTTTACCCTTATACTTCTTAAATTTGTCTCTCTTGTATTCATTTTCACCATTAGGGCAATTTGCTGCTATACAACCAATCTTGTTGCATGCAAAAAAATTTAAAGGTAGCTTACCTCTATATTTACCAGTGCCTCTAGGTAGTCATTTTGCCAATAATGATTCAAGTTCCACTAAGCTATCTTCATGTTCAACATCTCTGCTGGATCTAGATTCATAGCTATGACCGTTATCTCTACTTCTTCTCATAGATGGGTTAGAGACAGAAGCTCTGAATACAGAATCTGATTTCTGTACAGTACCATCATAGCCATTTAGTTCAAAAGCAGTAAGTTTTCCAATAATAGAGTCAAGAGTTACCTTTGTCTTGTCAATGGATTTCAGCTCTTGAATAGCTGCAACTCGGATAGCATAGACCGGTAGCGAGGTTCTCAGTACCTTACTGATTACTATGGCATCTTCCACTTTCCCTCCTGCACTCTTTATCTCTCCAACTATCTCTTTAATCCTTTGACCATACCTGTTGGATATTCTCACCTTCAGAAATTCTCATGTCATCAAATTTTCCTCTTAAACTCTCTTCTTTAGCAATCTTGACATGTTCATCACCGCTATAAATCCCTTCTAATTTCTTCCATACTTCATATGCAGTTTCAAGAGCATGAACGTCTACATATTCAGCATCAGACAAGGAACTAATAATAGCCTCTAATGCCTAGTGAATTTCTTGTTGTTCTTTCTTTTGATAATCATTCAGGGGTCTAGTAGGTGTAATATACTTATTTTCTATATGATCCCAATACTGACTACCAGGACTCTTAATGTAAATCTTCATTTTGTCACTCCATATTCTATAGTTATCTTTGTTGAACTCCGGACCTTCTTTCTTCATCACGATCTACAAGATCTTTTCCTCAAGTTGTTAGGCTTTTAGATTAAGAGAACCTGAGATGCTCTGATACCAATTGATGGTATAATGAAAGAATAAGTATCTGATAGAATACTGAGAGGAGGGGGGGGGGGGTGAATCAATATATTGAAAAACTGATACAAAGTTCCCAAACTCAAACTCAGTCACACAAAGTAAACATATCTCAGTCAAGATCAATATTCATAAGAATACTTGACATCAACCAGTTTAACTGTTATAACAACTTAATAGTGAATAACTTCAATCTTGTAAACATCAACAATGCTTAAGCATAACTCAACATATTCATCTCTCAATGCTTCTACTTAACATGCCTTATAAAAAGTTAACCAAATCAACAGATAAGATCACAACCACAAAAGCATTCACCACTTGACACAAATGTTTATACGTGGAAAACCCAAATACGTAGAAACCATGGTGAGATGAGACTCACAAGGATAGCTATCTAAACTCTTCTGAAGTTCGCCCTGTTAGGCGCCAAGCTTGTTTAAGATTTACAATAAGTCCTCTTAAGAACTAATTCCGACTAGGAATCACCCGGTTAAGGGATTTACAAATATGCCTTGATGAAAAGCACAATACCCTGTTAGGAGTAACCGCGCTGGAGGATTTAAGAATCCAAGCTAATGGACCACCTTTTTAGAGGATTTAATGAGTAACCAAGCTTGTTGGAGCTTACCTGATTAAGGGATTTCACTTCTGTTGTAATTGTTAGAAAATAATAGGTTTTCTTGATATGTCTGAGTAGCACTACATTTGCTTGATCAGATCCTTCTAAGCTTCAATCTACCTTCACTCAAAGTGCAGATCCATTCACTGGTTAGGCAACTACACACTCAACAAGTTTCTATCAATCTTGCCAAAAACCTTTTCAAACAACTTCATCGACCTTAAATATAAATCAGTTAGGTCGGTAACACAACAAAAACCTAATTCTCATCATTGAGATTACAAACAAGTCGGTACAATCTTGACAGTTAGAAATCATGACAATCTCTTCACATTATTCAAGAAAATTCCAATCACTCCATGATCATCGCTTCATCAGACTTTGTAACTCATCATGTGCTATGCATTAGATGCAATCCACTTTGCTCCTTCCCTAGACAAAAAAACAAACACGCCAAAATAATTTGAACATATCCTCATACAATGATCACACATTTCTCCATCATTACCGCTTATCAGATAATACACCAACAAACTTGATCAGTTAGGGTTTAATAGCTGCTAGGGTTTACTAGTTAAATTACATAGAAAGGTTTAACCCTTTACACCAGTTCACCGGTTTAACTCACAAACTTTACATACCGGTTTACAACATCTTCCACAAAGCTCTTCTTATCGGTTACTAGCCAATATAAAAAACAACAATATCAACAATAACATGAATACCATTACCGGTTCAATTGACATCAATGACAACATATCATTAATGCAATCTCTATGCAAAATGCCAACAAATTCAAAATTCCAACAATTTGAACCCACAATATTATTCCACCATGGCTAGTAGTAAAACAATATTACGTAAAGGGAAATGCACCTGCATTCAGGCTTACAGCCTAAAGCTCACTACTCAAATTATAATATGGAAGTCTCATTGACTTAGAAATCATTTATAAAGATAACTACACTAATTAAAACTCAAAATAGCATCAAACAATGCCTGGATGAGTTCCGATTAAGTACAAAAAATATGACTGTAACTGCTCTGTATCTCTACCCTGTTCCGCTTCTCAGTCAGCTACCAGATCAAGAATGCACACGTGAAACTGTGCCAAAATAGTTTCTCGATCACTAATCACTCATCTCATATGATACCATACATCAAAAAGATCTTCTACATCGGTCATATATATCGACAATAAAAAATAAAACATTCATCAAGTCATCCATCCATATTATGCAATGTAATGTGTAACTGGGTGTCGGCTTAGACCGGATCTCTAAACCATATGCAGATCAACCAAATGATGTCAAAATGATTTATACATATTAGCCCTATCATCCCGTGCACAAATCAGACAACCAAAATTACATTACATATCCTGAAATACTGGTGACAGATTACCATACCATTTCCTCTACCGATTACCAAAATCCATAACTATTGGATGGGATTTTCGAGAAAAGTTGTCATCAATGAAAATCCTAAACCATTACACATGCACTATAATCCATCGAATGAGTGTCAATTGCCAACAATATGATCATGCAATAATACAAAGAGGCTGCATTAATGTTAGGCATTAGTGTGAAAAGGCTATTGGTTTCTAAATGTCTACTGTTCAATTTTGTACTCATGATCTTAGATATGACTCTATGCCCAATAGCTAGGCACTGATTTGTGATATTTTTTAGATTTGGTTTATAAATAATCAATCTTATCAAAATCATTTTCCTTTTTCATGTTTGTAGGAGTAGAATTTGAATAAAGTTTTTACTCTCAGATATGGTAAATGAAGTCAAACCAGAATAGAGCCAATTCTAGGAAATGCTTTATGTATTCTGGATAAACAAAATGAGAGCTATCTATTATATGAAGTATTTGCCTTAATTTATGTTAGTTTTGTAAATGTTTCTAGAGGTTCACCCGCCTAGGTTTTGCAGAGCTTGAAGTGTAGAAGGGTTGCTTAGTTTATAGGAAACCCTTGTCAATTGGCCAATGAGCTTAGAATTTTGTTGAAGGAAGAAGGCTAATTCTAAGGTAATTCAAAGACATCACTTGGAACAACCAACAGGGTTATAATAGGAAAAAGATTAGATGGATGAATCAGACCTATGACAAGTTATAAGTAGCTAGTCCATACATGAAAAAATTCCAAAACAGTCTAAAGAGAATAGTTAATGATCCATTAATGGGGAAAATGGCCCTCTGTTTCAGAAGAGTAATAACACATGATTATAGAAGTTAAAAATTCCCAAAGACAGTGTTAGGTGCAGGAATACTACGAAGAACATGAATTCAATGAGCATAGATACAATATCAATACTTGTGAAATGGTAGGTCTGAAACTTCAAAGGTAAAAGATTGATGGAGCTATACTAGCAGACCTTAAAGATACAATGTAGTTCTTGTGGGTGCAAAACAATGACTATCACACACAACTAGGTACTCAGACTAGAGACACAAGTTTCCATTGAGCAACTATCTGAATTCCATTCTTCTAACTCATTTATTTATCAATCTGAGGACGTGTAACTTGAAATGGGACTACAAAGTATATGCACTAAGAACATATAGGAACAATTCTATCATACTTTTAGACAATTGAAAGTGATTAAACAACTATTTATAGAAAAGGAAATTGCTTGAAATCATGACTTTAAATATAATATTAATTTATGTTAACAAAATACCAATTCTTCAACTTGTACAGAAATAACTATTCTTCCCTGTCATGGCTGCAGGAACAGTCATAGAGTTATAGACTGTGGCTGCAGGAACACACAACGAGCAAGCAAATGAAACAAAACTAAGCAACTTGAAGAACACAGTGCATAAAAGACAACCATACATAATTCTCACCAAGTGGTCTCCCTAGGATGAGTCTCCTGGAATGAGAACTATAATATAATTAATTGATTAAACCCACAACCATATAAAAATGCCATATTGACTTGGAAAATAGATACTCTTCTTTATTCAAAAATCAACTAGACAACATAACATTACTTAATACAAAATTGGGAACTAACTAACACAGGAATGTGTAAAGGATTTATAATATTCATCCTTAACAACAACCCAAAACATTCGCTCCACTTCTTACTATCTAGGTGGAAGCTTTATTTAAAACTCATAAAATCTAGGAAAGCTAAGATAATCAGGACTCTTGTCCTTCTTTGGACATTTGTAGATTTTACCTTTATCCTCTCTAACATCCCTCATGACAACTAACAGTCTTTATTAACGGATTAGGATTAGTCTACAGACTCCTTATTAAGTAGGGTCAGTAGGGACCAAGTCTTCAACGAATTTTTAAACTCTTCCTGCCTTGTTGTCCATCTTTTGTCCACGTTACCCTGTTGCTATGAATGAGACCCCGTTCCTTCATAAAGATCATTCAATATAGCTACCACACAAAGGTTAGAGCAAACATTCTATCCATGCATCATGATCATTTATTTTAAACACATTCATTAGTCACACATAAAAATAGCAAATACTTATAATTGCATTTATAAGGTTCATGGTTTTGTCAAAATAAAGGTTTCAACTACAGGTAATAAGACTTGTCAAAACAAGCATATGGGGTCGATTAAAGTATGCTTATGAAGTCCATTAGCAAATATAAAAAACCCCTAAAGATGACAAACTATCTATGAAAGAAACATAAAACTATGACTCATCACACCCCCCAACTGAAGGTTTTGTTGGTCGACCAACAAATGTTCCCCCAGCAGAGGTCTTTTGATTTTCAATCCAAGTCAGTAGCAGAAGTCTCCCCTCGTGTCTTAGCAACAGGGCTCCAATAGAACCCCTGGTTCTTTATGAGATTCTCCTATCTGTCCCATTCATGTTGCACACCATAATACTATAATTCCTCCCAGTGAGGAATAACCTACCATAACATAGGTGGTTGGAAGATCAAGCGAACCCACTTTTCCTGTTCTGACCACCCCAAATATATATAGGTGGTTGCTCGCCCGAGTGTTGCATGCTAGTTTCTTTTAGAATGTGGCTCTACTCTCTTCAAGTCCTCATGTAACCCATTCCATCTCTAAGCCAGAAGTCCATACACTGTTCTTGCAGATGTTTATGCCATTTATTCAAATTCAATGTGAAATTCTTCTCTCAATGATAAAATCCATCTTTTGACCTCTGGATCGAAAGTAAGATGGTTCCATCTATGGTAAATTTCATCTGGGTCCCCTACTTTAGCTCAAAATTATTATGAGACTTTTTCTCGTGAAAGAATTTGTAATAAAAGAATATATAAATCAAAGTAATTAAAAAAATACTATTATAATGAAAGGGTGTGACTTTTGTAACCACCCTTGGTATTATTTAAATTAATAGAGATTGGAGGTATGGAGGGGATACACGGAGAATAATACAGAGAAGGATTAATTGAAAGGAGCACAAGATATGGGATAGTTAAGGGTCTGGTGGTTGGGAATTGGGCATTGGAGAAGGGACATACAATGTGTGTCCAACTCGGGGTACAACGTACACTCGGGGTGTCCTAGCCAGGGCTGTGTTTATTTCATGCCGTGAAGGCATGTGGGGTTCTGTGTAAGAACCATGTCCTCCTGGAGTGCTCCATTGCCTGGAAACCCTATACCTATAACTAATCCTCTACCTACAAGAAAGCAACGTCTCCATGATTTACAGATATGTATTATTCAATTTCATATAATCATTGCCCTAATGTTTCACTGCTGCAAATTATTATCTCAATGTTTTATTACTGATTATTGATGTACATTCATGTTTATAAAAGTTCATCTTTAGTATAATTGTTCTATAAATGTTTTGAAGGTTCATTTAATATAAAATAATATAATATTTATGAGTGATTAGTTTATCATTACCTTGAATAATTACTTTTGAAACTTTATTAAAATATTATGTAGACACTTCATAATAAATAATAAATTAAACACCTTTCTTTTAAATTATTTATCTTAGGTAAAATGTTAATTACATTAGGTTTAACTTAATATTTGATTTATTTAATCTGCTACAAATACTTAATTAATCATAGGGGAAAAGTACCATTACATTTGGTATCAGAGCCAGGTTGATCCATAAAACCAAATAATAAGAATAAATAAATGATAGGGTTAATTTATCTTGAAAATTTTACCTATAACCATGTGATAAATTTAATCTTGAAAAAAAAAAAATTGAAATTGAAATCTGCAAAATTTTATTTGAATGGTAAATTGATTGTAACTTCTGACATAATAAAAAATAAATTAAGAAGAGCCTCAACTTGAAAATTACATTAGATTCTCTTATGAGGATTTCTTCGTTGTTATAAACAAGTGATTCAGAAAACAAATGATCTTGCATATTTAACTTTGCCAGAATTTTTTGTCAATTGATTAATTTTTGCTTCATATCACTAATAAATTTACTTCATATGTGATCCCCACTGTATTAGAGTTATTACCCTAAATCCTATAAATATTACCTCAGTTATTCATAAGTATTTAGTGCGCAAAGATCACCCAAACCTTTGAAATCTCCATATAGCATATTTTCACAAGAAAGATTTCAATGCAAACAATAATTTCCCAAAGCATTTGCATATGGCAATGAGATCCATCTTCAGTGTCAAACATATAGGTTAAAAACAATAGAGAAATTGAAGAGAAATTGAAAACCATAGTATTCAATTAAAATAAAATGCTCCTGTATGAAATATTGTCGTTTCCTTAAGCATCAGGATATCGTGTGCCATCAACAATGTATAGTTTGTGTTTTGGGATGCTAAACCTAAGGCGCTTGGAAGTTGTTTATGGTAAATACATTGTGATCTATTGAGGACTGCATTAATGCTCTCCAACACAATATTAGGGTTGACATGGATCCTTAGCGAGCCTATGGAACGAGGGCTAGTCAAAATTGAATTTCATTAATAAAACTACTACAACAACGTGAAAATTTAGTATCAAATCAGTTTATTCATATAGACAACAAATTAACTCTTGGCTTATTGATAAATAAAGCTATAGCCTCTACTAAGGTTAGATGTCATTCAGAACAAAGAAAGCTTGGCACAATTTATATAGTGATGTTAAGATAATCGGTATTTTCTTGTATTAAAAATTTGGAAATATATATATCATTGTAAATAGCCTTCTTACAATTTGCTTCCCGAATTTGAAAAACAAAACAAAACCGTACATTCATGATCCAATCTAAACTAAAAATAAAAATCATGGCATAAATTCTATGTATATTTTGTAATGAAAACAATACTTCTAAAAGAGTGCATGTTACTATTATCAAGAATAGTACAAGAAAAGCTTCTACAATTTAGATTTCAATAAGAAATCAGAATATATGTATAGGATGGATTACAGAACTGTATCCTCTTTCATAAAATCCTCCCTCAATGACTAAAATAATGCAAGAACATAAATATAGAAGTAGAAAAATAGAGCTACTGGAGAAAATTTGTGTTAAAGATAATTTGAGTAAGCATTTAGGGTCACTCTATTAACCATCGTTTGGATCTCTTTGGCTCCAATTAATATGAATTGTGGAACTCACATTTTTAGATATAAAATTGGTTTTGTGATCAAATTAGTAGAACAAAAAGTATATAAGACTCAACTCATAGCTCAATACATCACAACTTCAAGTATGTAAACTTTAAAGTTTCAAGTATTAGGATGATCTAATGCCCCTAAACCCAATAAGGGTTTTTCCCAACTGCATCATAGTTACACAAAAAATTTTGACTGTACATGGATTCTTTTTAAGTTGAAAAATATAGGTGCATAGAGAGAATTGACCAGATTATAGGCTACCCAAAAATAAATGATGAAAAAGTCAAATGAATGATATTATAGTCATTCTCACAAGTAAAAAAAATTTACAGTTAATTGACACAACACAAATATTGTGACATTTTCTCTATGCCTAATAATGGGAATAATTTGACCATCTTGAGATATCTATGAAATGTGTGAGAATAGCCACTCATAATTCAATTGCCACACTAATACCATTGTAATGCAATTTTTTGGGTAAACTATAATTGTGATTGGTATGTATGTTTGATATGTCGCTTGTGCTCAGTTAAGTGACATGTATTTCTTCTACTAGAACTTTATTGCCTAAGAAATGGGTAATAGAAATCATAAGGTGAAGTGGGAGTATACCAATATTTGATCCTTGTAGGAAAGTTTATCTCATGGTTAAGAAACATAGCTTGCATATAATCAATATCTTTGCTGATAAATTTTTTCCGTAAATCGCAGTGCTATTCTTCCAAATTTCTTTCCTCGTGTTTATTATTTATTAGATACAATCCAGGTTTGATATATGCAGGTTTCCAAAACATTGAACATTACAAAAGATCAAAATTTAAAAATTTGTAGAGATTGACAAAAAAACAAATCCTTAAACTAAATTGGTGTCTTCGTAAAATAATACATACAAACAACATTGTAATATTAGAGCTCATTTAGCTCAACAACGAAAACACAAGAATTGAATACCACAAAATACAAATTAAAATCAAAGATGCTCCCAAACCATCCTTGAACCTCACATGAGATAGGATTTTTTAGGGATGCCACAAAGATCAACAATCTTTCTATGAATACTTCTACTTGCTGATTTCAATATCATAAACTACACTACAACAACTACAATTCTAATTTTAATTTCCCTTGAGCAGTTGTGTGATGTTAAGCATTACTAAATCATTATCATTGGTAGTATGTTAATATAAGTATTTAGACTCACATATCAAAGCTAGCTTGCATCTCAAGTACAATGGTATAGTAACATTGTAAAGCCATACATCTTGCTTTAAATCATGTCTTCTTATAAAAAGTTGTTTGTGTAAAACTGAATTGTTTGATTCTGCAATCTGACAACCCATATCTAGATGCATCACATAAATAAAAAATAATAATAATAAAAAAATAAAAAAATAGAAATATATATATATATATATATATATATATATATATATATATAATTCTGCAATCTATATAATGTTCTTATAGCCACTTTGGCCAGTGCTATTGCGATTTTGAGGGAATGTTTTAAAACCGGTAGGCTATATTTTGCAATAGTTTTCAAATAGATAAAAATGCCTCATGCCTCGTGCCTACAAACATCCATATGATGTAACAACTCCGTCATACTTAGTAGTAAAATAAAAGGAAATACCCAGAATAAATACAAAAGTTATTTTCATTGATTTGTTTGTTTATTTCTATTGGGAGTTAAGGGTTATTTATCTATAAGGATTTGTCTCTACAATTATTTCCAACTTTGTGCAATGTAGACCTATGTTGTAAATATTTATTAAACCAAATATAAAAGTACTAGAATGGTATATGATCTCTCCAATATCTTCTCACTTTTATCCTTATTTTTGTGTTTTACTTTAGACTAGCTATAAGCCTTTAGGATTAAATTTCAAATTAAAAAAAAACTTGACAAAACAAAAACAAAATATTTCACTATAGAACTGCCAAACCTCAAGAGAAGAGTAAAATTACTGAATCAAACTTTATAAAGAGAGATGCAAGAACAAATATCAGAATTCATTGTCTTTTGTACAAACTGGTTTGATTTCAAATCATTAGTAAATATAGGGGATTGTATACTCATACTATTTTTTTTTTTGTTGGTTTTGTGTCCATTTTAAGTGGTTTTGTTATGCTTATTATGTTTATTCCAAACCAAAATTTATATTTGTTTAACAAAAGCTACATTGTGAGGCCATATTTCATAGTTCCCAAGATCAATTTGACATCCAAAAATAATAAAATAAAATATTTAAATGAGTTAAAAACATTGTAGGAGCAAACATGAGGACATGTTAAACTTTATTGGGGGGAACAACTTTTAATTTTTTATATTTGACTAGATTAGTATCATTTAATCAAAATTCAAATACCTTAGTTACTTAAACAAAATAAATATTACAACTATTTTCTATAAAATGTCTTGTGGGTGTTCATAATATATTATGTATTTTCTTTTAAGATGCTAGTAATATATTTGTAGTATTATTTTTAACTATTGTACCATGTTATTGGACTTGATCAACCCAATAAAATTGTACATGTCCTATATTTTATAAGAGAATTACTTTAAAAGTTTACATTTATACTAGATTTATAGTAAAAGAGGATACTCATGTAGTCCGGAATGCATGATTATCAACTTTGACTACATTTTGAATATATAGATTATATGTTATTCTAAGTTACATACAAATTTATTAAAATGTATATGTTAAAAGAATGAGTCATATGAGAGAAAATTGATGAAGTTGAAATATATGACCTTAAACAAATGGAATAAAAGCAATTCATTGAACTATAAAATTTTGATAGAAGAGATATATGTGTTATTGTCATAATTTTGATTGGCAAAGTGACTCCCTTGTAATTACTTGTTAATTTAGCTAGAATAGAAGAATATCTATGGATTTAAAGAAGGAAAAATATATATAGATGAAGTAAAAAAAAACAAAAAAACTAGAAATATTATGAAGAACAAATATGTTCAATATCTATTTCTTCAATTATTAATTATATGTTTTTCTTTGAGCTGTGATGCAGATGCATCTCTTGCTATTGAGGACAATAGCTAAATTATAGGGGGAGAAAATGTTATGAGACTTTTTCCCGTGAAAGAATTTGTAATAAAGGAATATATAAATCAAAGTAATTAAAAAAATATTATTATAATGAAAGGGTGTGACTTTTGTAACCACCCTTGGTATTATTTAAATTAATAGAGATTGGAGGTATGAAGGGGATACATGGAGAATAATACAGAGAAGGATTAATTAAAAGGAGCGCAAGAGAGGGGATAGTTAAGGGTCTGGTGGCTGGGCATTGGGCATTGGAGAAGGGACATTTAGTGTGTGTCCAACTTGGGGTACAACGTACACCTGAGAGTGTCCTAGCCAGGGCTGTGTTTATTTCATGTCGTGAAGGCATGTGGGGCTCTATGTAAGAACTGTGTCCTCTTGGAGTGCTCCCTTGCCTAGAAACCCTATACCTATAACTAATCCTCTGCCTACAGGAAAGCAACGTCTCCGTGATTTACAGATATGTATTAATCAATTTCATATAATCATTGCCCTAATGTTTCACTGCTGCAAATCATTATCTCAATGTTTTATTACTGATTATTGATGTACATTCATGTTTATAAAAGTTCATCTTTAGTATAATTGTTCTATAAATGTTTTGAAGGTTCATTTAATATAAAATAATATAATATTTATGAGTGATTAGTTTATCATTACCTTGAATAATTAATGTTTATAAAAGTTCATATTTAGTATAATTATTCTATAAATGTTTTGAAGGTTCATTTAATATAAAATAATATAATATTTATGAGTGATTAGTTTATCATTACCTTGAATAATTACTTTTGAAACTATTAAAATATTGTGTAAACACTTCATAATAAATAATAAATTAAACACCTTTCTTTTAAATTATTTATCTTAGGTAAAAGGTTAATTACATTAGGTTTAACTTAATATTTGATTTATTTAATCCGTTGCAAATACTTAATTAATCATAGGGGAAAAGTACCATTACATAAATGGTAACGAGACAACTTGTTCCGTATCCATATATTCTCTAGCCTGTTCACCCCTAATATTTTTATTCTAAATATAGGACATAAATGCCCTAAGATGAAAATCTCCGATAGAAAGAAGTGGGTTCCACTAAGGAGTGTATGGAATAGAATAGTTGTGAAGATATAATTCACAAAGTAAGTTCTTTTTCTTAGGAGGAGAGGTATTATAGGCATTGAAAAACTCATCAGGAGTCATTAATGATGAATTCAGTCCTGACAGCTCCCTACCTATCTTATAGGAAAGATATAATTCCTTCAAATAAAGAGAATATACTCTTGGAGGCTTACATTCTATTATCTAAGGTAATAGAGTAGCTAAGTTATCTATCCTATCCTCCAGCTTGTTTATTACTACATCTTTTTCCTGCAGTTTTTTTTCTAAAATATCCTTTTCCCTTTTCCATTCTTCCTCCTTATTTTCTAATAATTGATATAATCCAAAAGCAATTGATCCCCAAGAAAAAGAAGGTGGAACATGCACACTTACCTTAACTTTTGTTTGTTCTTCTTCCTGATTCACTTTCTCAGCAACCTCGACTAGACTTTCTAACCTAGTTGCAACACTTCTTTCATTATCAGGCTTATCCTGATTGGCTTGTTGAAGTTTAGAAGCATTATCGTCAATGTTTAAATCAACGTTTAGATTGATTTCTCCAAAATGTCCCGACACTTCCTCTTCTTCATCTTCTGCTTCTTTCTCTTCTTCTTTTGTTTCTTCTTGTTCCTCCTCTTTATCAATCTGAACCATGTTTTGAATTTCATGCTTTGTTTCATTCAATGTTTCTCCTCCCAGTTCTTTATTGCCTCATGTATTCTTATCCACTTCTTCTTCTGAGAACTCTTTTGAATGAGACATTTCATATTGCTGCTCTTCATCTTCACTAGAAGAAGAGGATTGAGACTATACCTTAGGAGTGTTTTCTTGAGGAGATTCTTCCTCATCAGATTTAGAGCTTGGAATTTCAATTCTTTCTCCTACAACTGCTTTCCCTTTAAATTTCTTTTTCAGCCTATGACTAGTTCTTGTAGGCTTCTTTCCTATAGAAGGTCTTTCCATTTCTTTCTTTTTTCGGCTAGATGATCCATCTTTTGCTACAAAATTCCCATTTCTTGAGTTTTTGCAGAGGTCATAGGTTTCTTTGATTTATGCTTTTTAGGAAATTTCCCCTTTTTCTTCTTCTAACCCTAGTTCCTAGAACTTTTTTGTTCTTGTTACTCTTGGATGAGGGTTTTTGTTTTTTAGGAACTTTCTGAGTGACTTTTTGAGTGGCATTTTCATCCCCACTAGAAGAATTTTCATTTTGAACCTTAGTAGGTTTAGAGGATGAAGCCCTTGCATCTTTTCCAGAGCTAGGAATTTGCCTTAATGGATGGGCCCCGCTTATAGCCAGAAAATCCACCCACTGCATTCTAGGGTTTCTTTCTACTAAGGCTTGCTCAACTAATAGATGAATTAAGTAATGGTGAGACATAGAGTGAAGGTTACCTTTTTGTACCTGAGCCACCATCTTCTTAAGTACATTGTAAAGGAAATTTGGAACTTTCATCCGCCTACCATGTCCTAAATGACATAACAATTACAAAATGCAATTGAGATTGTCTCCCCTCACAAGTAATGTATTTAATAATATAGGTTACCCTTTGAGCCCAGAGAAGTGGAAGAGATAACTTGTTAGTTCCTTGCTTAATGACCTCGAAAGGAGGGTCCCCATGCTCTATAAACTGTGCTATGGAAAACCTGGCATCGTGAGTTTCTAGAAATGGTTCATCATCCCTAGGCAAACTAGAAACTTGAGCAATACACTCCTCTGTAACATGAATCCTCAATCCTTTCACCATAACCATATCATCCTTCAAAGATTGTACAAATTCAAGGGCTACATTATCATCATAAGTATGTAATTTTAGGAAATAATCTAACCACCCACATCCTTTATACAAATGTTCACAATCTTGATCTTGTAATATCAGAGTGTGGCCTGTAGGCTCTCTTTTAATAGGGTAACCTCCCATTGTTGCTACTGTTATTGTCTTCAAGAAAATCTTCTTTTGTTAAACCCAAAATATGAAGCTTTATACTTTCAGACAACAAGAGGAAACAATGTGTACTAGGCAGGCTTCCAAACAGAACAAAGTTTTACATAGACTTGACTTAAAAGGAAAAAGTTTAAAAATTAGGAATAAACTAGACTTTAACAATGGCAAGTAAAAAATAACCCATTCCTTTAACCTAAGTAAAAATTAGGAATAAACTAGACTTTAACAATGGCAAGTAAAAACTAACCCATTCCTTTAACCTAAGTTAACATGCTTATTCAAATTTGTATAGGTCTAATAATGGCAATACCTTATCTCACAATCAATTCCCCCCAAATGAAGACAAACGTAGTGTCCACACATGTGTAAGGGTCGGAAATTGGAATGCAATCATAATTATTTACAATTTGAATTAAATGACGAAAAATATGTATCAAAATTTGTAATCATGAAAGTGTAAATATACTTACGTGCTTTGTGATGTGATTGTGGCGCACTGTGATTTGTGTTAGCACGTGCTATGTAAGAGAAAATTGTTGTTGAAATATTCAAAGAAGAATTATGGTTGCAGAAGTGAAATGAAAGACAAGAAAGAAGAATGATATGGATATGACGGAATGAAAAAAAAAGAAACTCCAAGTGGACATGGAGTGTTTATTATGATTTTTGACAACTGGCATCAAGTAAATGGTGGACCCGGAGGCTCACCTTCAGTGGCTACAAGAAGCATCGTAAGTGGTTGAAACTGTTGAAGAAACTGCTCCTTGGTGCTTGGTTTATGATATAGATGGATTCTGTAGCCATTGACAAGAAGTTTGAACCTTGCATTATCAATAGTTTCTAGCTCGACTGCGCCATTATCAAACACTTGTTCAATTTCATAAGGGCCTAGCCACTTTGTTTGTAACTTCCCTAGATTATCCTTAAATCTTGAATCATACAATAAATTCCAGTCCCTAGCATAAAAAGTTTTATATTTGATGTATTTGTCATTCCACTTCATGCGATACTATTGGACTAAAAGTGTATTCTACAATGCCGATTTCCTCAATTCATCTAACTGATTGAGATGCAATATTCTTTCTTGTTGTGCCTCTAACAATTGCATACCCAATTGTACTAATGTACACAAAGTTTTATGCTCAAATTCAATGGGCATGGCAACACGTTTACCATAAACTAGTTCAAAGGGTGTAAACCCTATCGTTGTTTTCTGGGATGTTTGGTAGGCCCAGACTACTTCTGGGAGGCGATTTGCCTAATCTTTTTTATGCAGTGCAACTGTTTTTGTGAGGGTGGCCTCAATTTCTCTGTTAGTCACTTCAACTTGACCATTGGCCTGAGGATGATAGGGTGTAGAATTTTTATGTCTGATATTATACTCCTCTAACATAGCAACAATCAAGTTAGATGTGAATTTTGCACCTTGATCAGTTACAAGTTCGTGAGGTACTCCATATCTGGTAAATATATCCTCATACAAGAACTCTGCAACTTTATTGTCCCTAGCATGTTTCATTACTTTGACTTCAACCCATTTAGTTAGGTAGTAGGAACAACCATTAGATGGAGGATCAATTGGACCTATAAAGTCCATACCCCATTTATCAAATGGGGTAACAACTACGTGTGGATGCAGGGGCATCTCATTTGACTTTATTGGGTGCCCCATCCTCTGGTATCTATCACATTTTCTAGTATAGTTAGCGACATCCTTATGTAAGGTAGGCCAATAATACCCTATGCCAAGTATCTTGATTGTGGCTCTTTTGGTTGCAAAATGACCACCACAAGGTTCATCATGGCATGCATGGAGGATGTCAAATGTTTCATCTTCTCTAATGCATCTTCTCATAACATTGTCTGGTCCAATATAGAACAAACATCCATTTACCCATGTGTATGGAAAGACCTTTTCAATCAAATTTCTCTTATCTTTTGGGGAAAAGGAGTTAGGTACCTTACCCGTAACTAAATAATTAGCTATATTTGCATACCATGGTATGTGCATCGTGATTGCAAACAAATGCTCATCCAGAAAAGAGTCATCTATTATAGGTTCATCAGGCCAGTGTGTAGGTTTGGATAAGAAATCAACAACAACATTTGTCTTTCCTAGTTTGTCAATGATGGTAATATCAAATTCTTGCATCAAAAGGAGCCATCTTGCCAACCTTCTTGAAACAACTGGTTTGTTCATAAGGTATCTTATTGTTGTATGATCAATATAAACAAATACTTGGTATCTTGTAATGTAATGTTTGAACTTATTGAGAGCATATATGTCTGCTAACATCTCCTTTTTTGTGATAGTGTAATTGAGTTAAGCTCCTTGCATATTTTTACTGATGAAATAGACTGCATTTTCTAGGGCTCGTTATTTTTTAGCAAGAACTGCTCCTACTGCATGGTCAAAGGAATTAGTATATATATAGAAAGGTAGGTTCCACTCGGGACCTTGTAGGACTGGTGCCTGTGTGATTACTATTTTGAGCTCTTGAAATACTTTGTTACACAATGGTGTCCATTAAAAGTCAACATCTTTTAACAAAAGACCATACAAAGGGCTTTCAATAGTACTAATTTATTTGATAAATCTCCTATAATAACCGGCATGCCCCAAGAAACTACGTACTTCTTTTTGCCTGGTAGGGACTAGAAGAGTTTGAATTACCTCAATTTTAGCAGGGTCCACTTGAATTCCTTTGGTTCAAATGTAATGTCCCAAGACTACTCCTTCTTGCATCATAAGAAAGCATTTCTCACTATTGAGGGACATATTATTATCTTATCACCTCTTTAGTACCTTAGATTATCAAGGGCTTCTTGAAACTCATCACCGTATGTGGTGAAATCATCCATACAATTGTGTGAGATGTCTGCAAAAATACTTAGAACTTCTCTTTGAAATATTGATGGAGCATTACATAACCCAAATGGAAGGACAAAGTATGCATAGGTTCCCCAGGGACAAGTGAAATTTTTCTTGTCCTGGTCCTCTGGTGCAATTTGAATCTACTTATAACCACTAAACCCATCAAGAAATGATAAATATTTCTTACCTACCAGAGAGTCAAGTACCTGATCAATGAAAGGTAGTGGAAAGTGATATTTTTTGGTAGCTTTGTTCAATTCTTTGCAATCTACACATACTCTCCATTTAACGTTCTTTTTAGGAACAATTACCAACGATGAAACCCATTGACTATCTGAGATGGGGTAGATGAATCCAACATCCAATAGCTTTTGTAATTCTATCTTCACAATTTCTCTAAGGGATGGATTAACTCTTCTCTGAGGTTGTTTGATTGGCTTAGTGTTCTCTTGAATCTAAATTTTGTGAGTACATAGCTTAGGATCTAATCTTGCCATATTAGTGTAATACCAAGCAAAGGCAAATTTGTTTTCCTGCAACAATTCTCTTAATGATTGCTCTTGCTATGTTGAGAGTTGATTGTTAATAATGAGTTGCTTTCTAGTTACCACTTCAATTGTTTAGTCATTTCCTTCATTGAGGATTCATTCACACTAGGTATCTTGACTTCTTGAGGTAACAAGGTGTGAAGAAATGTTGGAGTAAACAAATCAAATGTTTGTAATAGCTGTTTTGAAGAGCATTCAGAATTACCAACAATATCTTTTGTTGGAGCTTCTTGTGTACATGTATTGTTCAACACTTATATCAATAGCTGATCTTCATCATAGAGGTGGAGAAGAGGACCTCTATCAATCATCATAATTTTTACCACAAATTTAGCATCTTCTTCAGATTCATCTCCCAAATTAGGCCAGGCAAAGTTTTCTGATTCTTCTTGAGGTTGAGCAGGTGGAAAGAGTGTCAATTTGTTTTTACTATCTTCATTTGAAATAGTCATGTTCCCAAATCTGCAACCAATATAAGCATCTACAGTAGCCAACCAAGGCCTTCCCAAAATAACTGGATAGCCTTCCAAAGTAGTCTTAGGTGATAGAATCATAAAATTAGCAGGATACTACCAAGATTCAAGAGTTACCACAATGTCTTCTATGATACCATCCAGTTTAACTATGGAGCTATCAGCTAGTTGGAGGATTGTATGAGTAGGTCTTATATGGGCCAAATTTAGACTTTTCATAATCTCCTTGGTTATTACATTAATAGAAGCTCCTAGGTCTATGAGAGCATTTTGAATCATGACTCCATTTATCATAATTGAAACAACCAGGCTACTAGGGTTTGAGTACTTAGGCATGATCACTTTTCCCAGCATGATGTTAGCTAGTTTACCCAAGACATGAACTGTTATAGGGTCCTTTTTCTTCCATCCAGGTTTCTTTAAACAAGCTTCCCTAAGAGCTTTTCTATATATAGGTATATCCTTAATGGCCTGGAAAAGAGGAATTTTTATGGAGACTTGCTTAAGCTATTCTAGAAAATCAAATTTTGGTTGAGGAACAGATTTTGGTTGAGCCAATCTTTGAGGGAATGGAGGGTCTGGATCTTTAGGGTCATTAGGTGACAAAACTGGGGTAGATTCAACTATTTATTCCTCCTCATTGGTTAACTTTGTGATTACTAGAGTAGCTGGTGATTGCAAAGCTTTTCCTAACCTTAGTTGAACATCACTGATATTAATTGAGTAGACATGATATTGGTTAAACTCTGCTGAGTACATAGGTTTCTATTGTGGTTTATTGTTAGGATTAGGGGCAAGCTGGGTAGGAAGTTGTGTAGGTCTTGGCGGAACATTCGTAGGTGGAATAATAGCTGGTTGGGAGGTTGGAGGTGGATTAACCTTATTAGGCCACTATTGTCCTCTCCAAGGCTGTTGTTGGGGCCAGCTAGATTGTTGAGCCAGCCAATTCACTTGAGGTGGCTGCCATTGAGCTTGGGGTCTAGATGAATAATTAGGTTGATAGTTGCATTGAGGGTTCCCATAATTGCCAATATTAGGAGGATATTGGTTTTGCCATTGATTATTAGATGCATATGAACATAGACCATTAAAAATAAAGGATCAGCTGGCATACCTTGTCTTTGAACCTGTGGCTTTCTTTATGCCACAAAGAAAATTTGTCCTTCATCATCCTCAATTGATGAAAGTCCAGTTGATGCATTTTGTTGTCAATACTGGCCAATTTTTTACATCTGCGCTCCTTTTTCTTCTGTCTGCAATGTGGACAAAATTCAGACAACATTGCTTCTGCAGCTTCTTGTTTTTGTTTGTCTTGGAAAGTGTCAATTTGTGTGGCCATATTATTGATGATGTCCTGCTAAAAATCTTTGAGCAGATTGGTCAACTCCATTTTTGAGACTCTAGAGTGAGATTTGCTTCCTGATGATATGCAGCATTAAGGAAGCCCAGAGAATCTTTGAGCAGATTGGTCAACTCCATTTTTGAGACTCTAGAGTGAGATTTGCTTCTTGATGATATGCACTTGGATTCTCTGGGCTTCCTTAATGCAGCTCTTGAATAATTCTGGCAGAGTAGTTTTATGTCACTCCATGCAGCTTGAGTAACATCTCCTCCACCCATGAGGTTGAGATAATCTATAAATTCTTCATTGAATCCCTTAAGAAGACCAATTTTTGTGAATCTTCACTCAACCGATTGTGTTGGGATTTCTTCAGACAAAAGAGAAACCTTTCGACATAATCTTCTAGGGACTCTTCATCTTTTTGCTGCATCTTGAAAATATCATCTCATCTCCCCTCATATCACTTCCCCTACAATAATCTTTGTATTTATTAATGAATTTTTCTTTCATGGTGTCCCAGTCAGTGACAAAATATTCTCCTAAAGACATGAATCATCGCAAAGCAAAATCCTTCAAGGTGGATGGAAACAACTTGAGGTAGTGTCCATCTGTAGTGTAATCATAGCTTTTGCATAGGACATCAAATTCAAAGAGAAAGGTATCTGGATATTCTGTAATAAGGCCATAAAAGCGAGGAAGAGCAACGTGAGGAATGTTTTTTAGATTGGAATTGGCTCCTTGTGGAGATATGAGAAATTTGAAGGTTAGTTCAGGGGGTAGGGGTGGATTATTTCCACCACTGCCTCTGCCTGCCATAGTGCCTTGGTAAATAACTAATGAAGTGGTGGATCTTCATCATGTGGTGGTTTTGGTGGAGGAATGAGGTTATCTAAGTATACAAAGAATTATACAAAATGGTCAAGTTCTAGCTCAGTGGTATTTTCAGGTGGCTATTCATCAGAGTAATCCAAATTAGGAAGGAATCTCCCAAGGGGATCTCTTCTTCTTCTATGCATACAGATTTTGAAAGGTTAACATTTGTATTGCATTCAACAACATAAATGACTTATACTATACTGAAGATGAAATGCTACTAATATACTATTTTGACAAATGAAATCCTATTGTTCCCATAAACTCTTAGTTTGTCGCCATCCCCGACAACGACACCAAAAATGTGGGTGCAAAATAATGGATATCACACACAGCTAGGTACTCAGACTAGAGACACAAGTTTCCATTGAGCAACTATCCGAATTCCATTCTACTGACATTTACTTATCAATGCAAGGACGTGTAACTTGAAATGGGACTGCAAAGTATATGCACTAAGAACACATAGGAACAAGTCTATCCTACTTTAGATAATTGAAAGTGATTAAACAACTGTTTACAGAAAAGGAAATTGCTTGAAATCATGACATTAAAGATAATATTAATTTCTGCTAACAAAATATCATTTCTTCAACTTGTACAAAAATTACTATTCTGCTTTGTTGTGGCTGTAGGAATAGTCACAGAGTTACAAACTGTGGTTGCAGGAACAGACAATGAGCAAGCGAATGAAACAAAACTAAGCAACTTGAAGAACAAAGTGCATAGAAGACAACCATACAGAATTCTCACCAAGTGGGCCCCCTTGGATGAGTCTCCTGGAATGAGAACTATAACAAAAATTAACTGATTAAGCCCACAACCATTTCAAAATGCCATATTGACTTGGAAAATAGATACTCTTCTTTATTCAGAAATCAACTAGACAACATAACATTACTCAATAAAAAATCAAGAACTAACTAATACAGGAATGCACAAAGGATTTATAACATTCATCCTTAATAACAACCCAGAACATTCACTCCACTTCCTACTATCTAGGTGGAAGCTTTTTTAAAACTCATAAAATCTAGGAAAGCTAAGATAATCAGGACCCTTGTCCTTCTTTGAACATTTATAGATTTTCCCTATATCCTCTCTAACATCCCTCATGACAACTAACATTCTTTATTAACAGATTAGGATTAGTCTACAGACTCCTTATTGAGCACGAACAATAGTGACCAAGTCTTCAACATATTTTTGAACTCTTCCTACCTTGTTCTCCATCTTTTATTCATGTTACCCTGTTGCTATGAATGAGACCCTATTCCTTCATAAATATCATTCAATACAACTACCACGCAAAGGGTAGAGAAAAAATTCTATCCACGCATCACGATTATTAATTTTGAACACATTCATTAGTCACACATAAAAATAGTAAATACTTATAATTGAATTTATAAGGTTCATGGTTCTGTCAAAATAAAGGTTTCAACTACAGGTAATAAGACTATCAAAACAAGCATATAGGGTCAATTAAAGTATGTTTATGAAGTCCATCAACAAATACAAAAACCCCTAAAGATGACAAACTATCTATGAAAGAAACATAAAAACTATGACTCATTGTTCTCAAACCAAAACACTGTCAATAATAAGTACTGTGACAGTAGTGAAGATGACAAAATGACATTCAATGGAGGGAAAGCAACCATAACATAAGTACTGTATGACATTCATAATATTGTACGATAGTCTTGAAGGCATCTAATGATAGATTGAAACTACCATTGAAAGGGCAGTGAAACTGAGATGGAGTTATAGTCCTAAGTGAATGAGGATAGGGTTTGCTATGAGATAAAAATATTAAAATCATTCCTTTTTAAAAAGATAATGATCAAAATTTGAATGCAGTTATGTTGAAAATCTTAGACAAAGGAAAACTCATCATCATGCTTTAGTAAAGTATGACAAGGAACTAAATCTTGTGAGCATTTTTTGCGGTTATACTCATAGAAGGACAATCCTTTTGAGAAGATCTCAATGAATGCATAAGGGTGGAGAAAGATGAAAACAAGATAAAACTGTAAATGATAGGTGACCACATCAATTCAAGGATTGATTGAAAGGGATTATGTTTGAATTCCAACTCATGCATCAGTTATAGGCTTGAAAGAAGGAATTTTGGAGGAAATCCAACAATTCTAGTTGAGTTCAACACTCCACATGGATGTAATATCAGTTGAGGAGCACTTTGGGCCCACTAATCTTCAATTTGAGTCAGTTTGGGTCTCCTTATGGCATGCTTAAGATCAATTTCGATCCCAATCTAATTAATCATGTAAGATAGAGAAACGATCAAGGTAGAGACCTAGTTCAACCCGAGTTCGAAGATGAGGAGGTGGAGTCCAACATCGGTCAACTTTAAGTCGAGATCAACTCCTTTTCTATAAGATTTCTTCTTCTCTCTTTTCCTCAGGAGTTTTTTTCTTCCTTTTAGCATGTATTGTAGACTAATTTGGTCTCTTTCATGCTTAATGGCAGACTTGTAGCTCATTTTATGAGTTTGTAACAACAACATTCTTTTATTTTTCAATAAAATAGCAGCAAATTCCTTCTTGATACTTCTTGTATTGTGTTATGAATGAATTATTTGATTAATTTTCTATGATTTATGTTTAAAATCCTCTAAATTTGTCTAAGTCAATTAGTACTTGGTGTAAGAAGATACATAGTAGATGCACATCTTAGATTGTGTTAATTGATTTTGACAGTTTGTAGTTGTGAAAACCAATGGTTTTCCTTCAAACGAGCATTAGATTTACTCCTTTCTAAGAAATATTTATGCATCACATATTTAGTTAAGTTGTGAATATTCAAAGCTATTTGTTGAAAGGTTTTGTGAGTTAGGGAAGTTGCAGATCTCAGTTAGCTTTGGTGCATCATCTTCTCCTAGGATAGGTTTCAATTCAGGCTTTTCTTCCTATCCATTTTCCCATCAAGTTAGTTTTAGGAGGTGCATCAGGAGAACCAACTCACTCTGGAGATTGATCCTTAAGATAGGCAACCCATAGGCTTGAGGATCATTCCATGTTTCACGAGATTGCGAAGCTCTCAACTTAGCAACACGACACAATCCTTTGTGACAATACTACCTAATTAAATAATTATGTCAATTATTCAATATCTACCTCTTTGACATTAATTTGATCTAAACCATCTCTAGGGTTAAATAATTATTTAATTATTCACCTCCTTTATTCTAACATGTATCTTAGGATAAATAAATTTATTATTTGTTTATCTTTAATTCTTTTTGTCACAATTAAATAAATATTTAAGTGGCTAATTACTGATATAGAGTGAATTAATAAATAAATATTTATTAATTCCACTTCATTTTCATATCCACTTCTAACTCCACTTAACTCTTCCTCCTTCCTCATTTCACTCCACTTAACTTTTCTAACCTTCTATTTCCCTCTCCACTTGGAAATGACACTTTCCCAATTGGTTTCACTTAACTCATCCTCTCATTCGATCCTATCCATTGATTGCAATCGATTGTGTCTGTCCAATCAACCTTTGAAATCTATATGTTGAGCTTTTATTTCTCATTGCCATAACCACCATCCTTTGATTATCCTCATGATCACACTGTCGAATTAACCTTGCATATCACATTTGTGCACTCATCCTATTTGAGAGCAACATAATATAAAATGAGAAAGAAGAAACAATGAAGCACCATCAAAGGAGTGCAATGAGTTTGATTTCATTTTGAGTTTAATGTTGTTTACTTTATTTTGCACTTTCTTTTGATAGTTTTATTGATGTGATTAGGTCATTTGCATGATATTTGGCTTTTGTGGTTGGTATTTTCATATCATGTGTTTTCTAACCCATTTTCCTAGTCGACATTCTGGTGAACCTAGCATGAATCACATAAAAAAATATGATGAATTTATGAGTTTTCTATTTGCATGCAAGTGAGAAGCTATGGATTCAGTTTTCTATGCAAGCAAAGCTCAAATCTATGCAATTGAGAGCCAAACCTACACATTTGAGGCCTAAAAATACGTAGTTGATCCCCATAATTAAGCAATTGAGCCCCATAACTACGTAGTTAAGCATTATAGCTACACAACTGATCTATGTAATGTACAATTGATCTTTATTTTTGTGCAGTTGCTCTCACTATTGGACATTCTAATTGATGTTTGCATGCAGGGTTCTTTCATGCATAATTTCTATTAAGTTTATTATATCGACTAATTTGATAAGGCTAGAATGAACCACAACTCAAATCTGGCTTAATTAGGGGTTTCAATTGACCATAATTCTCACATAGCTTAATTAGGGGTTCAAATTGATAACAAATTCTCATTTGATTTCAGTAAGTGGTTTAAATGAACATCATCTAGCCTAATTAAGGGATCAAATTGGCAACAATTTTTAATTTAATTTACTAAGTGGTTAAATGAACCCTACAAATCTTATCTAGCTTAAATAGGGATTAAAATTGGAGAATTGCAAGTAAATATATCAATTGTAGTAATTAGGACGCTTAATTTAGGGTTTATGCAATCATGTGAATATCCTACACAATTAAAGTCTTCCGCTGCACAATTGTGAAGGTTTACTATATAATTTTTGCTTATCCCTATGCAGTTATTGTTTATCCTTGCACAATTGTGACCTGTTTCTGCACAGTTTAGCCTTAGAACTACACAGTTGATTGCTTAGAACTGCATAGTTGAATGGTAAAATGTGGATTTCTATTTCGAGTTATCATTCAAATATGCAATTCTCTAATTTTGTTAGCATAAAAAGGATTTGATGTTATTGATGGTTTGTGTAGCATTGTGGTGATCATGGGATCGAGATTTTATGGGGAAACTACTAATGAGTTTGATGCAAGGTGCTTGACAAAGACTTGTGATTTCAAACATTGCATCTCTTTTTATAGTTTAGAACACACTTTGCTAATTGGTTAATGAACAATGTGTGTCTAAAATTGTCTTGTGTACTTGCACTATGTAGGGTGAACGTACTGTTGCGCTTGGTATTCTCTCCCCTTTGTTGGGTGTAAGAGAAAAGTGACAACAATGCCCAACTTTTTCTTTTTTAGAAAAGAGCCTTGGTGGGAAAAAGTACTCACCCCAAGGGATGACTCTAAGCAGTGCTTTGCTTTAGTCTGCTGTACAAATGGCTTAGGATAAAGCCAAATCTACTTGGTGATGTTTATCTAACTCATAAGTTCCTCAGTACCCACACTCGTGTGAGGTATATCAAACCCATTTTATAGGGTTGGGATAGGCTCTTAAGTGATTCATTGCCACTTATATAGACGTCAAGCCCCCAAAGTTTCCCCTTATGAACCAATTGTTTTAGCAACCCAAATCCTATATTTGTTGGTTCAGGGAGTTCGCATTGTACCTTGAAGATACCCTCCATGTATCCTTCATTGTGCGATAGAAAATTATTTGATTTCAATATTTTCAAACCTCAGGGATAAGAGAAAAGGTGTGTCGGTGCCGTGTTGGGGGAGCAAGCTTCACGTGATCTCTATCTATCTGCAATGTTTGTGGTATTCGATTACGAGGGCCTCAACAAGTATCAACCATTTCTAGCCTAGGTTGTAAGTGTCTAAAAATGTTTTCAAATTGTTAAGACCAACGAACTCAAACATGGGCTAATATAGGCCCCTTTGATTTTACTTTGATTTTTCAGAGTCAAACAACAATTCTATTAGAAGTGTCTTATGTGATTGTTAAAACAAATTTTCCAATCTAAACACAACTCACTCAAATCTAAAACAATTATCCAAACACAATTGCGACAACAAATCAATCTCAAAAGTGTGTCAAACTCAAAACATTCAAATTTCAAAAAATAAAGAAGATAAAAAATATTAGAAATTTTGGAATCTCATTTCAACTTTGCATGTCAAAACATAGATGCCATTTTAGGCTAAACCTTGCATAATCATCATCTTTCTTAGGTCTTAAGTCCACTATTCTATTGTTTCAAACCTAGGTCATTGCTTAGTCTAATTTCAAACTCTTTCATTACATTTCCTTAGTGCACGTCCTTAGATTACATTAGGATTCCTAAAATTAGGTTTTTAAAGTCCCAAAAATCAAGTTTTAAGACCAAATCCTAGGTTATTGTTAAGGAGTCTAGACCTTATCAAAAAAATCTCTTTGTCACCATTATCAAGTCAAAACCCTAGGTCATCAGTCTAGTGATGGGTATGAATTTATCTTTTGTCCATTATTTTGTCCCTTTTTTCCTTTAAGGTCTTAACTTCATTTTAGTCTCTTAGGGTTATGTCTCTATATTTGTATTGCTAAGGTCTTCAAAATCTCAAAATCCCCAAAAAATAGATTGCATTTGTTATCCCTAAATTACAACTTTGCACATGTGAACAAACAAAACCTCTAAGAACTAGTACAAACAAAACCAGTTTCAGAAGAAGAGATCACAAAGGTACTTTTGAGGAAAAGAGCATGTAAGAATTTAGCTTTGGAAATTACCCCAAAACTTACATTTGAGAAATTTGATAATACTTTTTTTAACATGGTATCACCAACACCTCAAATAGATTCATATACAACAGTGATACCAACAATGACAACATGAATACTAGTGAGTACATTTCAACCCAACACATCAAGTGTTCCTCAAACAAATCAACTAGTAGCACAAAACATGTCTACATTTATCACTGGTCTACCATATATACCACCCTTAGAACAAAACATGAACACACAACAAAGTGCTTCACTCTTGCAAGCAACATCCTCAATAAATTTCCCACCTATAGGAACAACCACTAATGTCCAACCAAATAAAACCCTACCAAAACTATGCATACCTAAATGAGCAACATTATCTTCTGCTGCACCAAAAGTTAATGCACTTTCTTTTACATCACAAATCAACACTAACATCCAACAAGGTTAACCAATCAACACCTTACAACATGTAGGCATAAACATTGTATCACAAACAAAACCTTGCACACCTAAATGAGTAACGTTACCTTCAGTTAGCTATACTAAGGTAGTGTCAAAGAAAAAGAAGTCACAATAGAAACTTGGAATTACTACTCGCAATAGAGTGAAGGCGGACTGTGGACCACCTCGAAGTGCAGGGAGAAAATCTAACAGGTGGCAAAGAGAGCAGAAGTGCATGCAAAATAGGACATAATCTATAACATTAGAGGTCTTAACAGTAGTCATGAACAGGACATAATCTGTAACATTTCTAGGGATCATATACTGGATATTTTACTTATTCAAGAAACTAAAATGTTGAAAGATAAAGTGGAGAAAATTAAGTTTTCTAAATTTTGTGAATCTCATGGGAGCAACTCTGATGGGGCATCTGGGGCAGTTGTTACTCTATGGGATACTCAGTTTATTCAAGGCACTCCTATCTGTCATGATGGTAACCATGTGGCTACTTTGTTTAAACATTCAAGGGATGGGTTCTCGTGGATCCTATCCAATGTGTATGCTCTTAATAATAAAGTTTGTAGGAGGAAATTTTGGCTAAAGCTCTCTTCTTTTCAAAGCCGTTATCCCAACATTCCTTGGTTGGTGATGGGGGATTTTAACAACTCTCTTATGGAATCTAAGAAATTTGGGGGATCCCAAATACAAAATAATAGCAAACAGGACTTAGCTGACTTCATCAATGGCCAGGGTCTCATTGATTTGGACTTATCTAGAGTTTCCTTCACTTGGTCTAATCATCGTGATGGAGCTGAGTTGATTCAAGTTAAACTTGATCAGGCCTTGATTTTAGTTGAATGGATCTAACATTATGTTTTTTTTTTTTTCTCTGAATTCCATGGTTAGAATCAGGCCCACGAAGGATGTTTCCTTTTAGATTTGAGAAAATGTGGCTTTCCCACCCAAACCTTTTTAATAGCGTGAAATATTGGTGGAATGTTCAAGTGGATGGCTCTGCTATGTTCCGGGTAGCTAAAAAGTAAGGCATGTTAAGGAGAAGGTTAAAAAGTGGAATAGAGAAGTCTTTAGGGATATCTTTGTTCAGAAATATTCTCTTTAGGAGGAGTTGAGCCTGATCTAGGATAAAGTCCAAAATGAAGGTTATGTGAATGATAATTTTGCTAAGGAAAGTGAGGTTCTGTCCAAATACCACAAAATTATAGCCCTGGAAGAGACCTTTTGGAGGCAGAGATCCAAATCCTTATGGCTTAAGGATGGTGATAAAAATACAAGATTCTTTCACATCTCTACCCTTAAACACATGACAACAAATAGAATTGGCCACCTTGTGAAGAATGGGAGAAGAATAGATAACAAGGATGAAATAAGTGGAGCTGCAGTTGAGTTCTTTGATGATCTTATGAAGAAATATACTTTATTAGACCTGAAAGCTCAAGATATGATGGTTGATATCATACCTAAAGTCCTATTTGATAACCAAAATCATAATTTGGTTGCCATTCCTTCAAAGGAAGAAATTGGAAGCATTGTCTTTTCTTTTGATGGTAGTAAAGCTCCTAGCTCTGATGACTTTCCTATGTTCTTCTTTCAGGGTGAACCCACAATAGTGGGTTACACTTATGTAGGTTGTGTATGAAAATATTGAAAACATACCTCCAATACCGAAGACATACATCAAGAGTTTTGCAAAGCCGAAGAGAAAACGTGGAGATGAGGTAAACAAGAATAGTTCAATTATAGTTCATTTTTCTATTAACTTTTTGAATGTGAGTTATATAATATAACTAATATTAATCGTGGTTTATTTTTTCTTGTGCAGGATCCTTCAGAGCCGAGCAGTGCGGCGAAGAGGATCGATTTTGATGATCCATCAACAACTTAGGATGTAATAGATAGTTTTGGGATGCTTACATGTCTATTTGGCATGTATATTTTGTATATGGACATACATTCACGTATATAGATATACGTTTTGTTTGAGTTGTTGTTTATGCCATATTTGTGTATGGACATACATTTGTAATCGTTTGACATTTTCATATATACAGAAGTTGATATTTGATCATATAAATTGTTGCTCATCTATGCATGGTGTTATCATGGAAATCTTTAATCTTCATTCCAATAATTAACAATGGTTAATAATGGTTATTTAATGAATAATACAATTCATTTAATTTCATCGTAAGTGTTGTTTGTATAATGAACAATACAATTCATTTAATTAACAATACAATACAATTCATTTAATGAACAATACAATACAATTCATTTAATGAACAATACAATACAATTCATTTAATGAACAATAATTGATAAAATTCATTATTACCCTATGCATGCTCCTATTTTGGCCCCCACTCGGTTGAACGTTCGGGGTCATACCCTACCGACACCTGCGAACGGTCCCTTGAGAACCCTAAGTGGTAAAAAATGTCAAACTTTGACGGGCCCTAACTCAAAATCTATGGCACCTGCGAATGATCCATTTGAACCTATGGGTCCATGAGAGGGGTCCCTACAAAATCCTATCTCGGGTTTTTCAAGTTTCCCTACGGTTTTATTAGGGAAGCATTTTTTTGGTTGGCAAAAAATCATCAGTCTCATTCAATCGAATGTTGTTGCGTGGCCAATTTCTAGTTCTGCTCATCGTGATAGTGAATTGTTGGATCCGACATGTCTAGTTAGGAATTATTACCCTACGCATTCTCCTATTTCCCCCCCCCCCCCACTCGGTCGAACGCTCGGGGTCATACCCTATCGGCGTCGTCCCTTGAGCACCCTAAGTGCTAAAAAATGTCAAACTTTGACGAGTCTTAACTCGGAATCCATGGCACCTGCGAATGATCCCTTTGAACCTATGGGTCCACAAGAGGGGTCCCTACAAAATCCTATCTCGGTTTTTCAAGTTTCCCTATGGTTTTATCAAGGCAACATTTTTTCGGTTGGCAAAAAAATAGTCTCATTCAATCAAATGTTGTCGTGTGGCCAATTTCTCATTATGCTCGTCGTGATAACGAACTGTCGGCTCTGACATGTCTAGTTAGGCATTATTACCCTATGCATGATCCTATTTTTCCCCCCTACTCGGTCGAACGCTCAGGGTCATACCCTACCGACGTCGTCCCTTGCGCACCCTAAGTGTTAAAAATTGTCAAACTTTGAAGGGCCCTAACTCAAAATTTGTGGCACCTTAAAATGATCCGTTTGAACCTACGAGTCCATGAGAGGGGTCCCTACAAAAGCCTATCTTGGTTTTTCAATTTTCCCTACGGTTTTATTAGGGCAACATTTTTTCGGTTGGCAAAAAAATCGTCAGTCTCATTCAATCGAATGTTGTCGCGTGGCCAATTTATTGTTCTGCTCATCGTTATAACGAACCGTCGGCTCCAAAATGTCCAGTTAGGAATTATTACCCTATGCATGCTCCTATTTTTCCCCCCAAATCGGTCGAACGTTTGGGGTCATACCCTACCGACGTCGTCCCTTGAGCACCCTAAGTGCTCAAAAATGTCAAAATTTGACAGGCCCTAACTTGGAATCCGTGGCACCTGCGAATGATCTGTTTGAAACTAGGGGTCCACAAGAGGGGTCCCTATAAAAGACTATCTCTATTTTTCAATTTTCCCTATGGTTTTATTAGGGCAACATTTTTTCGGTTGGCAAAAAAATCATCAGTCTCATTCAATCGAATGTTGTCGCGTGACCAATTTCTCGTTCTGCTCGTCGTGATAACAAACCGTCGGCTCTGACATGTCTTGTTAGGAATTATTACCCTATGCATGCTCCTATTTTGGCCCCCCACTTGGTTCAATGCTCGAGGTCATACCCTACCGACGTCGTCCCTTGAGCACCCTAAGTGCTAAAAATTGTCAAACTTTGACGGGCCCTAACTCGGAATCCGTGGCACCTGGGAACAATCCGTTTGAACCTACGTGGCCAAAAGAAGGGTCATTACAAAAGCCTGTCTTGGTTTTTCAAGTTTCCCTTAGGTTTTATTAGGGCAACATTTTTTGCAAAATTGGCAAAAAAATCGTCAGATTCATTCAATGAAAAGTATAGATAAACAAGCATTACACTGTAGACACATAATGATCATCAATATTTCCATGTATTGTATACACATAATTATGATTACACTTGCATGTGGCATCCATGAAGGGATATGAAAACATGATTTTTTTTCATTATCAATACAACTACACCAATGTACTCATGTACAGATACATTGTATATCATCAATATAACTAAACCAATTTGCTCATGGACATTGTATATCATCATAAAAAAGTTACATCAATTCACATCCATATACAAATACAACATCCCACTTCATCTGCATCAAAAATCCTCATGTCCTAAGAGAAAAGCTTACGTACAACAATGCCTGCATATAAATGAAGACCAACATAAGTAACCTTTTTATGCAGAATGAATATGCTACAAGAAACAAATTATAACACTTAATACAATTTTTTTTTAAAAGTTATAAATAGATCATTTGAAACATTTTTAAGACGTACAAGATTGTATAATTATGAAACTTACCAGTTTCTTTGCAAAGTATACAAGCATAACTTTGAAGAAAGATGCATGTTGATTAAAGCCCTTCTCACTGCATGGTTGAAGACGATGGTAGATATGGTCATTTCTAAATAGCAATACATTCACTTGACATAGTGTTTATGCACAAAATTCACAATAATGTTCTCCTCGAATGGTTCTTGTTGACCTCTTGCCTTCAAGATTGGCAATAATATTCTCATCGATTTCAAGTAACCATTTTGGGGTTCTTGAAGGTCTTGGATTTGGAATTTGTCTTTCATCCATGAGAGGGTCTTCATTTCTAAAGTAATTAGGTGTTACATATTGTTCACTTGGTTGAGCAATTCCACCTTCAATGTCAAAGTTTTCCACAGTTTCACCTCCAATGTCAAAATTTTCCACATGTTCACCTCCAATGTCAAAGTTTTCCACATGTTCACATCCTCTGTCAAAATTTTCCACATGTTGAGCATTTTCATTATCACTTTCAACATTTTCAACATTTAAAAATTTTTCTTTCAAAATATACATTTTCATTTTCAATAACTTGTGACACATTTTCAAATTCAATTTCCTCTTCACTTGAAGTAACATTAGCAATATTTAACATACCTTGTCTTCCCCTCCTATGACCTTCTCTATCTCTTTCTCTATACACTTAAATTTGGTCATTTGAAAGTTTTCTTTTGCGTGTAGACTTCCGACGACTACTACTCCCCATTTACCTCCACAAAGATGCTCCTAAATGATTGACAATGTAAGATTTGACTTTAAGAATCTCTCAAAAGGACAAATTTGTCTTAACCTGCCTGAAAACTCATGATCGTCGACATAAAACAGAATATGCAGACTGTGGGCAGTTGGAATCCACAAAATGGCCCACAAGACTCTTTTTTATTTACAAAAATCGGAAATCCAATTTTAATGTATAAATTTGTGGTCCCAAATTTTTTTCTCATTGCCGCCTTTTTTTTTACTATTGCCACATTAATGGTAATGATAGAAATCATATATCCAATTTTATTACTCATATTTTAGAGAGAGAGAGAGAGAGAGAGAGAGAGAGAGAGAGAGAGAGAGAGAGAGAGAGAGAGAGAGAGAGAGAGAGAGAGAGAGAGAGAGAGAGAGAGAGAAATCAGATATCCGATAAAATCCAATATCCAATTTTATTACTCATATTTTAGAGAGAGAGAGAGAGAGAGAGAGAGAGAGAGAGAATATGACCCCTTAGGACACCATATGACCCTTAACGACACCATATAGTGTCATAAGGGGTCGTATGTTGTCCTTAGGGGTCATATGGTGTCCCATGACCCCTTAGGACACAATATGATCCATAACGATACAGTTGGGTGTCTTAAGGGGTCATATGGTGTCCTAAGGGGTCGTAGGACACCAGAGGACCCATAACAACCCAATATGGTGTCTTAAGGGGTCATATGGTGTCCTAAGGGGTCGTAGGACACAATATGACCCCTTAAGACAACATAGGACCCCTAACAACATCATATGGTATCATAAGGGGTCATATGACCCATAACGATATCGTATAGAGTTGTAAAGGGTCATATTGTGTCCTAAGGGGTCACATGGTGTCTTAAAGGGGTCATATGACACAATATGACCCATTAGGACACAATATAACCCATAACAACACAATTTGGTGTCTTAAGGGGTCATATGGTGTCCTAAGGGGTCACAGGACACAATATGACCCCTTAAGACACCGTAGGACCCATCACGACCTAATATGGTGTCTTAAGGGGTCATATGGTGTCCTAAGGGGTCGTAGGACACAATATGACCCCTTAAGACACCATAGGACCCATAACAACCCACTATGGTGTCATAAAGGGGTCATATGGTGTTCTAAGGGGTTGTAGGACACAATATTACCCCTTAGGACACCATATGACCCCTAACGACACCATATGGTATCATAAGGGGTCGTATGTTGTCCATAGGGGTCATATGGTGTCCCCATGACCCCTTAGGACCCCATATGACCCATAACAACACAAATTGGTGTCTTAAGGGGTCATATGGTGTCCTAAGGGGTTGTAGGATACAATATGACCCCTTAGGACACCATATGACCCCTTAAGACACCAAATTGTGTCATTAGAGGTCATATGGTGTCCTAAGGGGTCGTAGGACACAATATGACCCCTTAGGACACCATAGGACCCATAACGACCCAATATGGTGTCATAAGGGGTCATATGGTGTCCTAAGGGGTCGTAGGACACAATATGACCCCTTAGGACACCATAGGACCCCTAACGACAACATATGGTGTCATAAGGGGTCATATGACCTATAACGAAACCATATAGAGTCGTAAAGGGTCATATCTCTCTCTCTCTCTCTCTCTCTCTCCCTTCCCTCTCCCCATCTCTCTCTCTCTCCCTTCACCCTCCCCATATATATCTCTCTCTCTCTCTATATCCCCTTGTCTCTCTCCCCTAATCTCTCTATCTCTCTCCCCTCTCTTTCCCCTCCCTCCCTCTCTCTCTCTCTCTCTCTCTCTCTCTCTCTCTCTCTCTCTCTCTCTCTCTCTCTCTCTCTCTCTCTCTCTCCCCCCCACTCCCCCCTCTCCCTCTCCCTAATATCATATATTAATTTATTTATAAATTAATATATTAAAATATTAATATATTAATAAACATTAGATTAATTATGTGCAAATTTAGTTAGTGAATTTACTTATTAAAATCGGATATTGGATATAATTGGATATCCGATTTTTGTTGTACAATTTTCAAATTTCAAATTTTGGCTCGGGAATGCTATGGGATTTGGCTTAGAAGTGACAAGTCTAGAAAGTCAACTGAAAAAACGTGTTTTTCAGTATTCCTTGATTTTCTAGACTTTACACTGGTGGCTGATGACTTTTTTTGTAGCCAAAATTGATAAAACGAAAAGGGTTTTTTAAGGACGTTCTCAACTTTCCAACAATATAAGGCTTGTTTTATTTCGACATTAATAAATAATTATTATTTATTTTCTAATTGAATTCTGACAATAGTCCTGATTGATAGACTGATTGAAAAAAACTCATAACTTTCAAATGGTATAACATTTTTTGAACATAAAACATGCATCACATCCTATGCTTCGTCTACTATAGGGAAAAATTAAAAAAAAAAAATTCATAAGGTTTTGACCAAGTTAAGGTGGTCAGACGTAGGAGTTTCTGAATTTCTGAAAAAGTTGTAGTAAAAAATTCATAAATAATTATTTAATTTATAGAAAATTATAAAAAAATATGTGTCACATCCGGACATGTCTAATACTTATATTATAAATATTATTAAAATATATTATGATTTGATTGTGATTAGGGTGGTCAGACATACGTCTACTTCTTATCTTTTTCTTGAAATTTTAGTACCACTGCATTGAAATTTTCATCAAATAGGATTTTTTTTTCTTTTCAGAAAACAACTAGTAGCTTAGAAACTAAATTCAATTTTCTATAGATTCTCTTCTTACATATTTTAAAAATAATGTTCACAACTTATTCAAATTTTCATGTCAAGTTGCATAACTCTGATTTTCTGAAATTTCATTGCCACTTAAGGGCCTGTTTTGGCACACCATGATCCTGCACATACCCCTTACAAAATCACTAAGGAAGCCATCCGGGCGGCAATTAATTGTTTGTCATCGATAAGGAAACATCCAGATAAGAAAGTTTCAAATGACTTCGTGAGGAAGATCATCGATGCTACATCTGACAAGAGATCCATGAAAGTGAGCACTATCACCGACACGAACATCAAATTTGGAAGCATGATTATCAGTTATAAGGTAACTCAGTCAAACCAACCGAATTCTGTTTCCAATTCATGCATTTTGGCTGCATATAAAATGATGAGAGACAATGTAAAGTTAGATCTTTGCGGTTGGATGCTTGATGAGTTGTTAATCGACTTAGGAAAGATTAAGGGTGAGAAGAAGGGCACTTTCCAGTATGGTAATTTTTTAGTTTGCTTGATGATATATTTTTTGAATGATACACCCGGTTCTGGTAGGAAACAATGGGCTTTTGACATTCTGGTAGGAAGACAATTAAAACTGTCAATTTCTGCATTAGGAAGCCAAAGAGATGATAAAATATGGGGGTATTTCAAGGCATTTCAAAAATCTATGAGGTCTAGGGTAAGGGTACTTGAGCATATAGTAGAGAAATACTCTACCGACATTTGCTTCATGGTAAAGAAGGATGAGACTCTCATTGAAGCAGTTAAGCCCCAGAAGATTTAGATTGACGAAATGGGCTATGAGGTGGATGCACAGATTCTTGATGCCTACGCAAAAATGCTAATTGATGCACCAATAGATGAAGCAAAGAAAACCCTGTGGAACTGCACAACAGAAGACTCTAGAGGTTCAAATAGAGTTCAACTGGAAGAACAGGGAGAAACAAGAAGGAAAAGCAAGTAAATTTGTATAGAAGGCCTCAAAGGACATAAAGGCACTAATTGATGCTATCCTGGAGAAAGGTAGAAAGAGGAAGGATTCAAAAGTTCATATTGAACCTATTACTGCTGAATTTGAATCAGAGGATGACACTCCGTTAGCATTCAAGAGGGTTGTTAGGAAGAAACCGGAGGAAACAAAGGTGGAAGCAAAGAAGCAACTGGTTAGGAAGGTCACAATCAAGCTATCGACACAGAAGCAAGTACCTAAGGCTACACCTATAGATGCATCCGGTATTGTCAAGAGGAAGAAGAAGGATGACACTGATTCTGGTAAGGTTTCACCCAAGACTTGTGCAAAAATTGTAGATGAAATTACAAAAGATGGCATGTTGAAGAATGTTAAATTTTATTATGAAAACTTAGAGGATGATGAACAAAGAGAGGTAGAAGAAGTAGTCTTACTATACTTAGATATCTATAAGAAAGCCTTAATAGAGGGGTAAATGCACAAAGTTGGATCCCAATCCCTAGGAAGCCCGCGGGTTGGGAAAAGAGCCCGCTAGAAACGGGTGCCCGAAGCATTAAAAAACGGGCGCATGTTTTTCAAAAACGTGCGCCCGTTTTGGTTCGGGTGCCTGAAGCTAAATGGGTGCCCGTTTTTTTCAAATCGAATGCCCGATTTGAAAAAATGGGCGCTTGTTTCTTGAATGTATTTTTTTTTTAAAACCATTTTCCATCATTTTCACTGTTTCAAAAACAAGTAAACATTTCAAAGGAGTACGGGTACCCTTTTTTTTCATCCCAGCTGACCCCCCAAACCATTTTATACCTCCTTCCAGGTACGTAGTTTTGTTTTTTATATTCTTTTTTATTATTTTTCATAAAAAATGTTAATTTATTGTTATTATTTTTCATAAAAAAATGTTTATTTATTGTTATTTTTTAATTTTAGTGTTTTAAAGTTTGAAAAATGTTTTTTATTTTATTTAATTTCATGTTTAAAATATTTTTTTAGTTTTTAAATATTGCAAAAAACATGAAAAGTAAAAAATAGTAAAAACTTAAAACCGTAGGAAAAAAAACAAAAATGTAAACGAACAATAAGCATTAGACACAAAAAATAGACAATAAACCCTAGACAAAAAAATGAACAATAAACCCTAGATAGAAAAAAATGAACAGTAAAACCTAGAAAATAAACGAACAACAAACCCTAAAAAATTAACAAACAATAAACCCTAGATGAAAATCAACAATAAACCCCCCTCTCACACACCTACATGTTACCCTCTCTCTCTCTCACACACACATTACCCCCTCTCTCCCCCTCTCTCTCTCTCACACACACACATTACCCCCCTCTCTCTCTCACACGTTACCCTCTCTCTCTTTCATTACCCTCTCTCTATCATTACCTACTCTCTATCTCTCATTATTTATTCTCTCTCTAACTCGTTGTATCTCAAATTACCTACTCTCCCTCTCTCTCTCTCTCTCTCTCTCTATTTTAATCATGCGTAAAAGTTTGAATGTTTAAATTTATACTTCTAAATGTTGTATTTAATTATAGGATTCTTTTGTAAAAGTTAGATGTTTAATTTATGTTTAAATTGAACTTTAAAATGATAATGAATATGAATGTGCTTTTTTGTGTGTGTGAAAAATAGGGTTTTTAAATTTGATAATACTCTGACTATCACTATTAATCCTCACTACTTCCTAACTTAGCCCAATCTTTAAAGATATACTATATATTTACAAACATAATAACATGTCATATACTTTGACTTAATAGTGCAAATAGAAACCACAACCTGTCACCTACTCATCCAACTAATTGCACCACCACATAGACTAAATACATAGTCAATGTTAGACTTCCTAATGTCAACATCCCATATCCAATTTGAGTTTACAAGTCCCTATATTTTTAATAACATGTGGAACAATCCTATTACTAAACTTTCTTCTTTCCAAACTTTGTGCTTTGAAAACATGGTTGTTGAAAGCATTTTTTCTAAAGATCCTTGATAACAAATAGAGAAATACAAAGTACCATAAGATATCTAAAAAATCTCTTGAATGCAACCTTGTAGTTCTTTTTAAGATTAGGCATAAACCAACTCAAAACCCCCATTGTTTGGTAATTTATTGTCTAGTGTAGGCCATAGCATACACGAGGCTCCCAATCACACTATCACAAAGCACATGACTCATGTCCTCCAAATCTTTAAGTGCAGACAAATATGGCTCAAATAATTCATGTTTTTTCATTATTCTCGGTGTAGCAAAATGTTGTTTCTAGTTAGTTTATATTTTTTCCATATTTATAGGTGTAGACATATCTCTAAGTATATCTCAAATAAAACTAGAAACAATTTTTTTCATATATACAATTATCACAAAAGTGAAAATAAAAAATAATTAGTTGATCCCTCAACAAGATTTTTATTTTTCAAATATCTAAGTTCTTTTTCACTAATGTGGCCCATGTGTTCATGCTACACCATAGTATATTTATTTAAAACCTTATGGAACTCTTAGATGTAAGGGCGAGTCATTGAGATGCTAGATATTAAATTCCAACCTAGAAGTAGTATGTCCATAAAGTCCACTGGCTACCAAAGTGAAAGATTTCCACTAAATGTTAGCTCTTATTGAAGTAACATTAAGTGTTGTTAAAGTGTCATAAAAAGTTGTCAAAGTTTCAACTTGTCATCAAAGTGACATTATTGGTGAAGTATCCCAATTGTTTCTAAAATGACATTATTATACTAAATTTCAACTATTTCTAAAGTCCACCTTCTACCAATGTCACAATGTGATCTAAAGATGTTTTTGAACTTAAAAAATATTACACTAAATGTAAAAGTATGCCTCAATGAGAAATAGAATGTCATGTGGAAAGAATCTCTATATTTAATCATCCATGTATCCTCACATATATGCATTCCAAATATATACAATTATATTACTATTGTCATCCTAATAATATATTGAATCTAAATCATCATTTAATTCATTCTTGTAATATTTTTCTTGCATTCATTTTTATGTGGATTTTCTTGACATAATTATAAAGCTTAACATAGGATTTATTGAGAGACTTAGATCTCACTTTAGATTTGGAGCTTTGTCCTTTTTCTTATTTTTTCTCTTTGATTTATCCTTTTATATTCGTCTAATAACCAATGCATCCTTTAAAAAGATTAGTTTTTTTTTTTGTTTTAACTCCTCTAAGAGTAGAGAACATACTATTTATTCAAGCTTCAACTTAGTGTAATACTACTAGTTGCGATCACTAAATCAGCCCATGATTCTAGTAAAGAACACAACAAAGCAATACATGTATTGGCAAGTTCATAGATATAACTTATGACTTTAATGGACTTAGTTAAAACCGAAAGAGAGTAGTTGAATCGATTCCTATCAAGCTGAAAATATAAAGTGGTAGCCTAATTGAACATAATGGTTAAATATTGCAAGGGTACTAAATTGTTATTCCATGGAAGTTACCTTCTTTGAAAAGATGAACTACACAATGCTACCATTAAACTATGATTAGAAGCCTCTCATGACAAGATGGTCAACTATTATGGGTCCCAAAGTACAACTATCATAGGTATTGTAATCATCCATCTCTCTATAACAAACATACAAATGCACCATGATGGCCCAAAATGCCAACTAAAAAAAAATCTTAATCGAGAATGAGCCCTCAGTGGAGTCTAGAGGAAATGATTATTCATTATCTAAATCGGTGGAGTCATTTTATTCATTATCTATTCTCTCTCTCTCTTATGATTATTTTTATGATTTTGATGGAACTTATACTAATGCATCTTTAGATGTTAAAAAGTATTGTTTGAGTTGCATGGGCATTATGATGTTTTATTTTGTAGAATATTTCTTATACTTTGATTTAAGTGGATAATATTTATTAAATGATGCTTATTATTAAAATAGACCCACCTATTAATAATATAGATCTATGTGAGTTTCCTTTTTTTATATTTAAGTTGGTAAATTGTATTTAATTATAAGTTTTTTTGGAAGGTGAAATGTAAATTAAATGGTAATTATAAATTTTCATGTTTGTATATATATGCAGATTATTTTCAAATAATGGATGAGTTTGAGATAGATGAGCTATTAGGTCTAGCGCCACCTCCACCTCCACCCCCTCCACCTCCACCTCCACCCGATCAGTTGAGGCAGACCATTAGGAGGAATATTGATTATTTGATTAGAGATATCCACACCATTAGATGTGAACCTCATCCACCTCCATAACTGTTACACCTTGCAGATAGTATGCAAGGGATTGTATAGTTTGTACAGGCTTTAGATAGCGAGTTGGATAGCTATCGTACTTGGAGGGAGGGATTGCGTGCTTTTTATGCTGATGGCATATCATACAAATGAATGAATGAATTAAAAAAAAATAAAAATGGATTTGAAACAATATTTTGTGAACCCTAAGATGGGTGAAGAGATAGATCCGAAGAAGCCACAAATCTCAATTCGATGGTGTAGGCACCCAGGCATAGCTAGACACTTTTGGGAGCGGTGGTGGATGGTCTTTGACTACTTGCCACACTCCAATCATGAGGTTCCCATGTATTTTTTGAAAAAATTATGGGCCGAATTTGACTTGGGTAAAATACCCAATTACTTTGATAGTAGATCATTTCAAGGGGTCGAGAGAGGAATGCCCTAGGATAGGCTAGGGGCCAAATTGAGTGACAGAGTTAGAAACCATGTGCGTGATGATCCATTGGTTCCTCTTCTTGCACCGGTTGTTCCAGCACCTGCTCATCATTGAGCAGTGGATTTTTCTCTTGGTTCATTGAGTGCCTTGTTGGGCAATTTGGTACAACAGTTGCGCGAGGTGAGGGCTGCCACTAGCTTAGCACATGTTTGCACGAGCTACGGGAATGTATGTACGGGTCCATAGAGTGAGGCTTCCCCTGGAGGAGATGGTGATTTTGATGATGCTGATGCTGCCCATGGTGGTTATGATGATGTCGAGGATATGTTGATCTCCTATGGGCAGACGATGATCGACCTACAAAGGTACAAATTTATTTATATAATTTACAGTGCAATATTAAATTCCTTATATATACACATATGAACCATAACATGAGTCAATTTTTCTGAACAGAGGATGGATCATACCACATCATTGAGGAACCGACATCATGTTACCTCGATACCTAGAGATGTCGATGCCCTATTTATGGTATGCACTTTCATCTAGATAAATTGTATTGATATGTACATTTAAAATAAACAATAAATTTTTTAATGTAATGATGTGTATGATATGTTTTTTCAATTTTGTAGGGTGCTTTATGTAGCACCGAGGTGGGTAGTTCTTCACGTGACTCGTCGACCATTGAGGCTCAACCTCATATACCACTAGTATGTTTTTCATCCATTAATTTGAAGTGTTTATATGCTTACTAATTTATGTACAACTCTGATTCATGTTCGTTATTTTTTGCAATTGTAGGCTTCTGGATTGTTTGATGGTGCATCACATGTATGCCTTCACCCATTAGTTACTTTGCCTACACATGACATACCATATGTATGCTTTTCTGCGATAAACTTTTAGTCTATATATATACTTTATAATTTATGTATATATACAAGTTTGATTCATGCTTTATATATGTTGTTCAGGTTGATACCACTACTAGTATTGTTATGGCTATGGGATTGAGCTAGATGCAACAATCCACATTGTCATTTGTGGTGATGATTAGAAAAATAATTTCTAATTTGTTTATACTGTGTACCTGGCTTTTATAGGGATTATCAAAATTGATGTATAATGGTTTTTTTACAGGACTTGACTACAACCACTTTTCTTGTTTATGATAGTGGACCTCCACGTACCAGTGAGGGCATTGTAGAGCACGGTCGTATGGTAATTTATTTTAAATTTTCAGTATTTAATTACTTTATAAGTGAATTATGCAAGTAACTTCTTCTCATGTTAAATCTTATTCTCATGTAAAATATTTTAATAATGTACAAGAGGGTGGAGACACTGATACTGCACACACACATGATGGTGCATCTCAGGACCATGTGCAGCAGGATGATTCATCTTAGCCACCTTCATGTAGAGTGAAGAGGACTGCAGATGAGATGCACGAAAGTTCCTAGATTATATATTTTAGATCATGTCATGTTATTGTATTATGGAATTTTTATGATGACACTTGTTATGTTATCCTGGGACTTGTTATTATGTTATTTGGACTTGTTTTAATGCCATTTCCTTGTTATTATTTTTTCAGGACTTGTTATTATGTCATCAAGAATTATTATGTGATTATAAATAGGATTTTTTATTATGTCATTTCTTTGCTATTATGATATCAAGTCTTGTTATGTGATTTGGCACCCTCTAGTGATTATATATGTGATGTTGTTATGTGATTTGGTACCCTCTAGTGATTATATATGATCTATTTATGACTTTATATTTTAACATTGTGATTGATCATCTTATAGTGCAACTATTTATAATTCAATAAAATAGTTATCCCAATTTACAATAACATCCTATTCTTAAAATAATACTAAAATCAAGAACTTACAATTAATTTATGAAGAGATTACAACAAAATAAATATATCATAAAAAATTAGAATGATTGTAACACAATTACAATGTGCACAAAATAACATTAAGAAGAAGATAACTAATACAATGTTGTTTATGAAACCAAAATTGTATCAAATGTAGACAAATACAATGTTAAAGGGACAAAGAAAAACAATTATCATAATTAAATATAAAAGAGTTCACACAATTAACACAAACTTACATGCATACAAATTTGATTCAACCTAATGTACCATCTGCATCCTCTCTCTTCTGCAATGCGTCTATGATTGCCTCATGCTCTTCTACTGAAAGTGTCCACAATACCTTATTAGCAGGTCTACCTTTGTATCTTTCTAATTTGATGTTTGTTGCCACCACCAAATGAGAATAGTGTATAGTCTTCTTTTCTGATTGGTAGTCTTCATAAGCTGGTAAGCCATTCCTTCTTGTTAAGTATTTGTGTAGCCATGTGCCAACTACCACAACAGACCCAACTGGATACTGAAAACCATCATCATCTACTTGATCACATATCAACTTTTTCTTAGGTTTTACACATCTAGCTAGCCAATACTCAACTTGCTCATCATTATCCTCAGGTGCAACAACAATATACACATGTCCTAGAAAACAAATTTAATACATGTAGAAATAAATTTTTTTAGAATTTATAATTCAAATACAATCATAAATTATATGACAATACATAAAAATATATAATTTAAAGTTATAAACAAGAAATTGAATTAAATTACCAGGTTGTATGAGGTCTGAAACAGGATCATAATCTTCTGATGCAAATGCATGATCCGAGTCTTCATTTCTTCTAACATCTTGATAGTGTCTCACTAGGTGTTAAGGATTTTTGTTGCCATTCTTTGATCCATTCCGTATTATCGCATTCTTCCCATTCACTTGCAACACAAAATTGACAAAAACATGCAAGCTCTCTAGTCCATATAGTCAAAGTGTTAGAATTAGAACTCTTAAATGAATGCCATCTAGCTGACCCATTGATTGTATCACAATCATATCTTTGAAGGATATTCTCCTCTTTAACTAGCCAGAAGAAACGTCTAATTGTAGAGTTCTGACTTGATCCTGTGGATAAAGTTGCACTACACCAATCCACAATTGCACTTCATTTTTAAATTTAGCCTTTTCCTCGAATTTGAGTTGCTCTCTTAACACATGCATCAACACCATCATGTTCTCCTTTCCCGTGTCCAACCTCAAAAAAACTCCACGTGTTCGATATTAGTTTTCTTATGAATCCTACTCAACCAATAAAACATTCTAGCATTCTTGAATTGCCCTGTACAATTATCTAACCATATTAGATGTTGTGTCATCTGGATTTATCTCTCCCTCAAATTCTCAAAAAAGATCTTGAAGCAATATTGGACAAAATCAAACGAGTGTAATTTATTATCACTCATATAGAAATGGCACTCTCTCAAAATTTTACGATCCTCTTGTATACTATCTAGTGCATGCCTATAGACAATATGGACAAAAAATGATACTTGCACTGAATTGTAGTATTATGATTGGACCTCATCTTGTGGTGCAAGCGTGTAGTTCTCTGCAAAGTCAACAACCGAAAGTATACTACCAACAAGAAATGTATCCTTACATATTCAAAACTGACCATCAAGCCATCTAGCATTTTGAGAGTGTTTAACATATTTAGGTACGATCTTACTCTTAAATTCATTCATAAATGCATGAACACTAACTTTTTCAGTGATTAGATCGCACCGTCTTCCAACCTTTCCATCCTTCAGTGGATACTCAACAATTTTAAATCTTTTAACATCAACTAATTGTTGTCCAAAATCGTTTGAAAGATTTTTATGCAAACATTCATCCAACAATGCAAGATTGCCACATATATCACATACACCGGAAACACATGCATTGAAAAGAAAATTTTGCCCATTTGGTGGTTTGCAAAACAAACTTGACATAAACTCCTTTATAGTTTTAGGTGGTAATACCACATTCTTGGAACATTCCATTACTATGCATGGTAATACATATATATCGAAATACATCATAATGATAGCGAAATTGAACATGAGTTTTGCAACAACATGTGACTCTTTCCTTGTTAATTCAAACATAACAAGGTTTACACTTTTGAAAAGACCTTTGACAAATGCTAATAGTCAACACCTTATCATCCATATTTTTTTTGTACAATTCAGTTTGAGTCATGTCCAATAGGTGTTTTGGATGTGGATCACGAATTTTTGACCCAACTCTTAATTTAAAAACATCTCTAACATTAGGCGATACTCTTGTATTATCGTGCCATAATTTTTTGATCAAAGTTTTGACTTCCCCAGTAAGTTTCATATCAGACCTTGGTAGTATACCACTAAAACTCCACAAATTGTTTGTCGAATCACTTTCAAAGTTAACTCTTCTTTTTACAACTCTTGACAAATTTTTACGATGAATATTAAGATATCCACTTATGTTACTCATCATTCTTTTATCATAAGTTGTTTGGCTTACTAAAGCTGTTGTTATTGCTCGTCGTGCCGCATTTTTATCTTTAGAACAACTTTTCTTTCCGATTGTATCAAAGGCGCTAGCAATAGTCGATACAACTTGTTTTAAAGACTCATCCTTCTTCTTGGATTTGGCATAAAAGCCTAACTTCTTCATCACTTTTCGCATTTTAGTCATTTTAATTAGTTGTACCTTTAATTGACATTGAAACCCAAATTTCTTATTATAAAAAAAAATGTCTAAACAATCTATTTGCATGTGTCCTAATATGTCTCCATGAAACCAAGCCAGGATGGTTGTCTAGTACATCACTTTTAATTTTAAAATTTTCATTCGTTTGATTATCATTCACACATGTTTCATTTTCAATTGGTGTTTCCATGTCTAACATCCACATTATGGTTTTAGTTGCAGGTGGATTTTCAATTTCATTTGGAGTTTCAAATTTGGTTTCAATTTTAGTTTCAAGTTGAGATCTAGTTTTATTTGGGGTTTCAATTTGGATTTCAATTTCAGTTTCAACTTGAGTTCTAATTTCATTTGGTGTTTGTTTTTCAATTGGAGTTTGATTTAATAAGTAATCTGCTTCTACTAAATCACCAATTTCTACATGAGAAAAAAACATAGGGCTGTGAAGACATACATGTATCCAATAATGGATTAGAAGATGCACCTGAATTAAATGGTTCTATTGTGTTTCCTTCGTCACCATTTATGGTCTCATTGATGTTCTCCTCTTCTGAAACAATTGTGGAACTTGAAGCTCCTTGTCTCATTCTTGCTCTTCTCTCTCGTTGACGTATTGCCTCCTTCTCCCTATTTGCTGCAATCTCCTCAGCTGTCAGAACCTTCCTTTTCCTCTTCTTGCGTTGATTTGATCCCATGGCTGCACCAAATTTTGAATTCGAATAGATCTCCTTACCAAATCAACAATAAGACAAAAAAAGAGAATGATTAATCAAAACATTCTCTTTGCAGATTGTACCTATCAGGCAATGATTGAAAAATCATTCAATCATTGGGATTTATGCTTGTGGGCCAGATTCTGGCCCAACGGATCTTTTTAGAAATGGCCGCCCGTTATTTAATGAAACGGGTGCTCATTTTAGAATTGGGTGCCCGTTTTTAAAAATGAGCGTTCGTTTCGCTTTCAACGATACAAAGCGAAACAGGCGCCCATTTTTTGAATTTAAAAAATGGGTGCCCGTTTGTTAAAATTAGGGGCGGGAAATAACCCTTAGCATTGTTTTTTGCTTCGGGATAGGCTTGGCCCGACCAAGCCTATGCTTGAACCTCCAAAAAAATGGCTAAGGTAAAACAACATCAGATTTCTACCTTGGCCTAATTTTTTGAGGGACTTCCTGATTGATTTTTTTGACGAAACGAAAACCCATTAGAATTTTTAGCGTCCTAATTTTAGAAATATAAATTTCATAGTGATAAGATTGTTTTTACTATTTTTGTATTATTTATTAATCAAAAGTGGTACCTAAACCTAAAATACCAAGGTTCAGTAAAACTTTAATAACTTTTTTTGTTTTTAGGATTTTAGAAAAATACATTATATGACATCGATCTACATACAATTATTTTGAATATAATTTTTTCTTTTTTGAAAAATATGAAATTTTCATCAAATTATGGTGGTCCTACACCCGATGTTTTGAAAACATACTTTATTGTCAGTTAAAAATTAATAAAAAAAATATATTCAATAAAAAATAAGCAAAAATATTCTTATCAATATTTGGTGTCTTAGGTATCATTTCCCAGAAGGATTTGCAAAAATTCATTTATTTGCATAAAAAAAGGGTGGTCGTACACATGTGTGGTATGGTCCCGAAACAGACATTTTGAAAAACCGGTTTGTAAACATGCCTACTAAAAAGCGATTTATACCATGTGGGTATTAAAATAAATTACATATTTGAAAAGTAGACCCCGAGCACTACATTTTCTAATAATGAAGTTTTTTGAGATTCAATCTCTAAGTGCATCAAATTTTGACATCAATTGACAAAAAAATTGAAAAACAAAGAAAACACTTCCACTTTTTGCCCAAAAGTGGGACTCAACTTCTTGCAGCCACCCAGAGATAGAAAATCAAATACCGTCTGAGTTATATAACATGTTGGATGCTAGAAGATTATCTGCTATGCAAGAGGATAAACGCATTAAAATGCAAGAACTACTAGCTATCTGTGTTACTATAACTCTAGATGAAATGGATAAGACAATTGAGGCGACAGACATAAAGGTCTTCAATAGTAAACATACGATAACTAGCTTGATGCTAGGGAGAGTGAATGAAGTAATAAAGGAAACTTAGAAGGCATGGATTAAATTTTTGGAAGAACATAAAGGATTCTTTACTTCACCGAAGACCAAGACTGATACTGTAGATACCTAGTTGAAGGGAAAGGAAAGGGGATTATGGGTACTTCACCCTTAGTTTTGAAAAATATTAAGATAGTGGAAATTGAGCCATCGGTAAATAAAGATGTACAAACAAATACTCAAATACTGGTTATACAGAGGAATGTTGACATGATACTAATATTGAGGACAATTATCCTCCGGATACTATTGTACATGTTGAGGATACTGTTCCTGCAGAGGAACCAACAATTACATAGACTTCACCAAGTGGCGAAGCCACCGGTGCAAGTGAGGAGGTAATAAAGGATAAAACATCAAAGGAGAAAATAGGGGAATCCGACAGGGAACCAGTTGTTGGCACATCATTATTGACAATTGACACTTCTCAGGTAGAAAAGAAAACCATCACAAAAATGAGTCCCACTGAACTAATGATGATGGCTGCTTAGAAACTAATGAAGGAGGGAACTATAGACAAGGGGATTATAGATCAATCAATCACTGTTCTACACAAATTGGTCCCAGAGTGTAAGATTGAATATGAAGCGAGCCCTTTCGGCAAGCTTAAGGCAATCATTGAGCACATATCAAAAGACTTTCAATCCTTACAACAAATATCAAACTGACAAGCATTAGAAAGATTTACTCAGGCTAAGAGAGCCGCTTTTGATCATGTAATTAAGATAGAGAAGAAAAAGATTGAGGAGAAGCTAATTCTAATAGAAAATTCTTTGAAACAATGTACAAATATATACAGGGTGTGTTGCAATACTGAAATACTTACAACAAATGTAGATAAAAATATAAAAGAGATATAAGAGAAAATTGCTAGTATTGCTAACTCTTTTGATGGATTAATTTCACTGACAACATCAATTGATGGTCAAATTTTGATTTTGAAGAACCAAATTTCGTCTCTTGAGAAGGAAAAAGATTAAATAATTCGAAGAGCTAGAAGTCTGAGAGGTTTGGTGAGTCCAAGATTGGATTCACTTTGTGCACATAAGAAGGAATGCATGGATATGCTAGGAAAGCCCACACCGACAGAAGTAAATGAGAAAGAATCTTTTGCACATTTATTGAGTGGTCTTGTATCTATTTCTAGCACATTCAAAACCGGATGAGATACTTATGTGGAGTTACTGGAGAAAGCTTATCCAGAAATTTTGAAATTGGTCAAGCTCTGGTAAGACATTTTTGGAGGTATTCATTGTATAGTTCTTTGACATTATTTTTACAATCCTTTTTGGGAATTGATGTCAAAGGGGGAGTAGTATAGATGTGAAAAAGAATAAAGAGCTACATATATTAGGGGGAGTTATAGAATTTTGTATTTTTGGAGATATGGAGTATTTTTCATATTCAGCTCAGGGGGAGCAGGGCAGGATGAAACCAACAGATGGAACCATGACCATTTTTCACATGAGTGTTGCCATCAATGCCAAATGGGGAGATTGTTGGCAATTGACACTCTATTGGTTGGTTTCACTATGTTGTCATTGATGGCAACATGATTTTGTGTTCCAACTTCATATGGTGTACCGACAGGCACTTCACAGACTCCACATCGACACTGACACCGATAAGACAGAAGGATTTCTTTGGTCATCGGCAATGCAGGACAACATGGTATATAAAAGGTTATCGACATTGGAGGCCGACATATCTTGGATCCGACATCGAAAATTTATTTTAATGTTTATACATTTGTGATATCTAACCGACATGTAATATGATATTGTATATATCTTTGTAAGCTGACATAAGACATAAATTTGTATAGGGTATATAGGGCAGATTGATTAGATCAATTTGATATAATAAGGATATGGATGTAATGGAATGGATATGCGAATGCAATTATTCAGAGAGATTATGTATGTGAGGAATTTATTGTAAGGGTTATTCCGGTAAAGGGTTTAGGGTTTCAACTGGAACAGACAGAGCTTAAACCAGAACTGTATTATGGCATAGAGGATGCTATCTTAGCAGTTCACACTTCTCTGGATTGTTGTCTAGAATTTTATGTAGTCAGTGAGGCTCCTATTGTGATTGAGCAGTGTGCTCTAGGTTGTAAGCCTTCCTGCAAGTGTAAGCCCATCATATATTGTAATATCTCTTCATATGGCCAGTGGATTGATATTGTGGGTCACAAATCCTACTGTGGTTTTTCCTCATTGAGGTTTTCCACGTATAAATCTGTGTGTTATGATTCTCATTTATGTGTTTGGTTTATTGGTTGCTCTACTTCTTTCAATTCTGTTTATACCGGTATATTGGTTAGTGTATGAATGTTTTGTTAAGGCTAAAATCTATTATTCAGGTGTAACATTGATTCACCCCCCTCTCAGTGTTATTGGTTTCCAACAGAATGATAGGAGGTGTAGACACCTAAAATTAATTAAATTAATATTTAATTAATTTAAGCCTGTCAATATAATTAACCAGTTTAATTGTGTTAATTCCCTTCTTCATAAGGTTAATTAAATAAAATTTAATCAATCTTATCACTATAGTCCAATAATTAATTTATCAATAAATTAATTATTTCCCCATTCTTCTAAAGTCACCTCAACCATAATTTCTTCTAAAACCCACTTAATTAATTAATTTAATTAACTTAACTAAAGTGATTCCTACAAATCACTTCTTCTAATCCTCACTTAGCCTAATTAATTCTTCCTTAATAATACTTATCATTATTCTCCAATTTCATATTCCTCCACTCATTATCTCTCCTCATGCCACATCCTCCTAAATTTCCCACTTGCACTCTAATTATTCATTAAGCCACCTAATCAATCCCCTTAATCATTTGCACATCCCTAATCACCTTGATCCTTTCAAATAAATTCAAAGAATTTGAATTTCCCCATGCATCCTCTTCCAAAGGAATATCCATTTAGTCTTCCCACACACCCTCTTATTTTGGAATTTTTAATTTCTCCTCCCTTCCCCCAAAGAAATTTATATTCCTTTTTCTCTTCCCAATGTACTTGGGAGACCTTCCCAATGAACCTTGAGAGGTGTGGAGACAAGAAATGCCTCTTGAATTCCACACCTTGTCCTCTCAATCTATGTGCTACCTTTCAAATCAATCTCAACCCTTCATCCCAAAATCAATCTTGGCCCTTCATTTTGGCCTCCTTCAACCTATAAATTGGAGTCTCCTCTCCTAAAAAATCATCCACTTTTCATACATTCTTATGCTGTCCATTTCATCCCTTGATCCACTTTCATCCAATCTTATGCTGTCCATTTTTGAATCCATCCATCATGCCATCATAATTCCCAAATCATCCCACACTTAGTCATTATCATCCAATCCATCCATCTACCAAACATTATCCAATCTTGTTGTTTAGTGGAGAGCAATCCACATCCCATCTTGGAGCCAATCCAATCAAGTGGAGCATTTGGGCACATTCCACTTCATCAAAGGCTCAATCGGAGGAAGAGTAAAAGCTAAGGTATAATGGTTTATTTGTGTATTTGAATGCATGATTTTTTGTTTTATTTGGTTTATGTACTAACCATTAGGCTTTAGATTTTCCACCTCTTCAGAAGGCGATGATGTTCTAGATGAAAATGTGTTATGTTAGAATGATGTCAAGTAGTGATGTTAAGATACCCTAGGGAATGGAAGTGGTTGTAAGAATATTTTTGGAGATATGCTGATGTTTAGAAAGAATTAATCCGCTTGCGTAATATAGATCTATGGTTTTATACATGTGGTTTCATGTGATCATGCAATTAGTTGATGGTACATTGATGTATGTTAATGATAACATAGTGTAATGGATGTTTTCATTTTTTTATTTTTTTTATCTCCTTTTGTTAGTGGATTTTAGATTATTTCTCTAGGGTATTTTGGTGGGCATTACACATGGTATGGTGGCGAGTGGGGGGAGCCCCTCCCCCTCGATAAAAATACAATTTTTTAATAATATTAAAAAAAATTTACATATAAAAAATATGTGAAATTTTAAATATATTATTAAAACCTTTTGCAGAAAATATATTTTTTATTTTTATTTTTGAAAAAATCCGTACCGTATATCAAATTGGCTAAAATTTTCCCCCAAAGCTCAAAATTTACTTTTCATCAAATATAGGCGAATTTATACTCGATTTTCATGGAAATGGCCTTCTGGATGCAATGGTGAGGTCGAAATTGCTATAGGATGCCTCCAGAAAGTGTAACTACTCATATCCTAAATATGAATGCTTCAAAATGTCTCCAAATAGACTATTCAATGAAGCACCAATGACTTTGATACGATGTAAGAATTTATCAAATATAGCCAAGATCTAGAGCACATTAAATAACACAAGAGAGAGAGAGAGAGAGAGAGAGAGAGAGAGAGAGAGAGAGAGAGAGAGAATAGATTTGATAAGAATAAACTGTATTCTAATCAAGATGAAAAATAAGATCAACTGGATCATTACAAACAATGTAGATGAGCCTACTTATAAAGACAAGGCCATATGGATATGTGAGCACACAATCATGACATGTGGTTCAATGAGATACAAGGGTAGGTGAGGGTAGGTAGGATAAATAATAAAATATTCCACAAGAAGTGTATCACCCACCGAAGGTGGAATGTAACAACAAGATAAGACCATAAAAGATGGAATTTATCTTACATACAACATACTTATGTGCACACTTCCCTAAGTGTCTCATATCCAAAACTACGATGAAATGCATTACTCTAGAAGTTAACTTAAGTAAAGTGTATTTATGAGACAAAAATTTACACGAACACAAAGCACCATCGTAGCTTATAAAAGATCATCACACTTATATCAACTTTATTACCATGCTTCTAATCTTCATCTTAATAGTTCTAATCTTGATCTGAATATGATATCATCATCATGCTTCTAATCCTCATGTAAATGCTTCTAATCCTCATCTTAATACTTGTAATCCTCATCTCAATACATCTAATCCTCATCTCAATACATATATCATCATTATACCATCTTTGTTATCAAGTACATTATCAACACATCATACTGAGTGTAGGCATCAAACACCAAGAAGGTGGACATCCATAACACGATGCATCTACAAATGTCATCCATTTGATAGAAATCTCCCCATACTCTAACATAATCATACTGAACATATCATCAAAGACAACATACAAGCTGCAGGTTGACATCAATGAGAACAACTACCAACAAATAACACATATAAAATAAAATAATGATCAAGTGGAATTATTATTGTACAACATATTGATAAACACAACCTGTTGTATACCATTGGTTCATTATTTTTGTCAGTGAGATTTTTTTTATTATTGTCAATGGCGAAAGGACACATTAGAAAAGAATTTTGATCTCAATCCATGTCTTCTCTGTTTGATTTATGCTGTTGTAGTGCAAATAATTAATCTTCGAACATTGTGTTTGCAGGTTTGTGACACGTGCTTTCTTGCTTGTCTGGATGTTATATATGCAATATTGCTTTCCAAGGCATTTGCAATTTACATGAGATAAGAACTTTGTTATGTAATTTTATTTTGGAAGGTTGTTGCTTGTCATTGCTAACAACCATTTCGTTCATGTTTTTATATGCTCCAATAAGGTTGTAGTGCAGAACAAAAACATGTGTGTTTTTCAATGTCTTTGTATGTTAACATCATAATTTTAGCGCAATTCATAAACACATTATTATTTCAAGGAAGCTTTCCTTTCATGATATTGTCGTGTTTCCAATATATTTTATTTTGTGTTTAAATATATTTTCTCTTGATTGTTAATAATTTTTTTTTAGTGTCTTCAATGTTGTGTGAGAATGTAATTGCATTGCAGATTCATATGTACATTTTTCAAACTTTCCACCAAGGATATTGAAACCCATATTGTGAATAACACATTTTCAAAAAAGAATGATGTTGACTAAAATTATTATTATTAGCATATTAAAATACATGGTCTTTTCCACCATGACCTTTTTATGGTCAAGAAGGGCATTTTGTTGTCAATGGTGAGGGGAGCATTTGTCCATTTCTTCTATGTATGTTGAATTAGTATTCTTATAGTTTGTGTGTTTGTGTCAACAATACTTTGGTCTATGGATTTTGTATACCCACAAATTAGCCATTTCATTAGATAAAATAAAGAGCCTTTGAAATAAATATCAAGAATGACATGTTTGAATCATATAATCATATTTACCAAAAAAAATTAAAATGTTGCACAGATCTGATACCATACACAATATAATAGAGAAAGATGCTATAAAAATTCATATGTATTTATATTCTTTATATAATTATTCAATTTCTATTGAAAAGATCACATAATATAATTCGAAACATTGGTCCTATTTTTTTTTTTTTTTGCCATTATAGTCATTGACACTTGCATCAATAATAGTACATAGTTATCTAGTGTGCATGGAAGGGAGAAAAAAAAATGCACAAACTTATATTGTATAAAAATCTCTTTCGCCTCTCACTTACAAAAATAACATGTAAAATAGATTGTACAAATATAACAAAAATATGAAAGGGGAAAGTGTACCAATTTCTTATACACATTCACAATATCATCAATTGTACATCCACTGATGAGAAGATAAAATTAGTTACATGTACCTGTCTGTATCATGATATTGAAGGCCACATTAAAAGGAGTATAGGTAAAAAATTAATTTACAAAGAGGTTAATTGTATCCATCAAATTTTCTCCCAATCCACACATGATTGCTGGTTTGACAAGAAAAAGTAACTTAAAAGTGTTACTGACAGTTTAATTTCCAAATTATATTGCATTTACTGTTGTAAGTAAGCAAGTGTTTTTTTTTCCTTTTTTCATTTGAGTAAATGCACATGCAATTTAAAGTCTTATAAAGTGGTGGCTAAATTTTCAAGATGTCTTTGAATTAATTTGAAAGTGTACGGTCTTATAAAAATGTCTAGGTTGAAAGGGTGTTTCAAATTTCAAATTAAAAAACACATTGTATATTTCTAATTCTAAATTGAAATAAACATAGTGTATATCATCATACACATGATAGAGACCATCCACATTTTTAATTCATATTTGTTGGTGTATAGTATCATTGTTGTGTTTATGATTATGGTATTCCAAAGTGTGGTTTAATTTAGATAGTACAACACAAATTTTCCCTACTCATTCTTCACCCAAGCTTTCACAAATAGAAATTTGCAATCCTCCTTAAATTTAGACACATTTTGAAATTGAAAATAAAAGAATTGAATGATTTACGATTTTGACCGGATGTCGCGTGCAGACTGTGACGCGAGCTAGGGCACCCGTGCCCTAGCTCTGTTCCGTTGTTTTCTCTGTTCGTTGCGCAGGCTGGGTGATTGGGGGAGTGAAGGGCGCTGTTTTGGGCGTTTCTTCCTGCTGAGCTGAGGTTGGGGTCGTGTCTCAGAGGAAGATCTTCCATGCTGCGCGTGGGGGCAGTTTTGTTTAGTGCTGACTGTCTTCTGCTGCGCGTGGGTTGAGGTCGGGGCTGGTTGGGATTTGTTTTCCCATGGTTCTGCCCTGTTTGCGGTGGTGAAGGAAGGAGGAGTGTCTGGGTTGCATTGTAGTTGGGTGGGACTGTTTTAAGGGTGGAGGGTTTACCCTCCCCATCCTTGGCTTTGGCAAATGGCGGATGTTAGGGGGGAAGCAGCAATGTTGAGCCCTCGAATGGATTTTAGGGCGGCTTTAGGCCCTAAATTTTCAAATCAAGGGATGAAAACCTTTGATAACAAGCTGTTCAATTCGAACCCTGGGAATGTTGATTTGGGACCATCTAATGGTTCAAGGATCACGAAGACCAATGGTTGTCTTGAGAGATGCAAGGAGAGGCCAAAAGTGGTGGTCCCGGTTGAAATGATTGCAGATGATGTCGAATATTATTCACATCATTCCCTTTATTGTAAGTTCTTAGGGATGAGGGTGTCCTTGCAATTCTTGGAGGTTTGGGCTCAGAGGACCTGGGAGCCGGAAGGGGAAATGGAGATAATGCTGCTGGTGAATAGTTATTTCATGGTCACTTTCAACTGTACTGCTGATCGCAATAGGGTGTTTGAGGGTGGTCCTTATTTCCACAATAAGGTCGGGTTGTTTATCAAGCCGTGGCATGCAGGTTTCAACCCTGCAGAGGAGCTACCTAATTGTGTCCCAGTATGGGTTCGCTTACCGAGGCTGCCGATTGAATGCTGTCGTGAGGATGTGCTACATATTTTGGCCTCCGTGCTTGGAAAACCTGTAGGGATTTCATCGCAGACCTTGGGTAAAAAGGTAATGACTTTTGCTCGCATTTGTGTTGAAATTGATCTTAGTAGACCCTTGCCAGATGCAATAGAGATGTGTGCGGGTTCTTATTCTTGGATGCAACAATTGGACTATGAAACCCTTCCGTTTCGTTGTCGCCTTTGTCGAGAGTATGGTCACTTGCAGCGAAGATGCCCAAGGAATCAACCTCGAGAATCCCATTCGTCACAGCCTGAGGGCAAGCCTCCTGAGGTGGATAAAGGGAAGCGCAATGCTTCTGTGGAGGTAGGGGCTTCTGATGGTTTTGTTCCGGTCAGGGCTCGGAATAGGAACAGGGGTCTGAAGAGGTCCTTTAAAGAAAGGCAGGAGGATACCTTTAACAGGTTTGAGGTTTTGGATGAGCTTAGCCAACAGGAGGTGAATCCGGGTTTGATCAATTTGGATCAAGGGCTTGTGGACTTAGCTCAATTTGATCCTATCATTGAGTCTACTATGGAGCCTCTAGGGGAGGAATGTCGGCAAATGGGTGTTGATCAGCAAAAGGGGACTTCTGAGATGCAAGAACCCCTGGCTATTGTTTCATCTGCAGGTATGGATTCTCCGGCTCTTGGACAACACAGTGGTTCAAGTTCTGCGGCGAAGAATAAGCCTCCTCCCAAGCTTGGTATTTTGCAGAAAGATATTAAGAAGGGTGGGGCAGAAAAATTTGGTAAACCTGGCAGAAAAAAGGATGTGGAAAAGATTAAATTGGCTGGTGAAAATTTGGTGGAGTCGGGGGCAGTTAAGCCCCTGGATGCTATTTTTTCAGGCCCCTCGAAATGATTGTTTTGTCATGGAATGTGAGGGGCTTGAATAGCGGCCCCAGACAAAAAGCTGTTCTTGAGTTAGTTAGAAGACAAGGTCCTGATGTTTTGTTCCTGCAGGAAACCAAGTTATCTGTGGAGAGTATGCAAGGTCTGAAATCTAGAGTGTGGAGAAGTGGGGAGTGCCAATGCATTGGTGCCCATGGTGCTTCCAGAGGTTTGGCTTGCTTATGGAATCCTAGGAATATCCAGCCCCTTTGGTGGATTTCCTCCAAATCCTCTCTATCCATGATTGCTTCTAGCCTGGAGACAGGTGAGGTCATTCTATTCTCCAATATTTATGCGCCTACCGATCTTCGGGGTAAACAGGTGTTGTGGTCCCATATCAGGCTGATTCGTAGCATGCTACCTTTTCATCCTTGGATTATAGCTGGGGATTTCAATGCTATCTGTGAGTTGGCTGAGAAGCGGGGTGGCATTGGTAGACTGGAGCCTTCCGCACTGCTGCTTCAAGATAATATCAAATTCTTGAACCTTGTGGATATTAAACCAAACAATGGGCAGTTCACCTGGAACAACCGTCGGAGTGGCGAGTTTTGTATTGCAGAAAGGTTAGATCGGTTCTTAGTCTCTTGTTACTGGATTGGTGGGATGTGGTCAGCTGCCTCTGAGATTTTAGATTGGAGGGGATCCGACCATTGGCCTATCAAACTTATTTTAGAATCAACTCAGATTTTTCGGAAGCCTTCCTTTAGGTTCCAACTTATGTGGCTTCGGGACTCATCTTTGCATGATTTGGTCTCTGATTGGTGGAGGAAAGGTAGACCAGCTCACGGTACTTCAATGTATATTTTTGCTAAGCTGCTTCAACATGTTAAATTTGAGCTTAAGCGATGGAATCGTCTGCACTTTGGGAATATATTTCATGAAAAGGTAGGGGCTCAGGCAGATTTGGATGGTATCACTAGAAGGATTAGAGAGGAAGGGGTTACTGATGAATTGCTTCAGGACGAGGCTCGGGCTATGAAATTGCTCGAAGAATGGGAACTGCGAGAGGAAATGTACTGGAAATAGAAGGCGCGTACTGAGTGGCTCCAGGAAGGGGACAAAAATACAGCTTTCTTCTTCAACTCTGTGAAAGCCAGGAGACATGGTAATTCTATCTCAGGATTGGTGAATGACAGGGGAGAGCTTCTTTCTTCCTCTCCTGAAATGTTTAGGGAGGCAGTCCAGTACTTTGAATCCCTGTTTAGAGAGGACTCCCAAGGGGGATCTCCCGAGGAAGCGCAAGTTCTTTCATGCATCCCCTCTCTTGTGACTGAAGATATGAATCAGCAGCTCATGAGGGATTTCTCGCTTGAAGAGCTTGAAGGGGTTGTTTTTAGCATGAAGAGAGGGAAGGCACCAGGTCCAGATGGCTTCCCTATAGAGTTTTTTCAAGAGTTCTGGGATATCATCAAATTTGATCTCTTGGCCGTGGTTCATGAGTCTCAGCATAATAAGCAGATGTTAAGGGCTCTAAATGCTACTTTCCTTGCTCTTATTCCTAAGGAGGAGGGTGCTGATAGGATGAGTCAATTCCGACCAATCTCGTTATGTAATGTGATCTACAAAATTATTTCCAAGCTTATTGCTGATAGGTTAAAGAAGGGGTTAGCTGATATAATCTCAGAGGAGCAAAGTGGTTTTGTGGCTGGCAGACAGATTCTGGATGGGATTGTTATTGCAACTGAGGTCATCCATTCTATGGCCAAATCAAAAGAAAAAGCTATGTTCATCAAATTGGATATGGCGAAGGCTTATGACAGAGTAAGGTGGTCCTTCCTGAGGCGGGCTCTTAGTGCTTTTGGCTTTGCGGAAGAGTGGATTCAATGGGTTTGGAGTTGTGTTACTTCAGTCTCTTTCTCAGTGCTTATTAATGGGAGCCATTCTGAGCTTTTTGGGGCTTCAAGGGGGCTTCGTCAGGGAGACCCTCTCTCCCCTTATTTGTTTATTCTTTTGGCAGAAGGCCTGGGGAGATGGATTAAGCAGAATGTGGAGTCTGGTTTTATTCAAGGATGGAGGTGGGGAGGAGCTTTACCCCCACAAACTCACTTGCAATTTGTGGATGACACTGCATTGATGGGGTTGGCTACAATGAGGGAGGCATCTAATCTTCGTAGGGTATTGGATGTGTACCTGGTTGCTTCAGGTCAACAGATCAATGAAGGAAAATCTTCCATCTACTTCTTCAATACTCCGGGTTCTATTCAACAGAGGATCGCCCACACTTTGAGGTTTCAGGTTGGGAATCTTCCATTGAAGTATCTTGGCATCCCCATCTCGGTGAGTAGGCTTCCCAGGGAGTCTTGGCAGGTTATTTTGGACAAATTTCGGGTGAAATTTAATCATTGGACCCACCGATGGTTATCCTTTGCTGGTCGGGTCCAGTTGATTAAGTCAGTTGTGCAGGCCTTGCCCATATATAGATGCATGCTCCAGGTTGCGCCTATGGGCTTTCTTAAGGACCTTGATTCGATGATGCGCCAATTTTTATGGGCGGGCTGCCTGGAGGCTCCCAAATGGAGTTTGGTTAGATGGGAAGTGGTTTGCAGTCCGAAACATTACGGAGGACTTGGTTTGAGACAGTCGGCTTTAACAGGAGAGGCATTGGCTGCTAAACTTTACTGGCGATGGTGTAATGAGCAGGATAAGAGTTGGGCGATTATCCTCTCTCAGAAGTATCTTCCGGGGATTCCTCCTCTTGATATTTCCAGGTATCCACTTGGAGGAAAGGGTTCTGTGATCTGGGATACTTTAAAGAAAGGGGCTAAACTTATTAAGGATGGTTTATTCTGGATTTGCAACAATGGGGAGGAGGCCCAATTCTGGTCTGACTCCTGGGACGGCTATCCCCTAATTATTTTTCAGTTTCCCAACCTATTGGGTCTATGTCAACGATTTCAGGATGCTAGGTGGTCTCGGGTGAGAGATTTTAAGTCTTTTTTCCCTTGTGGACAGATGGAAATGGCTAAATGGAAGCCCCCAGATGAATGGCCCGTTGTTGATTTACAGGAGGAGTGTGCGATGCTGCAAAATATCCTTTCTAGTAGAAGATGTTGTTCTATCCGGGAGTCTGATGGCCTTGCTTGGTCTCCCAATCCTAAGGGGATTTACACGGTGGCCGCTGGATATAGCAGATTGGTGGCTCATAAGATGGATATGCCTGAAGTGCAGTGGTGGAAGAAGGTCTGGAACAAGCTTTCGTGGCCAAAATGCAACTGTTTTATCTGGATGCTAGCTTGGAACAAGTGTTTGACTTGGGATAATATTAGGAAGAGAGGGTTCCACGGCCCATCTATTTGTGTCATGTGTGGGACAAACGAGGAGGACTCTTCTCATTTGTTTTTTCGGTGTTCCTTTGCCCTGCAACTTTGGCATTTCTGGTGGGAAGTCTGGGTAGCTCCTTGTGTCCATGCTTCCTCCTTGACTGAGTTTTGGCAGAGGATGGGACGTCCCCCTTCTATGGCTACTTTTTTGCAGGAGGTATGGTTCGTGGGGCCTATCTTCTTATTATGGCAGATTTGGCTGGAGCGCAATCGAAGGATTTTTCATGGAGAGCGGAGGCTGGTACAACAAATTTGGCAGAGGGTATTAGGTATGATTAATGAGACAGTGGCGGCTAAGTGTGTAGTGGACTTCCCTTTGGGGAAACGAGATACAGAGCTGGTAGAGAGATTGGGAACTACAGGATCTTCTTTGGTCTTAACTAAGGCCAAGAGACGACGTTGTGAGAAGCAAAAAGTTGACAGGGTTGGTAGATGGCAGCTACCCCCCCAGGGGATCTTGAAGATCAACATTGATGGTTCTTCAAGGGGTAATCCGGGTCCAGCTGGTATTGGCGGGATTGGTAGAGATGCTATGGGATCAGTGATCTTTATTTTTTCACTTTATGAGGGGATTCAGACCATTAACCTAGTGGAGGGTTTGGCTATTCTTGCTGCTCTTGAGAAAGCTCTGGCTTTAGGATGGAGAAATTTAGTTTGTGAGTCCGACTCTCAGGTGTTGATCAACTTGATTAATGGACAGAGAATGACCGATGTTAGTTGGCAATTGGCCAGGATTGTGCAACAGATTGTGCATATTAGTTCTTTGATGGACAGGGTGATTTTTGCTCATATTCCAAGGGAGTGGAATAGGGCGGCTGATTGCTTGGCGAAATGGGCTTCTGAGCATGCTGATGGATGGAGAGTTGAGGAATGGGAGTTGATTCCTCAAGAGATCTGCTTAGACTTAAGGAGCATTCTCGATGAAGATAGGGTGGAGTATGGTGATGGATGATGGCTTTGGGTGTCTTACCGGTGTTTGGGATTATTCTTTTGTATTTACTCATGACCTTTGGTCTTTGATTTCTTTGTAGTAGTGCTTTCTGATTTTCAATAAAGTTTTTACCCCTTTTATTCAAAAAAAATAAAAAAAATAAAATAAAAAATTAGACACATTTTCATAAACTCATAGCCATTTTAGTCAATCATGTTTGCTATCTAGTAATAATTTTGTATTTTTGTAGGTTTAAAAAAAAATTATATTTGTATATCATTGAATGGGTTTTTGGATTGATTGCATATGTTTTATTATAGATGTGCATTTTGGTTTTTTTTTGGATGGACAATCACACACACAAGTATGTATATGCACCATAATATGTTTGCCAGGTTTCCATTCTTTTTTGGAACTATGGAGAGGGTTAATAGAGGGATTGTGAAAAAGGGTTTTTCTTTGCAAAGGGTTTTTCACAACTATTCAAAAACCTCATATTTGTAAGCCCATTTCTATATTAGTATGCCATATTATATGTTACTATTATTATTATGTTTTGTATACTACAATGTCCATTACAATGAATTCTATGTAATGATGCCTTACACATGCTATTTTTTTATAGACAAGCCATACCAGGTAAAGTTTCACATTTTTAGCATATAGAAACATTGATTGTATAACACAACGCTTCTAGAGAATAACACCTTTGTATTCAAAATTATGAAGTGAAATGGTCATTTATATGGTATGATGTCTTAGCATTGACATTAGTGTATGTTATTACGCTGACTAATCAAATTGAAAGTAGGCATGTAAACTATTCACATGAAATTCAAACACCACTATACCAAGATTCTTCACAATTGTGGATAGAGACATTCAGTGTAGAGACAACAGGGTGGTTGGAAGAAGTTGAGTCCCACTTTTGGGCAAAAAATGGAAGTGTTTTCTTTGTTTTTCAAATTTTCTGTTGATTGATGTCAAAATTTGAGGCACTTAGAGATTGAATCTAAAAAAACTTCAATACTAGAAAATGTAGTGCTCAAAGTCTACTTTTCAAATATGTAATTTATTTCAATACCCACATGGTAGAATCTCTTTTTAATAGGCATGTTTAAAAACCACTTTTTCAAAATGCCTGTTTAGGACCATACCACACGTGTACGACCACCATTTTTTGACGCAAATAAATGAATTTTTGCAAATACATCTGGGAAACGACACCTAAGACACCAAATATTGATGAGAATATTTTTTCTTATTTTTTTTATTGAATATATATTTTTATTATTAATTTTTAATTGACAATAAAGTACATTTTCAAAACATTGGGTGTATGACCACCATAATTTGATAAAAATTTCATATTTTTAATTTTTTTTTAATATTCAAAAGAATTGTATGTAGATTGATGTCAGATAATTTATTTTTCTATAAACCTATAAAATAAAAAAGTTATTAAAGTTTTACTGAACCTTATTATTTTAGGTTTAGGTACCACTTTTGATTAATAAATAATGCAAAAATAGTTAAAATAATTTTATCACTATTAAATTTACATTTTTGAAATCAGGACATTGAGAACTCTAATTGGTTTTCGTTTCATCGAAAAATTCGATCAAGAAGGCCCTCAAAAAATTAGGCCAAGGCATAAATCTGATATTCTTTTGCCTTAGCCATTTTTTTGGAGGTCCAAGCATAGGCTTGGTCCCACCAAGCCTAACCCGAAGCCAAAACCAAGGTAGAGGGTTGTTTCCCACTCCACCTTTTATGAAACAGGTGCCCATTATTTGAAATTCAAAAATCGGGTGCCTGTTTCGCTTTGTATCGTTGAAAGCGAAATGGGTGTCCATTTTTCAAAACCTGTACTCGATATGAAAATAGGTTCATTCAAATAACGGGCACCTATTTCTTAAAAGATCCATTGCGCAAAAAAATGGCCCACAAGGACAAGTTTCAAATATTGAATGATTATTCAATTATTATCTAACAGGTTTGATTTGCAGAGAGAATATTTTGTTAAATAATTCTATTTTCTTGTCTTGTTATCGATTTGACAAGGAGATCCATTCAAATTCAAATTTTGGTGCAACCATGGGATCAAATCAACGCAGAATGAGGAGGAGGAAGGTTCTGACAGCTGAAGACACTGCAACAAATAGAGAGAAGGAGACAAAACATTAACGAGAAAGAAGAGCAAGAATTAAACAATTGAACAATGTTGGAGCTTCAAGTTCAACAATCGTTTCAGAAGAGGAGAACATCAAGGACACCATAAATGTTGAAGAAGGAAACACAATAGAACCAAATTTAGGTGCATATTCTAATCCATCATTGGATACATGTATGTCTTCACAACCCCATGTTTATTCTCATGAACAAATTGGTGATTTAGTAGAAGCAGGTTACTCATTAAATCAAACCCCAATTGAAAATCAAACCCCAAATAATGAAAGTAAAACTCAAACTGAAATTGAAATCAAAATTGAAACCCCAATTGAAATTGAAAATCAATCAACAATTGAAATCAATAATGTGGATGTAGACATGGACACACCAATTGAAAAAGAAACATGTTTGAATGATAATGAAATGAATGAATATTTTTAAATTAAAAGTGATGTGCTAGACAATCTTCCTGGCTTGGTTTCATAGAGACAGATTAGGACACATGAAAATATATTGTTTAGATAAATTTTTTATAATAAGAAATTTGGCTTTCAATGTCAATTAATGTTACAACTAATTAAAATGACTAAAATGCGAAAAGTGATGAAGAAGTTAGGCTTTTATGTCAAACCCAAGAAGGATGAGTCTTTAAAACAAGTTGTATCGACTGTTGCTAGCACCTTTGATATAATCGGAAAGAAAAGTCATTCTAAAGATAGGAATGCGGCACGACGAGCAATAACAACTTTAGTAAGCAAAACAACTTCCGATAAAAGAATGATGACTAACATAAGTGGACATTTTAATATTCATCATAAAACTTTGTCAAGAGCTGTAAAGAGAAGAGAACTTTGAAAGTGATCCAGCAAACAATTTGTTGACTTTTAGTGGTAGACTACCAAGGTCTGATATGAAACTTACTAGTGAAGTCAAAAATTTGATCGAAAAAGTTTGGCATGATAATACAAGAGTATCACCTAATGCTAGAGATGTTCTTAAATTAAGAGTTGGGTCAAAAATTTGTGATCCAAATCCAAAACAACTTTTGGACATGACTCAAACTGAATTGTACAATTTTTTTTGGATGATAAGGTGTTAACTATTATCATTAGTCAAAGGTGTTTTGAAAAGTGTAAACCTTGGTATGTTCGGATTAATAAGGAAAGAGTCACATGTTGCAAAAATCATGTTCAATTTCATTACCATCATGATGTATTTCGATATATACGTGTTACCATGCATAGTAATGAAATATTACAAGAATGTGGTATAAATATACCACCTGAAACTATAAAGGAGTTTATATCAAGTTTGTTTGCAACCAACCTAATGAGCAATATTTTCTTTTCAATGCATGTGTTTCTGGTGTATGTGATATATGTGGCAATCTTGCATTGTTGGATGAATGTTTGCATGAAAATCTTTCAATTGATTTTGGACAACAATTAGTTGATGTAAAAAGATTTAAATTGTTGAGTACCCATTGAAGGATGGAAAGGTTGGAAGACGGTGCGATCTAATTACTGAAAAAGTTAGTGTTCGTGCATTTATGAATGAATTTAAGAGTAAGATTGCACCTAAATATATTAAACACTCTCAAAATGCTAGATGACTTGATGACCAGTTTTGAATATGTAAGATTACATTTCCTTTTGGTAGTATACTTTCGGTCATTGACTTTGCAGATAGCTACACGCTTCCACCACAAGATGAGGTCTAATCACAATATTATAATTTAGTGCAAGTAGCAATTTTTTTTCATATTGTCTATAGGCATGCACCTGATAGTACATAAGAGGATCGTAAAATTTTGAGAGAGTACCATTTCTATATGAGTGATAATAAATTATACTCATTAGCATTTGCCCAGTATTGCTTCAAGACCTTTTATGAGAATTTGAGGGAGAGAGAAATTCAGATGACACAACATCTAATATGGTCAGATAATTGCACAGGGCAATTCAAGAATGCTAGAATTTTATATTGGTTGAGTAGGATACATAAGGAAACTAATATCAAACATGTGAAGTTTTTTTTAGGATGGACACGGGAAAGGAGAACATGATGGTGCCGGTGCATGTGTTAAGAGAGAAACTCAAATTCGAGGAAAAAGCTAAATTTAAAAATGCAAGTGCAATTGTGGATTGGTGTAGTGCAAATTTATACACATGATCAAGTCAGAACACTATAATCAGAAGTTTCTTCTGGCTAGTTGAAGAGAAGAATATCCTTCCAATATATGATTGTGATACAATCAATGGGTTAGCTAGATGGCATTCATTTAAGAGTTCTAATTCTAACACTTGGACTATATGGATTAGGGAGCTTGCATGTTTTTGTCAATTTTGTGTTGCAGGTGAATGAGAAGAATGCGAGAATATGGAATGGGTTGGAGAATGGCAACAAAATTCCTTAACACCTAGTGAGACACAATATCAAGATGTTAGAAGAAATGAAGACCTAGATCATGCATTTGCATCAAAATGATCATGTTTCAGACCTCATACAACATGGTAATTTAATTCAATTTATTGTTTATAACTTTAAATTATATTATTTATGTATTGTCATATAATTTATGGTTGTATCTGAATTATAAATTCTAACAGGTTTTATTTCTACATGTACTTATTTTTGTTTTCCAAGACATGTGTATGCTGTTGTTGCACCTGAGGATAATAATGAGAAGACTGAGTATTGGCTAGTTAGATGTGTAGAACCTAAGAAAAAGTTGATATGTCATCAAGTAGATGATATTCCTCCTCATGCTCTCCCTCAACTGCTCGGGAGTAGGCAGAGGTGGAGGGGGTGGAGGTGGCATATGACCTAACAGATCATCTATGCCAAACTCATCTATGATGTGAATATAATTTGCATATATATACAAACATGAAAATTTACAATTACTATTTAATTTACATTTCACCTTAAAAAATAAAATTAAATACAACATTTAGAAATATAAATTTAAACATTTAAACTTTTACGCACGATTAAAATAGAGAGAGAGAGAGAGAGAGAGAGAGAGAGAGAGAGAGAGAGAGAGAGAGAGAGAGAGAGAGAGAGAGAGAGAGAGAGAGAGATTTAAACATTTAAACATCTAACTATACACATGTATAGATTTAAATATATGTAGCATTGGGGTGAAAATGGGTCTAAGGAATCTTATGTCATAAAGGTTCTACTAAGGGGTCCTAGGTATCTTAAAAGGTCCTAGGTTATACTCAGGGGTCCTAGGATATCATTTTAACTTCTAACTATACATGTTTAACATTTATACATAACTTTCGAAACATATAGAACGTAACATTTCAACATATCAAAAAGAAATTTAAACATTTAAACATCTAACTATACACATGTATAATATTTAAGTATATGTAGCATTGGGGTGAAAATGGGTCTAAGGATGTACTAGGATGTAATAAAGGGTTCTCGGTTTCTTACAGGGTCAAAAGATGTCCTAGGATGTATTAAGGCATCCTATAATGTCTTAAGAGGTCCTAGGATGTACTAAGATGTCCGAGAGAGAGAGAGAGAGAGAGAGAGAGAGAGAGAGAGAGAGAGAGAGAGAGAGAGAGAGAGAGAGAGAGAGAGAGAGAGAGAGAGAGAGAGAGAGAGAGAGAGAGAGAGAGAGAGAGAGAGAGAGAGAGAGTTATTGTTCATTTTCTATCTATAGTTTATTGTTTGTTTTCTATCTAGGGTTTATTGTTCATTTTTTTTCCAGGGTTTATTGTTCGTTTGTTTTCTATCTAGGGTTTATTGTTCGTTTGTTTTCTGTCTAGGGTTTATTGTTCATTTACATTTTTCTTCTTGTTTTCTACTTACGGATTTAAGTTTTAACTATTTTTTTTCATGTTTTCTACAATATTTGAAAACTAAAAACAACTATTTTAAACATAAAATTAAATAATTTTTTTACACTATTAAACAAAAATGTTTTTCAAACTTTAAAATTTTAACCTACTCGCTACAATTAAAAAATAACAATAAATTAACATGTTTTTAGAAAAACAATAATAAAAAATAAAAAAATATATTAAAAAACAAAGGTATGTACCTAGAATGAGGAAGAAAATGGTCTGGGGGGTCGGCTGGCAAGTTGAGAATGGGCACCCGTGCTTCCTGAAATCGCTTACCCATTTTTTGAAAAGTGAAAATGAGGAAAAATGCCCCCCAAAAAACTTAAATACATTTACAAAACAGGCACCCATTTTTTACAAATGGGGCACTCGATTTGTAAAAATCACGTGCCCATTTTCCTTCGGGGGCCCGAACCAAAACGAGCACCGTTTTATTCACGACTCAGACCCTCGAAGCAAAAATGGCACCTGATTTGTAAAAATCGGGCGCCCGTTTCTAGTGGGTAATTTACCCAACAACAACAATAATTATTAATTCCTTTAGCATCTAATGTAACAATAAAAAAAGAAAAAAGAAAATGATGACTATAAATATACCAATTATTTTGAAAATTGAACTACCAATAACACTTGTAATTCAAGTTGGGAGAGCTAGAATAACCTAAATTTAGTGGATCTTCTTGATGTGTGGTCAAGCATCCTTCCAAATAGTGACATGAAAGGAATACAAGTGTTACTAATAATTTAATTGGGAACTAAACACATTTCTTGCTACAAACAATTCACTTTTTATAAATTCAACAATATGAAAAAAAATGATGTGGAGATATAAAAAATGTCAACTTGTACAAGGATAAAACAAGCATATTAAACTATAGAAAGGTAGTTTAATTTCCAAAGTAACATAACAATCTAATGGCGCTTAGGGTAGGGTTTCAGGCTGTTCAGTGTAGGGTTTCAGGTGATGCTCCTGTGGTCCCCGGTGGACCCCTTTTGGGTTCACAGGGAGCTGGTTCGAGATCCCTAGGATCTGCTGGCACTAAGAACAACCAAGGTGATGCAGATTTTCAAGATGGTGGGAACCCAAAAATGGGTTTCCAGGTGGACCCAAGGGATGGGGATTCATCAGGGGTTTCCCCAGTGGACGGTCCTTGTGACTTTCCTTGATCATGGGCTTCTCAGGTTCCTATCATGGGGGCCACATAACGAGATTTTTTAACAGGAGCCATGAATAGTCATTGGGCTCCTTTATTTGGGGTTAAGCCGACTAGAAAGTCCTCTTTTCCACCTGTATCTATTACTTGTGATAAGACTAGTGGAAAGGTTGTTTTGTCTATCCCTGACCAGGTGATTGACCACAACGTTGCTGTTATGGAACTCACCCTTGTTGGAAAGTTCACTGGGCCTAGACCCAACATTGACTCAGTGAGGGTCTTTGTTAGTCGAAGGTGGAAGATCAAAGGGCAAGTTGAGTTTTCGGCTCTCCCTCAGATTTTTTTCTCCTTTGCGTTCTCATGCGTTGAGGATATCATGACTATTCTTTGTGGTGGTCCATGGATTATGGGGAGGTCCTCCTTAACCCTTAAGAAGTGGAGTCTGAATATGGACATGTCTGATGCCTTTTTTGAAACCATTCCTATCTAGGTCAAGCTTCCAGGGCTTCCACTGGATTATTGACATGAAGATATTTTTAAGGGTATTGCTGGAGTGTTTGGTGAACTTCTATCCATTGATCCTATGACGATCGCTAGGAAAAGAATGCTCTATGCCAGGATTTGTGTGGGGGCGTCTAGATCTAAGGATCTTCCTTCGTCGGTGGAGCTGGTGTCGAAGTTGGGAATGCTAGTTCAAACTATTGAGTTTGAATCATTACCTTTTGTTTGCTTCTTGTGTAAAAAGGCCGGCCATTGGGCAAAGAAATGCCCTCAGAACACCAAGATAGATCCTAATAAAGGACCTATCATTTGGAAACCCAAACCCGTGGAAGTAGATACCCAAAATAAGAAGGGTGATTTTGTTCACCAAAAAGGGCCTGATGGGAGCCATGAAACTAATAAGAAAAATGTTGTTCAACATGGCCAAAACGGTGAGGTGAAAGAAATAGGCCAGGAGGAAGATAGTATAGAAAGTATTCATGGTGATCAAAACCTTGAGGCCAAGGACATAGATCCAAAGATCACGTCTGAGGAGGGTCCTGATCAGGTTGTAGAGGAGATAACTAAGGAGAATGTGATTGTTGAAAAGAGATAAGAACATGTTTTGGTTGAGGATTTGGAGGAGGGAAAACTTCCCCTAAACCCCCATAGATTCAAGGATATGGAAGAATATTCCTTTAAAGATCGACAATCTTCTCCGGTTCTTGGATCATCGTTTCGTATTCTTGAGCTCAATGGTCCGAAGAAGACCTTGGAGTATGACTCTTCGTCACAACATTCCACTTGTAACCTCCCTGACTTTGATCTGAATATTGTTATTCCAGATACCCTACAGTCCTCGAAAGTTGATAGTGCTATGAGTTTAGAGGGAATTGAATTTGATGAAGAAATGAGCTACACTAAGGTGGTGTCAAAGAAAAAGAAGTCTCAGTAGAAGCCCTGAGTTACAACTCGTAACAGAGTGAAGGCAGACTGTGGTGGGCCACCTCGAAGTGCAGGGAGAAAATCTAACAGATGGAAAAGAGAGCAGGAGTGCATACAAAACATAGCGGATGGATCATAGAAAACAATCCATGATAGTCTATTTAATTCCCCTGGTAAGAAATGAAGATCCTATCTTGGAATATTAGAGGTCTTAATAGCAGTCATAAACAAGACATTGTCCGTAATATTGTTAGGGATCATAGACCGGATATTTTACTTATTCAAGAAACTAAAATATCGAAAGATAAGGTTGAGAAAATTTAGTTCTCTAAATTTTGTGAATTTCAAGGAAGCATCTCTGAAGGGACTTCTAGGGGAGTTGCTACTCTCTGGAATACCAAGTTTATTCATGGCATTCCTATATGTCACGATAGTAACCATGTAGCTACTTTGTTTAAACATTCAAGGGATAGATTCTCTTGGATCCTTTCCAATGTGTATGCTCCCAATAATAAAGTTTGTAGGAGGAAATTTTGGCTAAAGCTCTCTTCTTTTCGTAGCCGTTATCCTAATACTCCTTAGCTGAGAATGGGGGATTTTAATACCCCTCTCACAGAAGCTGAGAAATTTGGGGGATCCCAGATACAAATTGACAGCAAATTGGACTTAGCTGACTTCATCAATGGTCAAGGTTTGGTTGAATTGGATTTATCTGGAGCTTCTTTCACTTGGTCCAACTGACCTAATTCAAGTTAGGCTTGATAGGGCCTTGATTTTTGTTGAGTGGATCCAATATTATATTTGTTCTCTGAATTCTATGGTTAGACTTGGATCTGACCACTTTCCTATATGTCTGATGGTTGAGCCTAAAAATGGTCCGCGAAGGAGGTTTCCGTTTAGATTTGAGAAAATGTGGCTATCCCATCCAAACCTTTCTAGTAGCGTGAATGATTAGTGGAATGTTCAAGTGGATGGTTCTGCTATGTTCTAGGTTGCTAAAAATTTAAGGCATGTCAAGGAGAGGGTTAAAAAGTGGAATAGAGAAGTCTTTGGGGACATCTTTGTTCAAAAATCTGCTATTCAGGAGGAGTTGGTCCTGATCCAGGATAAAGTCCAAAATGAAGGATATGTGAATGATAATTTTGCTAAGGAAAGTGAGGTTCTATCCAAATACCACAATATATAGCTCGGGAAGAGACCTTTTGGAGGCAGAGATCTCAAGCCTTATGGCTCAAGGATGGTGATAAAAACACCAGATTCTTCCACATCTCTACTCTTAAACATAGGGCTGCAAATAGAATTGGCCACTTGATGAAGAATGGGAGAAGAATTGATAACGAGGATGAAATAAGTGGAGCTATTGTTGACTTTTCCACTGATCATATGAAGAAAGATACGTTTTTGGACTCGGAGGCTCATAATATGTTGGTTGATACTATACCTAAAATCCTATCTAAGAGCCAAAATTATAATCTTGCTGTGATTCCTTATAAGGAGGAGATTAGGAGTGTTGTCTTTTCTTTTGATGGCAGTAAAGCTCCAGACCTTGATGGCTTTCCTATGTTTTTCTTTCAACACTTTTGGGATGTGGTAGGGGAAGATGTGTTCAATGTTATTAAAGAATTTTTTGGACTAGATCTCTACTGAAGGAATTGAATGCTACCTTCATTATCCTCATTCTTAATAAGCAAGGGGCTGATTCTTTGGATTCTTTTAGGCCTATTAGCTTGTGCAACTCCTTCTACAAAATTATTTCCAAGGTCCTTACATCTAGGTTGCTAGGTGTTCTTCCTCTTTCGATCTTCCCTCAATAAAATGGCTTTGTGCTAGGAAGACAGATTCTTGACTCCATCACAATTCATGAAAACATTCATTCACTTTTGGAGGCGAAGTCTCAAGGCTTTCTTCTGAAATTGGACATTGCTAAAGATTATGAAAGGGCAGATTGGTGCTTCTTAAAAAATCTTCTTCAAGCTTTTGGTTTCTCTGGCAAGGTTATTAGTTTGATTTGGCAGTTCATTTCCACTGCCTCTTCTACTGTTGTTGTCAATGGATCGCCATCTCACTTCTTTAGATCCCCGAGGCTTCTTAGGCAGGGTGATCCCATATCGCCTATTCTTTTCACTATAATGGCAGAAATTTTGGGGATATACATTCATAAAAAAATTGTGGAAGGATCCCTGAAAGGTCTCAAGTTGTCCTCTACCAATTTGATTTGCTCTCATCAACAATTTGTTGATGACACCATTTTAATGGGTAGCTCTTTTTTTGGAGAAGCCAGAGTCATCAAATTGATTCTCAACATCTATGAAAAAGCCTCTGGACAGGTGGTTAATAGAACTAAATTTTTTATCTATTTTATCAACACCCCTGAGCAACACCAAATAAATATTGCTAACATTCTCGGCTGCGTCATTGGTAAGCTCCCCTCTACTTACCTGGGCCTCCCTCTGGAATCTAAACTTTCTGAGTCCTTTTGGAAATCTTTAATTGACCGATTTAATAGGAAGTTGGTTGTGTGGAAAAGTACCCTTTTGAGTCAAGTTGGTAAAATTCAGCTGTTGAAAGCTACTCTTCAGAACCTCCCAGTGTATGCTCTCAGTTTGTTGAAAATTCCCTCTAAATTTGCTGAAATTATTAACAAAATTCAAAAAAGATTCCTTTGGTTAGGGGTTGAGGAAAAGAGAAGAATCCCTCTGGTTGCATGGGAGAATGTCTGCAAGCCAAGGAGCTTTGGTGGATTGGGAATTAGAAGCATCAAAACCTTTAATAATTCTCTTCTGGCTAAATAGGTCTCGATGTCTTATGACTATAGAAGGGAATGGAACACCTTATGGCATAATAAATATCTCTCTAATGTTCATTCTTTGCAGGATTTTTTGAGTTCTTCTCATATCTCCGTTGGATCTCATCTTTGGAACAACATCCTCAAGGATATGGATGTGGCTAGCTGGGGAGCCTATTGGAAGTTGGGGAATGGAAGAAAAATCCAGTTTTGGGATGATTGTTGGATCGAGAATCACTCACTTGCTTCTGATCCTACTTTGGGATCTTTAAGGGATCTTTGTGTGGCTTCTCTTGGCACTATGGTAGCTGACTATTGTAAGGATGGTAAGTAGGTTATTCTTCTTGTTATTAATCCTTCTTTCACCTAATTGCAAATTTCCCTAAATTCTTTTGGTTTGGAGGAAAGTGTGGAAGATGAACTAATTTGGAAATTCAATCCCAATGGGAAGTATTCTATGGCTTCTGCAGATGTCTGTAATGAATCCCATGTGTCCTGGTGTTCTCTGGATTAAGGACCTTTCTCCTAAGATCAATATGTTATTTTGGCTCCTCTTTCTTAATAAAATTTTAACTACTGACAATCTTGTTAAGAGGGGATTTTCTATCCCAAATAGATGCTACTTGTGCTTGTAGGCAGCTGAATCTGTGGACCATCTATTTTTACATTGCTCTTACACCTCTGAGATTTGGAGTCTGGTGCTTTAGAAATGGGATCTTTACTGGACTTTACCAGGAGCTGTTAAGGAGTTTGTCCACCAATGGAACCTGCCCTCCAGAAATCTGCCCTCCAGAAATCCCTTCATAAAGAAGCTCTCGTTTCTTGTGTTTCCTCACATGGTGTGGGGTTTATGCAAATTTATCTTCAGGGATATAATAATCGTATCTTTAGGGATATCCATCTCCCTTCTGATATTGTCTTGAAGAAAATTTCTAGAGCCATCTTTGATAACCTCTCAGTTGTTAGCCCCAATGTCCTCTCTCATAGTGGTATACTTAAAGAGTATGAAGCCAATGTTGTCAAGGATTGGGATTTTGGTCATCATATGGTTACACCTAAGGTCAACCCCAGGGACAACATTAGTTGGAACTTCCCACCCCAAGGTTGGGTTAAAATTAATTTCGATGGCACGGCTAGAGGGAACCCTGGTCAAGCTGGTTGTGGTGGGGTGATACGAGATCACTACGACAACTTCATTTTTTCTATTGCTCTCCCTCTGGGTAAACAAACTAATAATGTTGCTGAAGCCATAGGAGCTTATTATAGTTTAAAACTTGCAAAATACAACAACTGTAAGCTTGTTTGGATTGAGGGGGACTGAAAGAACATTATCAACTACCTAAAGGGCAATTCAACTCTGGCTTGGAATGTTGATATTTGGATGAAAAAAGCTAAAGATATTATTAAAACCTTTGATAAATGCATGTTCATCCATGTTTACAGACAAGCCAATGTGATTGTTGACTTCCTTGCCAATAGGGGAGTGATGTGTAAAGCCCAACTTTGTTGGACCCATGGTGATAGGTTGGACTCGGAATTTGTGATGCATCTTCTCCACAAGCAAAGTTAGGGGAGTAAATTTAAAGATTACTAGTGCTATAATGACTTTGAGTGTTTCTAAAACTGTTTATACCTTTCGTTCCAAGATAGGTGGCCAGAGAGGACATAAAAATCGATGCAAATTTATTTCGCATGCTTTGTGGGCAACTTCATACATTTTTTGGAGGGTTTCTTTAACTCTTGAAGTTCGTCACAGAGAGTATTACAGAGAGCTTGATAAAATGGGTGGGGTGAGAAAAATAATTGAGCCGCCTAGCTGTGTGCAACTTAAGAATGAAAAGAAGCTATGGCGCATTCTAAAGAAAGGTGGGTTCACTACATACATTGAGAGGCTTCAAGGGCGAAATAAAAATGATACGAGATATTTTGCTAAAAATTGGAAGGATGGAACGATTTTTCTTCATGGTTGGAGGGTCCTAGTTGATGAAGCCCTTATTGCACAGGTCATTGGGTATCTATGAATGGCATGAAGTATTACAAAGATAGGGTGTACATAGATCAAGTTGTGCAGAATTTCCCCAAGGAGGAGGAGGAGTGGGCTAAAATTGTTAAGAAGACGACCAACTACTATGATATTGCGGTCATCAAGTCTTTCTAGTAGAAGCTTCTCAAGGTAATTATGAATTACCTTACTTTGGATGGTCGGTATACTAGGGTGTATGACCACCACTTTATTATTCTGAATCATTTCTGCCATGGTGTGAAAATGTCTTTCCCTTTCTACCTCATGTCTTCTCTTAGGGATAAATTCAGTGACCACTGTAAGAACCCTGCTAAGTTTCCCATTGTGCATGAAGGTCTGCTGGTCCTTATTAATGTCCATTTTTGTGCTCTTCCTCCCCTTGATGATTTTATCCATATTTCTTCTGAGCATGATGAGACTAGTGCGGGAGAGTCTGATAATGATGCCTTTGGGTTCGGGTCTGATGAGACTCCCCCTCCCCTGAAAAAAGCTAAAATGGAAATTCCTTCGAGCTCTAAACCCAAGATGACGAAGGGTTCCAAAGGTCATAAGAAAACTGTTATGTCCTCCTCCTCTACTTCAGTTGAGAATGGATCCCCCTCTTCTAGTGAGAAGGCAAATCTGATGTCAAGAACCCTAATAACCCTAATGTCCCTACCTCTCCTCTGTCCTATAAGGAGACAGGTAATGTGGGTATGGTTGGTATTGCAGACCTTCATCCTAAAAGTGATGAGATAAATGATAAGAGGGAGGATTATGAAAATGTGCTAGGGATGGCTCGTGATCATGCAATTGACACCTCCAGTTTGTTCAAGTGGTTGTTTCCTAAACTTAAAGAGATTCAGATTAACCGAAGAGCTCTGGGAAGCAAAATGGATTCTCTCATTGCTGGTTCTTCTCTCATGGTAATCCGAATATTGAAGGGAATTGGACCGAGGCTGAGAAGAATTCAACCATGGTCTGTATCAAGAAAACATGGGAAGGGGTTGATCGGCTGAAGAAAAGGCTGGAGGAATGCATCACCTGGGTTGAGGAAGGCTACAACAAGATCCAAGACACCCTCAAGACCATTATGGTTAGCAGTCACAAAATTGTTAAACAGTCTGCAATGGTTATGAATACCATGGTGAATAGTCTGGAACAACCAGATAAGGCTGTTGTTGTTATTGGTGATGAAGCTTAGGCAACTCAAAGTGGTGAAGGACCTTGCAAACGGACCCAAGGGAACATGAAGAAATGCGGCCTTTCAGAATTTGGATCATAAAGCTATGAAGGCTGCTACTAATACCATGAATGCCCTTGAGGCTGAGGTCGCTGAGACCCTCAGAAGCCTAATGTAATTGGGTTATTTTTGTTGCTGGTTCTTTTTGTGTCTGGGTTTGGTCTTTCTACTATCTTTTTGTGCCCGACTGGGCTTTTGTTGTCTCTTTGGTTGCTGCTTTTTATGCCTATCCTTGCAGCCCATTTTGTTTTTGATGTTTCTTTATGATTCTATACTTCTTAGAATAATTTTGTAAAGGGTTTCGGGGCCCCTTCAAAACTCATTTTTTTCCTTAATCCAAAACATATCACTAATACTTGTAATATATACCACCAATAATATATGCCAATTTATCATTCTGATCAAATTGTCAAGAAGTAGACATTCATTGAGATTCAACAAATTCTTTTATTTATTCACACTTTAGTTCTAAGATATATTTAAAATGTAAATAAAGAAAATTAGATATAACTAACTTCAACTACATATAACACTTATGATACCTACTATGTTAAAATTCCTTCAATCCCCGGACTGTTAGGTTTCTTCTAAGCTTGGTAGCTCATTTGTCAGACTCTGGATGGCTCTTCTAGAACTACTCCTTTAGCTTCTTCGAAGAAAGATATTTCTTTTTGGATTGTTGTACATCGCAAGAAAAGGAGTCAATCTCTCTCAATCTAGAAAACTCAAATTTTCCCATTGCGCCCACTCCTGGGTCCTAACTCCGATCTTCAATAGCTTGTTTTGAAAAGTTTAGGTTTGGTTCAAATTTGTTGTGATCTTTAATCATATAAATATTTAGAATTAAAAAACATGTATTGCACAAATTAGGGAACAAAACAATGACAAAAAAAATAATCTAAGATTATTCAAAAAATAATTAAAACCTATAATTGAAAATAAAATATTTTAATAAAATAAATCTTTTCTTAAAAACAACAAGAAGCAATAATCTAATTGAAATGAAAAGTAATACAAAAGAAGAGATTCCTATTTAAAACTAGGGCAAACCACTAGATATAAGTCAATTAAGGAGAAACAATAGCTGATTACTTGAACTCCTTGACCATTTGAATATTTTCCCTCTCAACTCCTTAAACAGTTGAATATTTTGCTTGTAAAAAAGGCTAACTTTGAGTTTTAAAAATAATTAAAAGTTTCAGAATGACATGGAAGATGAAGAGGAGGTTAGAAATGATCTGCTGCAATGTTCTTCTTTTATAATTACCTGGAAAGATTTGATTCTCTGTAGTTCTTAGCGAAATTTCTATCAAGTATTTGATAATAGAGTACTTTACTCCTAATTCTATATTTTTCACCAGTAATTACCTCATTCACTATCAATAATGGCTATGAAAGGTTGGGGAAATAAGGTTAAGCATTTTTTCATCTAGAAGGCTATTCTAATTTCATTTGACAGAATCCCAAAGAGGGCTCTTATTTTTAGCCATATTAATGCAATTACTTTAGTTTTTTATCTATTTCTTATAAGGATTCAAGTCGGAAAAAGATATATACAACAGGAACAAATCTTCTTAGTGTGCTATTAAAAAGTATCTAGTGTAACTAAAAAACAAGACTAAGGAATCTAATTTTGTTCTTGACATGATTTCTATGTCCCGAGGGAATCAAACTTTAAAAACCTCAGTGTAGCTAGAACAAGTACAACAATCTATTTCATACCCATATAATATATTATATCATAATAGCTGTGCTCATACAAAACTGAATCACAAGATACTAAACGACTTCTGAAAGCTGAAGGATTCCCAGAACGAAAAGCATTGATTATAAAAAAATAATTGGAATATGTTTCTTATATATTCTTATGGATAAAAAATACTATATTTGCATGGTTAAATTTTTAATAATTTTGGGAAAAAATATTTCAATTATTCACTCTTTAAGAACTACCGCCTTCACTATAATTCCAGATATAAACTAATAAAAGTGCTTCTAAGTAAAACTGAAAAAATAGCAAATAAAATTTTAGGCAAATAACTGATTGTAATCAAGGTTCTTGAAAGTAAATTTCAATTATGCATAATTACAACAAATATTCTTATTCTTAAACATATTACGAATTCATTAGTTACAGTTCAAAATTTCAAAATAAATCAAATTCAGATCTATGTCAGTTTAAAAAACTTTTTCAATTATCTACTAAACACATTTATATTGTCTATGAACATTTCCCATATTCAATTATTACTAATTGTCAAATTATCAGTTATTTACATAGAACTTTATTTATAAATAGACAAGAAAACAATATATTCCTTTACAAACATAGTGTAGGTATGCACTCTTTCTCATACATCTAGATTTTTTATTTTTATAATATTTTCAATCTACGTAGATAAGATAATTTCTTCTTTAGTAGCAGCTTATGTCTAAGAAACTCTGTACTAGGTAATCCCATTTACTAATCTCACAACTCTTAGATTCTAAAATGATATATTTGTTGATTCTCAACTCCCAAATTTTTAAAATTGCCATCCTTCCTCCTCTTAAAAAACTTTCCCCAGTTGAATTCCCTGTACTTGGGAGGATTCTCTTCACTCACCAACTCTTCAAGAGGTTTCATCATCACATAGTGGGAAGGTCTAAGGAAAAACGGAATGGAAAGACGTCTTCGACTATCATTAACCACCACTCTGTGCTCTACGCTCTCGTACCTGCCATTGCTCCACACCTGCCATTCCATTCAAGAAATCTAATTTAGCACTGAATATTGCAGGCAATACTTAGCTATACTTAGGTCTATGACTTGCTTTACAATTCCATAAATGCCCTGCAAATTCTTCAAGCATGTTACAGGTTTGAATTGAATGAAGGGACATCAATGTTCATGTTGAATAGACAATCAGTGAGTTGAAATCATAGCCTAAGTTTCACTCTCCCAATAGATTATAAAGTATAAGAAATAATTACCTGAATGCAATCTCCAACATTGACAACAAAGGAGTTGGGCAGGGGTTGAGCAGGGAGCCAGTGACCATTGTCTTTGCGTTTGACTTGCAATCCACCTACGTCATCTTGGTAAAGAAGGGTGACAGCGCCACCATCTTTGTGCCTTCCCAAGCCCAGTGCAAGCTCAGGGGCTGGGCACTCGGGGTAACTATTTAGCCGTATGTTGCTTAGATCATCTTTGAAGTATTCATTCAATCGGTTTTCCGGTAAGCCAAGGCTTTGTGCTATTAACTGCAACAACCTAAATGACAACTCCCTTGCAGCCGCTATATAGGCCAGGCAAGCTTCTCTGGAAAAGTTTTTCAGAAAACAAAAATCAAATAAAGAGTTATGAAGTTGAGAGCTACATATATTGGTACGATGATGAAAAAGAATTAAAGAATGTCGTTGTGTGAAAATGAGGTCAATTAGAGCTTGACAGTTGTAGCTAATCTAATTTAAAAAATGTCACGATTTTTGCATAACACGAGGGTAAGTCAAAAATTATAGAAAATTACAGATTTCTGTAATGCTAAACAAAATTAAATGCATCTTTTATTTTTCTACTGTGTATAACACTAAAGTTAGTCAGCCATTTTGAGCATGACAGGGAGAAAGAGTAATGTAAACAAAGAATTAAAAGAGACATCACCTTTAAAATCTCAAGCCATTAAAATCACTCTCTTAGGAATTTTTGTGAATACTTATTCCCTTACAAAGGAATTTTTTATATAGTTATTTCGGTTACTAGTTTTAATTATTAAATTATATGTTAAAAACAATTTTCAATAGATAACTTATTTATAAATGAAATCGAACACATATTTCAATACTAAACACATACCTTATCTCTAACCTAATTATAAGAGAGACTTAAAGACCATGTCTAATTATAATTTTTTTAATTAAACAAAGTCAAATAAATCAAAATAAATATCTAATTAATTTATCTAAAATACTAATCTCACAACTTATTTTATAGATATAGTTAAACACATATTTCAATACTAAACACATACCTTACCTCTAATCTAGTTAGAAGACAAATCTAAAGAATTATCAATTTCTTAATTAAAGAGAGTCAAATAATTCAAAAATAAATATTTAATTAATTTATCTAAAATATTAATCTCACAACTCATATTATAAATATAATTAATTTCAATACTAAACAAATTATGTGTTGGATAGACTCTACAATATATTTAAATACTAAACACATATAGATTTCTCACTGTTCTAGATTCGATTGTGTCTGTATTTTTTGCATCAACATTTCAGATCACACTCTGTGAACCATCATTAGGATGATAGAGAGCTCAAGGATTAGAATAATAGACAGATGCAAACCCATGGCGAATAAAAAGATGTAGGAAATGGAGAGGAAAATTGTAGGTTACACATTGCCCAATGAAGTTGGACATTTAAAATAAATAAATAAATAATATGTTAAAATAAACAAAGTGACAAGTACTTAGATATACACTACCACATAAGCATTACAAAATAATAAATAAAAGGACATGATACATAAAGAGACATTAATAGTTTGAATTTTTTAATTCTTATTATTATTACTAACTAAGAATGCTAATAATAAAATAACAAGAGAAAATAAACAAAACAAAACAATACAACACAACAACAAAAAAGAAGTTATAAGAGGAATCATTTAGACACAAAAGCACCATGAAATGTCCAAATTGTTAAAGGAAAAAAAAAATAAATTATACGATTAAAGAAAGCAAGTGAAGTGGCAAAGAGATAAGATAATAAACAAATGCCACAAAAAACAGAAAAAATAATAAATTACAAAAAAATTAAATCCTTAAAAAAAAGAAAGATAATTAAACCTATAAAATTAAAGATTCCAAAAAATAAAGCAAACACTAAATAAGAGAAAGACAAAAATAAAGAATAAAATTATATATATATACACACACACGCATGTACATATATACATATGCATCTATTCAAGCATCAATATATGCAATATATGTATATAAAGGGCTTCGGCCCTAGCTCACCCGGTCGTGGATCGCAACTTAAGGCGTGGGTATGCTCCCCATGGTCTTGAGTTCGAGTCCCCGGCTGTGTTAACTCTGTGTGTGTTGCTACCTTGTGAGTGGGTTGTACACACTGGGGGATTAGTCTTGCTTCGGCAAGGACACCTCCAGATTCCACGATAGTGAATATAAAAAATATATGTATATAAACTTAAGAATGCATGTGCATATACATACATACATACATCTATACACATACATATATATACATATACATATACATATCTACACACATATCACACAACAAAAGAGAAAAAGAAAAACAAGACTAACAAAAGTAAGAACACAGAGGAAAAAAAAAAAAAAAACCAATAAAAAGGGGGAAAAGGAAGAGTGAACCCAAGGGACAAGAGACCGAGAGAGCTAACAAAGCAAATAAAGAAATCTATGACATGAAAGAAGCAAGGTCAAGAGGAAAAGGCAAAGACAGGAACAAAAGAGAAGGGGTGCACTGGAAAATTAAAAAAAGGGGGAGATCGCGGAACAAGAAGAACATCCTGATGTGGCGGAACAAGAAGAACATCCTGATGATGGTTCACAGACAGCAAAGACAGGGATAAAAGAGAAGAGATGCATGAAGAAATTAAAAAAAAGGGGGAGATCGTGATGTGGCGGAACAAGAAGAACATCCTGATGATGGTTCACAGACCATATAAATTTCATACTCAGTGAAAACATATAAATTTCATACTTAATGAAAACATAAACGGTACAGCTAAAAGCATCTAAGAGCAGTCGTTAAAAATGGAAAACCTGAAATCTGGGTGGCCATCCGGCCAGCGGTTTGTGAAGGTCTCGGTATCAGTGTCATGCGGATCAACAGATGTGGGCAACTGAATATCCTCTCGCGGCGCAAAGTCGAACACCTCTTTCCAATCCCTCACATTTTTCGTAAGCTCCGAATCAAAGTAGCCATATGGGTTTCGAGCATCCCTGGATACTCGTCTCTTTTCTTCAAGAGGCAACGAGAAGAAATCTGCTGCGGCGGATTTGAGGCGGTGGAGAAGATGGTCAGGAAAGCCATGGTTGACGAGGTGGAAGAAACCCCACTCTCTGCACGCCTTTTCCACATCCTCTGCACAGCTCTTTTCCAGGTCTATGACAGGGATTTCCACATTTCCATCGTCTGGGGAAGCGGGGAATCGGTTGGGACGATGCTCTTCGCCCTGGATAAAACTCTCCTCGAACTTCAGAGCTGCGCTGTTTTCCGCCCTCACCACTCCCATGGTTAATAGTTTCTTACATTAAACTGTGGCGCTTTGCTTTATATCTGCTCAGATAAAAAGAGAGAATTATTGTGCAAGTTTCAGATGCATTGAACATAGACATAGAATTGGGTTATGACGTAATAGCTGACATCTGAGCAATTGTCGTGCCGGGGCCAAATTCATAGCTTGTCAATCTGATATATTTTAAATTTAAATATTGCTAAAACTTTAATTTATAGCATGTTTTGGTTCTTCTCAACTTATTAATATTTTCAATCAGCACCAATCTCCCTGTACTGTGATATTTCAAATCAACTTTATCTTGTCTATTGAAGGGATAAGGAGAGATCCGTTTGTACATGTAACAAGGGACACAATGCCTCAAATTCTTATTGATGGTGTGGTGTTTTAGATTGTTATAAATTTTCAGTAGGAGAAGGATGCATAATCTCAAATGGTTATAAAGTAGAAAGCAACTAATCTGTAAACATTATGGCTGAAATTTAACATGTGAATTTGTTGTCACATACATTCTTGTTGCATTTAATGGAGTTGTAGAAAAATAACAAAAAATTTTAAACATAATAAACAAAATTAGGTTACTATGAATTTTCTATGCATGGAAAATAACAAAAAATAGTTACTGGTTATTGTAAGAGTCAAACTAGTGGTTGCAGGTACTATAGATAAATGGGTTACAAAGATGTCAATTTCTTCTCTTAGAAAGCTTGTTATATGTTATAAGGGAGGTGAGATCTAACAACTTGTAACTAGTATACCTCTATTTAAAAAATTTAGGTAAAATACGCCGAAATATATCTTATCAAGAAGAATTTATCACCTTAAGATTAACTCTAATTAATCTCTAGTTAAAATCTAAGCCTAACCTTGATTTCACTCTAATCATATTTTAAACTAACATTGACCTTGACCCTAATCATAATTAAATTTATAATCTTAAATATAATTAAAATCTAATATTTTAACTCTTAGTAAACCCCAACCCAAATTGAAAACTAACCTTAAACTTACCTTATTAAACCCTAAGCCTAACTTAATAATTTTCCCTAATTGATCTCTAACCTTACCTTAATCATAACCTTGATTGAACTTAAATCCTAATCCTAACTAAACCCTAACCCTAATGATAATGGAACTATAATCATAATTTAACCCTAACTCAAAGATTCCTCCTACAACTCTTAACCTCAATTTTAACTTTAATTAAACCATATCCCAAACCTTAACCATAATTCAATGCTAATCCTAATCATATCTCTAATTCTTATTCTAACCCTAGCTCCAAATCCAGTTCTAACTTTAACCATAATCATAACTCAATAGATAATATTAACCTTAGACCTAACCCTAATTAAACCCTGATCATAATTCTAATTGAATGTTGACTCTACTTTAACTCCAACCCTAACCATAACCTTAACCCTTATTTAACCCTAACCCTAACCTAATCTTGAACCTTACCTTATTTGAATTCTAACCATAATTTAATCCTAACCCTCTAAATGGAATATTCATATTCTAACATAAATTGAACCCTAATCTTAAATTTAATTAAACCTCACTATTTAAGCCTTTACTAAACCCTAACCCAAATTACAAACTAACCTTAACCCAACCTTAACCCTAGCTCAATACTTTCCCCTAATTTAATTGTAACTTAACCTTAACCCTAATTGATCATATAACTCTAATTGAATCCTAACCTTAACCCTAACCATATGTGATTGTAATTATAATTTAACGCTAACTCTAAGATTTCTCCTATAACTCTACTTTAACCCTAACCCAGATTAGTAACCATAACTTCAACCCAAAGTAACGCTAAGCAAATTGAACATTAACCTCAACTTTAACCCTAATTGAACTATAACCCTAATCTCAACTATAATTTAATCCTAAACCCTATCACTAATTCTAATTCTAATTTAATCCTAAACCCTATCACTAATTCTAATTCTACCTATAATCATAACCCTAACCATAACCCTAATCCTAATCCTAATTGAATGTTTCTCATTTTCCTTTCTTATATGATTTAAAATTATATTTATTAATATTCAATTACGTCCAAAATTGACATTTCCCTTTGTTTAACACATCCATATTAATTTTAGAATGTATTACTTTCTTCACATTTAACATTGTATTCATTTAGAAGGTTTATTATGGATAAGAATTTTATATAGGTTTAATGGAAACATTAAAATAATTAAAATCACAATTAATTTTGGAATGTACTAATTTTTTTATGTTTTACATTATGTTCATTTTCATAATGTATTGTTATGATAGATTTAATGATTTTTTAACCCTAATCATAATTGCACCCCAAATTAACTCTAAACAAATTGAACACTAATTGAACTATAACCCCCACTTTAACCATTATTTAATCCTTAACCCTATCTCTAATTTTAATTCTAATCCTAACTCTAATTTTAATTCTAACCCTAAGCCTAATTTTAATTTTATCTCTAAGCATGATATAACCCCACCCATAATTCTAACTTCATCGAATGTTGTTCATTTACCTTTCTTCTATGGTTTGTTACTAAATTTATTAATGTTCAATTACCTTCAAAATTGATATTTTCCTTTGTTGAACACATCCATATTAATTTTAGAATGTATTAATTTCTTCACATTTTACATTGTGTTCATTTAGAAGGTTTATTGTGGATAAGAATTCTATATTGGTTTAATGAAAACATTAAAATAATTAAATGAGGATTAATTCTAGAATCTATTAATTTTTTTTTATGTTTTACATATTATTCATTTTAGTAAGTTTGTTGTTGATAAGAATTCTATATAGGTTTAATCAAAACAATGAAAAAAAAAAAAAGAATTAATTTTAGAATGTACTAATTTCAATGTATATTTTATTGTGTTTATTTTAGCAGGTTTTCTATTGATATCCTAAAATTAGAATTATATATAGATTTAATGGAAACAATCAAATTTGTTTTATTGTCTTTATTTTAGCAAGTTTTCTATTGATATCCTAAAATTAGAATTATATATAGATTTAATGGAAACAATCAAATCTATTTTATTGTCTTTATTTTAGCAAGTTTTTTGTCAATAAGATTTCTATATAGATTTAATCAAAACACTAAAACAATTAAGAGGAGGATTAATTTAGAATGTATTAAATTATTCCTTTTACATTTAGAATGTATTAATTTATTCACCTTTTGCATTGTTCATTTTAATAGGTTTGTTGTGAAGAAGAATGGTTGTAAACCCAAATGCCCACTGTACATGGAACTTGTATTTGGCTTTGCTTTCATCTAGGTTGCAAGCTATTGAATCCTCCAACTTATTCATCCAAAAACAAATCAATGGCAAAATAGAGAGAAAGAAATTTTGCAGAACTAAAATGGATCTTATCTCACAAAATGTATCTCTGCAAAAGCATATCCTCTTCCACCTCTCAATAATTACTAAGCCTGAACAATAATTTTGGATGAAAAGCCAATGTCTTTCCATTTGGCAGTGATAGAGGTTGTACAATTGCTTCTGTTTCAGAATGCTACATTCACTCTATTGTTGGACAAAGGCCCTGGCCATACCTGATCAAATTGACACAGATTAAGCACATAAAATCTGAGAGATATCTCTTATTATGTAAGCACATATATAACCATACACTTAAATAATAATTTTTTTTTCTATAGAGCTACTACTACAATTTCAAAAAAATATAAGATTGAAATACAACAATGGTACCTATGTGCGATGTGTTTCTGATGTGTAAGAGTTGGCAGAAGATTATGCTTCCCTTGGCATGTTACCAGGGGAATGCGGAAACCTGCAAAACAAAACCTCATCAACAATCCTTCAATTAAAAGGCTTATAGAAGTATTAACAACAACTTTTAAATGCACGCATGATCTGCTAATTTTAAATGCATGCATGACTTGCTAATTCTTCCAATCCCCTGCACATAATGAATGGAAGAGATTGTTGCTCCAGAAGACAATGGGTAATTATTTGCGTGCTATTGCTATCCTGAAGAAATGGAGATTTTTCTAGAGAATATCAAATTGTAGCTCTTGAAATTGAGATGTCATGCCCTTATATAAGGTTATTGTTTCCTCCATTAGATGTCTGATCTCATTTATTGTTGGCAGGTCACCACTCTTCCCCTACCCTTCTTGGCATTAGATTCTATTTAGGGCAACATGTCATAACGGTTGTGTGAGAGTAAATGGTTATGCAATTCTTTATTTATCGCAACGTTCTGCCAAACATGCAAACGTTTCATGATTCTGCCAAGCGGAGTACTGCCTTGCCGCCACTGCCAACTATCTTGTTAGGTTTTGGAAGACCTGCATGCAAACGTCAAAATTTTCTTGAAGTGAAATTTTGTTGACGGACAACATCGATGCCATTGTAGATCGCCTCTCGGCGAAATTAATGATGTCTAGGACTAGCATAATTGGGTAACAATGAATCCATAGAAATGAATCATTGTTTGATGTTTGTATTTCTTACAACACTGCATGTACACCAACACTTGCAAAGATAAAGAATGAACCTACAAGATAATAGATGAAATTAGCATTCCAAATACTTCATAAGTTAACTTACGGAATGACTTGCATCAAAATGTCTAATTTAGAGCACATCCTAATAGTTGTGGTATGGAATTTTATACAATTGTTGATGTTACTTTGTTCTAAAGGCACCTATTAAGAGGGGCTATCTGCTAATCATATATGCTAAATTTGAAACTTATCTCACTAGAGAAAGTGGATTACCTATTGCACCCCATGTTAGAAGAAAATTGAAGGTTAAGGTTATTTTCCAAGAGCCAATCCAAGAAACAAGTGTCATCAAGCTTTCAACAATCCCTTTGATATTTACTGGAAATATCTAAATCAATCCAAATTGTAGACTATGAGTAGATGATGTAAATCAAGACCCCCTAGGGAATGATTTTCTTACAAATATTCCAAAATAAATTCTCTAAATGTTTCACATATAATTTACCTCAAAGACTATAATCCATGCTATTCTACCCATGCATAAGGAGAATGTTGCAATATAAGTTTGATTAGGGAAAAAAAAAACTACATGTAAGTCGAGAAGAAGGTAGAGTGAGAAGAATAGGGGGTATGCCACTTTTTTAGATTTATGTCACTCACCAAGATACTCGTAGAGATAAGATGCTTTCTATGCCTCGAGATGGGCATAAGATTCATGCCTCTATCATAGAGAGCTCAAAATGTCAATTCGGATATTTATGCCACATGGATTAATACTTACATATGATCTAGATCCTTATTGACTTGACACCAGACTTATAGACAAGAAGCATAGCATCAATCAAGCAAGGATTTGAACTGACATGGATCCTAATATTTGATGTTAATATTATCCCTCTTATAGATAAAATAGGAAGCATGTGCTTGAAAGGGTTATGAGACCAATATGTATGTAAGGAAACCCTAACCATGAAACAACCTAAGCTTATGCCTGCAACAAAGACCTAAAAACATATATGTTTGAATGACTTGATTCTATTGACCAATCTTCTTGTGATTTTAGGCTACAATATGTATATGTTGATGCTACTCAAATTCTCATTACCCTACTATTAAAGGTGGCTTCTTTGTTGACCTGTCCATCAATAGAACACCTATTATTGTCATTAGTACCTGGAAAACAAGAAGCGTGTGGATTTATGAAAGTAGTAAATATGAATGTCTTTAAAGTAAAAAAAATATCTTAAATTCTTGTAGAAACTTTAATAGAACCAATCATCTTGTCTACTAATTCAACATGGATAAATTAATATGAAGCATATGTTTGTATCAAAGTGGATATACCTCAATGTGAAGCTGATACTAGATTTAGCTCAAATTATCTATGGATTTTGTGAGAGAAATTTTCAAAGAGATGCTATTGAAGAAAAAATAAGTTCGATGGAGAAAATATTGTCACCTGAAGGGAAACAACACTAACAAATATTGCATGATCTGAATTGAAGCCTACACGTCAATCTAAATAATTTATACATCCAAAACAAAGTACACAAGATCAAAATTATGACTTTGATTATAATTTCTTACTAGTAGCTTCAAAAATTCTACTGGCATAAAACATGAGAGTGTTGATTTGAAATAATTGTTAGAATAGCCCGCATATCCCCGAACAAGATATATCTATGTAAGCTTTATCCAGGAACAATTGGTTCAACTCAAGATTTAGTATTTTTGTTTTCATATATGTATGATTTAAGGTAGAAATAGAGACCTTGATTTCAACTACACAATTTTTTCCTCAAAGGGCTTGCAATGCTACTTTAAACTCTTTCTCATGTCCTACCTTTTCCTTCAAGTGAATTACATAATCATTTGGTAATAGAAAATCAATACTCTAAACTAAATCCATTAATAAGAGACACATAGAACATTATGAAATTACTATCAAAAAGCTACTCACCAACCACCTAGGGGACTCTGAAATAAAGAAGAGATCCAAGACCAAAACAAAATAGGGGATAAGTCCTAAAAAGGCTACTCATTCCAATTAAAGGTGGACCAATGTTGAGTTTTGTTAAATAGAAAAATACAAATTTTAATGTATTTGTGATATTATGCCTATATATACACACACTAGTCTTCAACGTGGATGGAAACCATTTATTATTTCTGGTGATATTATATTTGGTGAAAACATGTTAAGTGACATTTTAATGGATTTGATCACCTATAATATAAAGAACGTGCTATGTTACCAACATTGCAATAAGTTACCATTAGTATACCTACAATTACCAATAATTGTTAGAAGAGCCAAGTAACAACTAAACTCAGATTTGCAGATAGTAGCAATATTTTTTTAGCATAATGAAGTGCAATGATATCGCTTCTAACATTTAGCTAATATGATTCTATCTATTTTAATCATAGTTTTACCTATGATGGTTTAAAATAAGTGTTCACAAGTTTATGCATGTGAATTAGGAACAACCCTATTTTCCAATGTTATATTAAGGAGAGGGATAAATCTACTTGGCTCAATCACAAATCTAATTGAAAAGGATTGAGTAGGGATTTGCAGATAGTAGCAATTTTTTTTAGCATAATGAAGTGCAATGATACTGCTTCTAACATTTAGCTAATATAATTCTATCTATTTTAATCATAGTTTTACCTATGATGAGTTAAAACAAGTGTTCACAAGTTTATGAATGCAAATTAGGAACAACCCTATTTTCCAATGTTTCATTAAGAAGAGGGATGAATGTACTTGGCTCAATCACAAATTTGATTGAAAAGGACTGAGCACAAGAGAGATCCAGGTCTCCTTTTTTGAGTTGAAAATGAGATATATGGAAAGATGTAAATTGATATAAATTAGCATAAACACGTAGTTTCAGATGTGATATGAAGACACAACCATAGATATGGAATTTGGGAGCAAAGTGGAACCTATGTCTAGAATTTGAGCTGCAAATTGTGAGACAAGGATGATCCAAGTGATCTTGTCCTTGGAATGTCTAATGCTAACAAAATTTATCTTTTTGAGATCAGAATGCAATCCTAAATATCCTCCCAAAGATTCACCAAAATAATATCAAAATTGTATACATTTTATTTCTCCCACTTACCAATTATTATTACAAACTATTATGATAACATTTGGCAAGGGGCCTGTAACAATCAATGATATCCTCATAAATTTTCTAGGCTGTAATTTCGTATTTAGAGAAATTTTTCATATGGGAGTGAAAGAAAAAAATCTATTTGGATATGCATGTATTAATGTTAAGCACTCTAAGCTTATTTGGTTCACTCCCAATCTTCTTCCCAATCCAAAACTACAAAAGTCTAATAATAGCAATTTAAGCTTATTTCCACATATCTTGATGTATTCCTTCTTTCCACTTCTCTTGATTTCCACATACATTATGAATTTTTTTGTTGTCTATTTCAAGATTAGTTTATAATTGTGAGGTTATCTTTGGACTAATCTAGACTTTCTCAATAGTTGTGGACTCTAATAATAGTTAAATTCAAAATTGATTGATTTCCCACCTTTATCCTTCTTTCGTAGACCAAATCAACATAAGTATGCATTGACATGTTGTTATATTCTTGTATTTTATAGATATTTAATATAATCATTATAATCATTGACATAATTTGAAAGATCATTTACACCTATATGTCCAATGATACTATAAAAGGAATTGTACAATCATTAGAAATATATTTGTATGATAGAATTTATTTTTAATATTATCTAATTTTAAAGGGATTGATCAATGTTGGCAACAATGCAACAAACTGAGAGTAGGGGGGAGGCGGGGGGGGGGGTGGGTGAATCAGTTTTCATCAAAAACTCAAAACTTTACTGCAACTCAAACCACAACTCAGATCTGATAATGAACAGTTAAAGCATAAAATAATACCACATCAATAGCACACATAACACCAAGACTTTTTAAGGTGGAAAACCCGGTTAAGGGAAAAACCACGGTGGAAACCTGCCCACAATGAGATAATTCTCTGTTAGGAGTAAGTGAAATATTACAATGGGGAATGCAGATGCATTCAGGCACACTACCTAGAGCTCACTACTCAAAATACAATAACCCATAAGGCTACAACCCTTAGGGAAGGTTCACTAGCTTACAAGAATATTCAGATTACATCTTCTGGAAATAAGTTCTTCAAGCTCCTCAAGCTCCTTCTCTTCATTTTCCATCTCTTTCATCTCTTTCTCATATCTAGACACTCTTTTAGAACTTTCTCCTGGATCATATCTCTACTTCCCAGATACAATAGCTTTGAATGCAGACTCAGTCTTAGGAAGAGAGTCACCAAACTCACTCAACTCAAAAGCAACAAGTTTACCAACCAACATGTCTCTTGTCACATTTGTGACAGTCTGGATCTCATCTATAGTAGTAGCCTTATGTTTGTAAGTAGGAGGCAAGGCTCTCAACACTTTAGCAACAACCTCAATTTCTTAAAGGAATCGACTGGCACATCTGACTCTGCACACAAGCTCATTCACTTTTTGCATAAAAGAGGTAATATTATCATCTTCACTCATCTTTAGGTTCTCATACTTTTCTTTCAAGCTCTGCAACTTGGCAACTTTTACATGACTGTCACCTTCATGCAAGGTCTCCAACTTTACACAGATCTCATGAGCGGTCTCAAGATCCATCACATTAGTCATTTTAGAATATGTCAAGGCACTCAACAATGCTTCCTTAGCTCTAATATTGTATCCTGCTTCCTTTAACTCATCCGGTCATTTTGATGAACATTATAGACATTCTTAGTGATCCTCCAGTACTCTTCTCCAATGCATCTCAAAGGAACTTGCATCCAACTCTTCCAGAGAGTGTAGCTCGTTCCATTGAATCTCGAACTATCTTTCTTGAAAGAAAAGGTTGTCATCTCGGATCTCCTCAAGTGATCAAGCTTCTTATGGAGGATCTAGCTCTGATACCAATTGTTGGAAACAATGGAGAAAATTGAGAGGGGGGTGAATCAGTTTGCACCCAAAACTCAAAATTTTATTGCGACTCAAACCACAACTCAAATTTGATAATGAATAGTTAAAGCATAAAACAATACCACATCAATAACACACATAGCACCAAGATTTTTTAAGGTGGAAAATCTGGTTAAGGGAAAAACAATGGCGGGAACCTACCCACAATGAGATAATACTCTATTAAGAGTAAGTGCAATATTACAATGGGGAATGCAGATGCATTCAGGCACACTGCCTAGAGATCACTGCTCAAAATACAATAACCCAGAAGGCTACAACCCTTAGGGAAGGTTCACTATCTTACAAGAATATTTTGATTACATCTGGAGAATCATGAACTGATAAAATAACATTTCAACATGCCTGAGTACAGTTCTGATTAAGCACACTGTCAAATCTGCTTTGCAACTCTTCTTTTCAAAAATTTGCACAACTTCACACGCTTTCCCTGCTATTGAATTATTGATAAAATATTTTCACATAGCATGATACATCTCATGATGATTACAACATGTATTTATACAAGACATCAACCTCTGTTTCAAGGTCAGCCCACCACACGCTACATATTACAAAAAATAATCACACACACTACAATAATGCATGTGGACCAAAACAATGTCGGCTAAGAAATAGTCTGGACCTAAACAACCACTGAAAATATGAAATGTATCCAACAATTATGCCTCTATTATCCACAACACACTACACTAGCACAAATGTCGCATAACACGAAGAATATCACTGGATCAAGAAAATCTTCAATAAAGCGAACAAGGATCAATGTGTACCACCAATACGCATAACACACGATCTAGAAACATCCACATGCAATGTGAATCACACCTCAACAACTACAACAACTCACATTACAAGAATCATCATCATCATCATATCGGAGCACAAAAACACTAACATAACATACTAAAAGATTAGCACATGGATCTCCAAATCATGAACCATTCAACTAAGGATACTCATCAACGTCCAAAGCACATCACACACATTCACAACCAAAGATATTATAATTCACCAAAAATACCAATATAGAATAACTAAATAACCAACCACAATACCAAATCTCATAACTCAATCAAATTAACATGCAAACCTCTGAAACTACAGCTGAATCAACTAGAGATAAGCATCTCGAAACCCATCAAACCGCATCAGCTCATCTGTAACATAGAGGCTCAACACCTGATTGCAATACATAAACACATATTGAATTCACATATGTTGACATCAATGAAAACATATCAACCAATATCCAACAATCTCCCCCTTTGGCATTGATGACAACATATGAAATGTGAAAAACAATCAATGCAAAGGATCAATTCCCCCTAAGATAAATGATTCAAATCTCTTCTCAACCCCAAAATGCTTCATGGTTTTTCACATGCATCTCTCCCCCTTTGACATCAATGACAAAGGCACAAAAATCAGAATTCTCTCCCCGAAAGGACTATCAGAACACTTGAACCATACATCAATGACTACTCCCTTTGAGTAGAAGCCACCACTCATCAATCTAGATCACATGATATCTTAGTGAGGCTTACCGGAATGATGCAAATCTATGCATCTTAGTTCTCATTAGGGGGGGCAGTCACCCCTAACTTCTCCTAGAGATACTCAAAAGTATCTTAAGGCAAAGGACTCATGAAAATATCTGCAATCTATTCCTTTGTAGATACATATTCCAACCTAACTTCTTCATCATTCACCTTCTCCCTCAAGAAATGATACTTGATAGATATATGCTTTGTCTTAGAATGTAGTACCAGATTCTTAGAGATATTGATAACACTTGAATTATCACAATATATAGCAATAGGCTCATCATAGGTAACTCCTATATCCTTCAGCATCTGCTTCATCTAAATTACCTCAATTGCTAACAAGAGCAATGCATTTAGCTTCTGTAGTAGATAAATATATAGCATTTTTTTTATTACTTGCCCATGACACCAACTTCTTTCCCAAAAAGAACACACCACCTGTAGTACTCTTATGTTCATCAACATCACAAGCCCAATCAACATCTGTAAAAGCACTCAAAGTAAAGTCAAATATTTGAATATCGTTTTAACAATAGTAACATGAGATTCCTTAGCATCAACTTGAAATCTAACAACAAGACATACAACATTCATAATATCAGGTCTAGTATGTGTCAAATACAACAAACCACCAATCATAGATCTATATCTTGTTTGATTAGCTTTCAGAGAATCCTCTTCTTTTGTCAGCTTACATCCAGTCACCATAGGTGTACTGACAGACTTTGAGTTATCCAAACCTAATTTCTTCAATAATTCCTTAAAATACTTGCTCTGAGATATGAAAATACCTTTTCTCAACTGAATAATTTGGAATCCTAGAAAGAATTTCATTTCACCAATCATAGACATCTCAAATCTATTCTACATATCTTTATCAAATTTCTTACACAAGCAATCATTTCCTCCAAAAATAATATCATCAACAAAGACTTCAACAATCAAAAAGTTATTCTAATCAATCTTGAAATACAAATACCTGTCAACAATACCTTTATTGAATTTAAGCTTCATCATATACTTATCCAATTTGGCAATACTAGGATCTAGGGGCTTGTTTCAATCCATACAATGCTTTCTTCAATCTACAAACCATGTCTTTTTCATTTTTCAACTAAAATCTATCTGGTTGATTGATGTAGACTTCTTCTTCCAACTCACCATTGAGAAAGGCACACTTGACATCCATTTGATAAACTTTGAAATCTTTATGAGTAGCATATGCAAGAAATAGTCTAATAACTTCAATTCTAGCTATTGGAGAAAAAGTCTCCTCAAAGTCAATTCCTTCTTCTTGAGAATATCCTTTACACACAAGTCTAGCTTTATTTCTGACAACTTCACCCTGTTCATTCAACTTATTTCAAAAATCCCATTTAATACCAATTACATTTCTATCCTTAGGTCGAGGAACAAGTTCCCATGTCTCATTCTTTTCAATCTGATTCAGTTCTTCTTCCATAGATTTAATCCAACTTTCATCTTTACATGCTTTATCAACATATTTAGGCTCAATCTTAGATATTAAACAAATTTCTTCTACAAGTCTTTTTGTTGCCATCACACCTCTATTCTTGTCACCAATAATCTTATTCTTTGAATGATTCAGTCTAACATACCTCAGAGTCTTAGGATTAGCTTGATTTTATGGTTCTTGAACTCTTTCATTAGCACTAGCATCTTCTCCTTGATTCTCAATATTTTTCAGATCAATTTGAATTTTATTTTGGTTCTACATGTGCTTTCCTTTATTTGTACTGACATCCTCATCATCTGAATCACATTCGCAAGGTCTAATCTATCTCACATTTCCTTCATCAACCTTTACATTAGCACTTTCAACAACTTTTCTCAGTCTATTGTTATAACACCGGTAGGCTATACTTCTAGTAGAATAACCAAGAAAAATTCCTTCATCACATCTAGCATCAAATTTTCCAAGGTCTTCATCTCTTTTAATGTAACATTTACTTCCAAAAATTCTGAAATATCTAACAGTAGGAGCATGACCAAAACATAACTCATAAGAAGTCTTACCGGTATCACCTTTGATATTTACTCGATTAAGAGTGTATATTGTAGTACTCACAACTTCTCTCCAATAGATATGCAACACATTTCCCTCAATCATCATGGTTCTAGCACCTTCTTGAACTGTTCTATTCTTCCTTTCCACGACTTCATTTTTTTGTGGCATCCTAGGAGCATTTAACTATCTCCTAACTCCATGCTCTTCAAAATATGCATTAAACTAACCAGAAGTGAATTCTCCACCTCTGTTAGATCTCAGACATTTCAGATTCAGACCAGTCTCAGTTTCAATCATAGCTTTGAAAATATTGAAATTCTCCAGTGCTTTAGATTTCTCCCTTAGAAATGTAGCCCACATCATTCTTGAATAGTCATCAATCAACAACATGAAATATTTGTCACCTTGCAAGATTCTTACTCTAGAAGGACCACACAAATCAGTATGCACAAGATCCAATAATCCATTAAAATTATACTGTTTGCTTTTATATGTAACTCTTGTCTGCTTCCCTAATTAACATTCCTTACATAACAAATTAGAGGGCTTTATCAACTTAGGTGGATGTCTCACTTCTTGAGTGGAACTTATCTTAACCATGCAATCAAAATTTACATAACACATCCTTCTATGCCACAACCAACTTTCATCAATTTGATTAATCAAACAACTTTTTTAACCAGCATTCAAGTGAAAGATATTGCCTTTAGTCTTTGTACTTGATGAAATCTTAGTTCAAGAGCTACTCAAGATCTTACACTTCCCATTCATGAACTGCAAATCACATTCCTTATCAACCATCTAACCAACACTCAAAATATTATGCTTTAAACCTTCAACATATAGAGAATCATCAATGTTATGCTTACCATCAAGAGAAATAGAACCTCTACCACAGATTACACAAGCTTTGTTATCACCAAATCTTACTACACTGCCATCATACTTTTCCATATTCACAAACTTACTCTTATCACCTATCATATGATGAGAGAAACCACTATCAATATCCCATTAATCTTTCTTCTCAACTTTCACAATTAGGGCTTTCTCCTTATCAGCACAACTTGTAAAATCTATAGTAATCAGATCATCTTCCTTGATAGAAATGAACACAAATTCATCTCCATAATTTCCTTTATCAGAATCATCATTTGTCACATCTTCATCAACAACTTAATAACACTTCTTTTTATGTTTAGGTTTATAGGGCTTATATGGCTTCTTAGGGTTCCTCTCTCTTTTTGGACACCTTGATGCAAAATTTCGTATCTTATTAGATGAAATTTTTTTAAGAGGTAACTTTCCTTCATACTTACCGACACCTTTGGGCAATCTTTTGGCAATAAGTGCTTCAATATACTCAAGCTCTTTCTCTTCATTTTCCATCTCTTTCATCTCTTTCTCATATCTAGACACTCTTGTAGAAATTTCTCTTGGATCTTATCTCTACTTCCCAGATACAATAGCTTTAAATGCAAACTTAGTCTTAGGAAGAGAGTCACCAAACTCACTCAGCTCAAAAGCAACAAGTTTACCGACCGACATGTCTCTTGTCACATTTGTCACAGTCTGGATCTCATCTATAGCAGTAGCCTTATGTTTGTAAGTAGGAGGCAAGGATCTCAACACTTTAGCAACAATCTCAGATTCTTCAAGGACTCCACTAGCACATCTGATTCTAGCACACAAGCTCATTAACTTTCTGCATAAAAGAGGTAATATTCTCATCTTCACTCATCTTTAGGTTCTCATACTTTCCTTTCAAGCTCTACAACTTGGCAAATTTTACATGACTGTCACCTTCATGCAAGGTCTCCAACTTTACCCAGATCTCATGACCGGTCTCAAGATCCATCACATTAGTCATTTTAGAATATGTCAAGACACTCAACAATGCTTCCTTAGCTATAATATTGTATTCCGCTTCCTTTAAATCATCTGGAACTACCATTATGAGGAACATTATAGACATTCTTAGTGATCTTCAAGTACTCTTCTCCAATGCATCTCAAATGAACTTGCATCTAGCTCTTCCAGAGAATGTAGTTTGTTCCATTGAATCTCAAACTATCTTTCTTGAAAGAAAAGGTTGCCATCCAGAATCTCTTCAAGTGATCAAGATTCTTCTGGAGGATCTAACTCTGATACCTATTGTTGGCAACAACGGATAAAATTGAGAGGGGGGTGAATTAGTCTGCACCAAAAGCTCAAAAATTTATTGCAACTCAAACCACAACTCAGATTTGATAATGAACAATTAAAGCATAAAACAATACCTTATCAATAGAACACATAACACCAAATTTTTTGACGTGGAAAACCTGGTTAAGGGAAAAACCGTGGTGGTAACCTACCCATAATGACTAGAGCTCACTGTTCAAAATATAATAACCCGAAAGGCTACAACCCTCAGGGAAGGTTCACTACTTTATAAGAACATTTATATTACATGCAGAGAATCATGAACTGATAAAATAGCATCTCAACATGCCTGAGTACAGTTTCGGTTAAGCACACTGTCAAATCTGCTCTGCAACTCTTCTCACAAATTCACACTTCACACACTTTCCCTGCTACTGAATGATTGATACAATATTCACACATAGCATGATACATCTCACAATTATTATAATATGTATTTATGCAAGACGTCAACCTCTGTTTCAAGGTCGTCTCACTACATGCTACATATTATATATATTAATCACACACACTACAATAATGCATGCAAACCAAAACAATATCGGCTAAGATATAGTCTGGACCTAAACAACCACCACAAATATGAAATGCATCCAACAATTATGCCTCAATCATCTGCAACACACTACACCACCACAAATATTGCATAACACAAAGAACATCATTGGATCAAGAAAATCTTCAATAAATCGCACAAGGATCAATGTGGACCACCAATACGCATGGAAAATGATCTAGAAACATCCACACACAACATGAATATCACCACAACAACTCGCATTACCAGAATCATCATCATCATATCAAAGCACAAGAACACTAACATAACATACTAAAATATTAGCATATGGATCTCCAAATCATGAACCATTCAAACTAAGATACACATCAATGTCCAAAGAACATACCATACATTCACAACCAAATATTTTACAATTCACCAAAAATGCCAATATAGAACAACTGAATAACCTACCACAATATCAGATCTCATAACTCGATCAAATCAACATGTGGACCTCTAAAACTATAACTGAATCAACTAGAGACAAGCATCTTGAAATCCACTAAACCGCATGAGTTCATCTGCAACATACAGGCTCAGCCAACTCAACCAATCTTACTGCAATACACATATTGACTTCACATATGTTGACATCAATGACAACATATCAGCCAATATCCAACAATCAAGACATAGCTTCTCATGGCTTGACCATAATAACCTAATAAAAATATTTATCAATATTGCAAGCTCACAAAGATATTATGAAATACATAAAAAACAAGGCTGTGTTGCAACGTAGTTCCACAAAATTATTTTTCTATATGGAAATTATATAATTTGAGAGGAGCAAATTGAACCGCTTGAATTGTATTTTGGCATTTGATTGATTACGATCTCTAAGTATTTGAAGAAGACAAACCCTAAGATGAAAATATATTCACTTCCAAGGAAAGATTGCAAAGTGAAGTATGATGGATGCATTCAAGGAATATATGTTATTGACTAAAATTTCATGGTCAATGCACTATATTGTTTGACTGTTGTATGCTAGCATTATGTTATATGTTGTCATTGATGCCAAGTCCTATGGTTCAGATTAAGTTCGAATGTGGTATGTTGAGTAGCAATGTATGTATGAGATGGTATTGAGCATTTGGAGGTTTCCCGAATTTCCCAGATGTCTTGGCTTTTTGAAAGATGTGTTGGTAATTTCATTCAGTGGTATTCTTGTGTTTGATTTGATCCAGAAGTCAAGATCTTGGTCTGGAATTTGAGATTGTGCTATGGAAGTCAAGATCTTGGTCCGAAAGTCGAGATTGTGCTATGAAGATTGTTTAGCATGTGGATAATGTTTTAGGTCCGGTTTTGGTGATGTTCATAGCGTGTTGAATACTGCTTATGAGGTTTGGAAAAAGTTGAAACATATTTATGAAGTAAATGAGAGAGTGAAGTTGACAAAGAGGGTAACAGATATGCGAAGGTATGAAAACCCGAAGATGGAAGAAGGAGAAGACATTGTAAGCTATTTTGAGAAGGTTTATAATGTTGTGAATGAAATCAAAGGACTTAGAGGCACTTTGAATGATGAACATTTTATTGATAAAATCTTTATGACTTTACCAGTGAGTTGTAGTGATAAGATCTTAGCTATAGAAGAAACCTATGAACCGAGGAAGCTCACTAGAGAGCAACTATTTGGTACCCTGACTGCATTTGAAGTAAGAAAGTTTGCAAAGGACAAAGACAAATCAAAGATAATATTAAAAGCATCCGAAGATGGTCCGGATGATGATGAGATCTTCGATGAGGTGGAAGAAAATTTTATGAGGAAATTGAAGAAAGGTACCCACAAGTACAAATGTATGTTACCCTTGAAATGTTTCCGATGTGGAAAAATTGGTCTTATAGCTACTAGATGTCTGGAAAAGGGAACTGGACAAAATTTTAGGGAAAACAAGGGAAAGTTCAATAAGGAAGATAATTGGGTAAAAGTACAAACTCGTGTCACACTTTTACAAAGTAAAAGGCTAACACAACAATAACTGTTCAATTTCATCGCCATAAAAGTGTCATTTTCATTTTGAATTTGAAGATTATGTAAACTGATGAAATGTGTAAAATTTGTTGAAGTTTAAGTCTACTATTTTTTGAATTTTTTTGGTCAATAATTTATAATTTTTTTTTTGCTTTAAAGTCCATTTTTTTATTGCTGAAAAACGCTGAAAAACAGGGGATTTGGTTCCCACCTCAAAAGTAAATGTAAATCAACTTTTTTTTTCATTTTGATATCAGTTATAGATCACATATTTATATAGTGCATGAAAAAATAAATTAAAAAAATTCATGTATATTTTCTTTGTAATAGCATTTGGAAGTCGAATACACCAAAATTTGACAGTTTTTGTCTCCCACCACAATTTGTCTATTCAATTTATGATAATCCAAAAAATAAAAATACCCTTTTGGAGAAGACTCTGTCTTCTAGTGAACCATATTTTTTTCAATTTTTTTTTGAAGTGATTTGATATTTTTTTTGTTTTTCAAAGCACTCATATCGAACAAAAGAATACCTAGTTGTAGTATTTTTAATTTTTTTTATATTAAATGTAATCGAAACATAAAAAAAATTATATGAGTAGAATCTTGACTTTGATCTCTAAAAAAGGGTATTTTTATTTTTTTTAATAAGTTTAATTTACCTATTGAATTTTGTTGCTGAAGTGACAAGTTTAATTTACCTATTGAATATCTAATTTTGTAAAGGGGCGAAGATTTTGAATTTTTTTTCGGAAGGCGTCTACCCTTTCCAAGTATGTTATTTGAAATTATTTTTTCAATCATGCTTAATTTACAATATTAGATGTTTTTTTGGAAATTAAATATTTTTTAGATTAACCGTATTCTTTAGTCATTGCGATACGACGATAACCATTTCTTGGCCATATTTCCAACACTATTTAGTACTGAAAATTATATTATATTTTATTTCCTAATACTTGACTCAAATTCTCTATATATATTAGCTAAGTGATTTCAAGAAATTAATGTTATTAAATCACGTTCATATATACATTGCATATAGTCAAATGTATCTAATTGAAGTATACTTAATTTCTTACTTTTTATCAATGCTCCTAAATTTCTCGAGCCTTATTTTTTCATTTTCTAAATTATAAAAATTGGACTTCAAGTCAAATGATCTAAATGGATGAAATTTACACATGTTAAGTTTAAGAATGCAAAATTATTTATACATTTCACTAATTACATTTTTTTTTGTTAAGAACCGATGAAAAGTTATTAGATATATATCCTTTTTAGTTCAAAGCACTACATTTTGAAGATATGCATATTTGCATGTGTTGTTTTTAGGTTAAAAGCACAAAATTTTGAAGATCTAAATATTTTTTGCAATGGGGAATAAGAGGACTAGATCAAGGTTGTATGATCGTAAAAGGGACGATAAGATGAAAGGTCATACAAAACGTAGTCAACAACAATCGGTTGTTTTCAAGATCAACCTGATGATGTTCAAGAAACATCTACTCAGGTATGAGATGAATTTTTTTTTTTGGTATGCTAAATTTGATGGAAATGGATGAAGGTAGTCTTTTCAATGAAATTCCATCTAAAGATATGATATTTGAAAGCACATTAAAATTGCATTGTAATAATTTGTGGGATGATTATTTTAAAAATAAGTCTATTGTTGGAAGAACACAATTATTTGCTAAGTTATTTAGGAAAACGGAAATGAAACCTGTTTTGGACTTGTTGGGTGTTGGTAATAAGAAAAGTTCTAGTGATACATTAGTAAAAGAAACTATAATTGAAAATTTACAAGAAGTATTGAATTGTATTGAGAACACAAGTCGAGGTGTTGATTTAAGTGCTGCACGTAGAGCATTGATGACTATGATTACTAGTAAGGAATTGACTCGTAAAAAATAAGTTAATGCAATTTCTCAATTAATGAATGTATCTAGAAGAACTGTTCAAAGATACATTAGGAAGAGAAATATGTTGGATGAAAACATTGAAAAGTATTGGGTAAATATCTGTAGGGTTCCTAGAAAAGACTGAATTTCTGAAGATGTAAAAAGATAGGTCATTGATTATTGGACCAACCAATCTCGTGTTTCTTCCAACAGAAGGGATACTATACAGATGATAGATGAAGATGGTAAAAATATTACACATCCAAAACATTTCTTAGATACAACACAAAGTGAATTGTTTGAAGCATTCAAGCAAGAATTTTCAGATGTAAAAATTTGCCAAAGGATGTTTGAGAGATTTCGTGCTTGCTTTGTACACATAAATAAGGTACATGAAACTTGTTGTTGTTGAAATCATGTTGAATTTCATCTACACTTGCAATCATATAAGAAGTTCATGGCAACAATTAATCAAAATCTAGTCATTCCTACAAGTACAATACAATTTTTGAAGTCTATTTTATGTGATAAATTAGAAGATTCCGATGAGTTCAAAATACAATGCATAAAAGGTGAATGCAATGATTGTGGATTTTTGAGTAAGTTTGTGTTGCAAACGGGCAATTTTGATATTCATGCACTAGTTATATGGAAGAGATTTGAATATGAAACATGCCAAAGTAAGTCAGGAACTGAATCCAAAAAAATTATGTTGAAAAAGAGTGAATTGCCCTACATTCAGTTTGTAGATAGATTTCATAATATGATATATCCACATATCCAACATTGTCATGGTGCAAGATGGCAGGCTAAACAGTTTCGTGATTCAAAGAATTGTTTTCCACCAGGTTGTATTATTTCAATTGTAGATTTCTCCGAGAACTATACATTTAGTCCTCACACAGAAATTCAAAGTCAATATTATCATTCTGATCAAGTTGCAATATTTGTACAAGTTTTCTATAGACATACACAATTCCATGTGGATGGTATAGAGAGTACTAAAAATGAATGCATTATCATCAAGAAGGTCCATTTCTATATCATTGATGATACGTGTCATGATAGGAGCTATGTGGCACATTGTTTTGGAATGTTTTTTGAAGATATTAAAGATCATGGGATAGAATGTACACAACATTGGATTTGGTTAGATGGATGTGTTGGTAAGTACATTAGATTTGAAATTGATTATTTAATTTTTTTTTAATATATATGATTTGATTGTATATAACAGGTCAAAAGTTTAAATATATATATTTAATATATATGTTATTCATGTCAGGGCAATTTAAGTCTGCAAAAGCTTTTAACTGGTTATACCTACAACATGCTTGACGTAGCATAAAGTTTTTGTGGAACTTCTTTGAGAGTGGACATGGAAAAGGAGAGCATGATGGAGCAGGAGCATGTGTGAAGCGTGCACTTCGTCAACATGAACTTGTAGGTAAATTATCTTCACAGATTAATTTAAATATATATACATGCATACATGTGGGTTGTCCAATTTTCTAAAGAAAGAGCTTTTGTACAGGTAACACCATACGTAATTCTAATGATATTATTGAATGGTGCAAAAATCATTTTACTCGTCGTGATATAACTTACAACAAGCGTTATTTTTGGGAAGTTAAAGGTATATATATATAATTTCTTAAACATTCTTGGTGTTCTTGAATTATTTTTAAAATTCAAGTGTATATATATATGTGTGTGTGTGTGTGTGTGTGTGTGTGTGTGTGTGTGTGTGTGTGTGTGTGTGTGAAATGAACTAAAATTGCCTAAATAATTTTTGTACATTATCAGATATTGATTGATCAAATCCTTATAATTGTCAATCAATTAATGGTATTAGAAGTTTTCATCAAGTCATGACTACGAGATTTAGCAAGCCTCGTGTTATTCTTGCAAGAGGAAAATCATGCTTTTGTGTTGATTGCATTGTGAACAACAGAGATACTCATTGTCAAAATATTGCCAATGGATATGTTTTGCAATGGGATATGAAAGATTTTATCACAATGCTTCCTTACGAAGATAGTGACATTATTGATATTCATGATCCTCTATATTCAGCTGATTATGAACGTGTTTCTAATTTAGTTGTTACATGTGTGTGCATGCATAGTTTGTAAATTACATATATGTACATGTACAAATTTTTAAATTCTTCATTAATTTAAAAATGTGTAATGAACTAATATTGCTTGTAATATATATACATACACGGTCTATTTTCATAGGTGATATTTTTGCAGTGATTGTTGATCCTGACAATACTGAAAGTGTAGATTATTATCTACTGAGATGCACACAACCAAAATGCAAGTTATTGGAATCAGTCAGTGATGATGATGGGAAACAATATCCCATTGGTTCAGTTGTTGTTGAAGGCACCTATTATCAACAAATAAAGATAGATACAAATGGTGTAACATTCATTGATTATATGCCTAGCCAAAAAGTTCTACACTACAATCACTTAGTAGTAGCGACAAGATTGCAGTTGGAGACATTGCCAAAAAGAGGACGTGGCAACCAAAAGTGGAGGTTGCCTATTGAAGATCATGAAATTATTTTAGAAATTATTAAAGATAGGGAGGATCTAGATTATATGTACCACAAGCTTTAAGTTCACTTGTCATGTTTGAACAAGTAAAATATATTAGATAGGTCAAGTATTTTGATAAACTCATATATCTATTTAGATATTTCTAGACATGTGTAGCAATTTGGATAACTTGTGGAAATTTAGTTTTGTTGATGCATTTATTTTACGTTTTATACGTTGATTTTACATGTTTTATTCATCTATGTATTCATTTAATTTTGATTTACACATTTATAGTTTCATTTAATTATGTTGTATATATAATTACACATGTATATATAGTTTCACTAAAATGAGCAACTAATTATGCCGTCTTAAGGTGTTTTAAGTGGTCTTAAGGGCATTTAAGGGGATATTTGCATCATTGATTCTTTTATATTTTTACACATGCATGGATTCGTTTTATTCATCTATGTACATTCATTTCATTTATATTGACACACATATATTTTTATTTAATTAGGTTGTTTGGATTCATCTACTTATGTTGACCTAAGGTGTTTTAAGTGGTCTTAAGGGCATTTAAGGGGATATTTGAGTCATTGATTCTTTTATATTTTTACACATGCATGGATTCATTTTATTAATCTATGTACATTCATTTCATTTAAATTTACACATATATTGTTTCATTTTATTATGTTGTTTGGATTCATCTAATTATGTTGTCCTAAGGTGTTTTAAGTGGTCTTAAGGGCATTTAAGGGGATATTTGCGTCATTGATTCTTTCGTATTTTTACACATGCATGGATTCATTTTATTCATCTATGTACATTCATTTCATTTATATTTACACATATATTATTTCATTTAAGTATGTTGTTTAGATTCATCTAGTTATGTTGTCCTAAGGTGTTCTAAGTGGTCTTAAGGGGATTTAAGGGGATTGATTCTTTTATATTTTTACAAATGCATGGATTTGTTTTATTCATCTATGTACATTCATTTCATTTATATTTACACACATATTGTTTCATTTAATTATGTTGTTTGGAATCATCTAATTATGTTGTCCTAAGGTGTTCTAAGTGGTCTTAAGGGGAACTTAGGGGATTGATTCTTTTATATTTTTACAAATGCATGGATTCGTTTTATTCATCTATGTACATTAATTTCATTTATTTTTACACATATATTGTTTCATTTAATTTTGTTATTTGGATTCATCTAATTATGTTGTCCTAAGGTGTTCTAAGTAGTCTTAAGGGGATTTAAGGGGATATTTAAGGGGATTGATTCTTTTATATTTTTACAAATGCATGGATTTGTTTTATTCATCTATGTACATTAATTTCATTTATATTTACACATATATTGTTTCATTTAATTATGTTGTTTAGATTCATCTAATTATGCTGTCCTAAGGTGTTCTATGTGGTCATAAGGGGATTTAAGAGGATTGATTCTTTTATATTTTTACACATGAATGGATTCATTTTATTCATCTATGTACATTCAATTCATTTATATTTACACATATATTGTTTCATTTAATTATGTTGTTTGGATTCATCTAATTATGTTGTCCTAATAGGTCCTATGTGGTACTAATAGGTCCTAAGGGGTGCACATGTGTCCAAGGGGCCTTAAGTGGTCCTAAGGGGTCACGCATGTGTTCTAACACATGCGTGACCCCTTAGGATCACATATGACCCCTTGTGACACCATTTGGTTCTATGTGGTCCTAAGGGGTGGACATGTGTCGCAAGGGGCCTTAAGTGGTCCTAAGGGGTCACGTATGTGTTAGAACACATGCGTGACCCCTTAGGACCACATATGACTCCTTGCAACACCATTTGGTTCTATGTGGTCCTAATAGGTCCTAAGGGGTGCACATGTGTCACAAGGGGCCTTAAGTGGTCCTAAAGGGTCACACACCTTTTTTTTAAACACATGCGTGACCCCTTAGGATCACATATGACACCTTGCAACAACATTTGGTCTTTTGTGGTCCAAATAGGTCCTAAGGGGTGGACATGTGTCACAAGGGGCCTTAAGTGGTCCTAAGGGATCACACATGTGTGACCCCTTAGGACCACATATGACCCATTGCGACAACATTTGATCATATGTGGTCCTAATAGGTCCTAAGGGGCAGACATGTGTCGCCAGGGGCCTTAAATGGTCCTAAGGGGTCACACATGTGTTAGAACACATGCGTGACCCCTTAGGACCACATATGACCCATTGCGACAATATTTGGTCCTATGTGGTCCTAATAGGTCCTAAGGGGTGCACATGTATCGCAAGGGGCCTTAAGTGGTCAGAAGGGGTCACACATGTGTTAGAACACGCGTGACCCCTTAGGACCACATATGACCCCTTCCGACACCATTTGGTCCTATGTGGTCGTAATAGGTCCTAAGGGGTGCACATGTGTTGCAAGGGGCCTTAAGTGGTCATAAGGGGTCACGCATGTGTTAGAACACATGCGTGACCCCTTAGGACCACATACGACCCCTTGTGACACCATTTGGTCCTATGTGGTCCTAATAGGTCCTAAGGGGTGCACATGTGTCGCAAGGGGCCCTAAGTGGTCCTAAGGGGTCACACATGTGTTAGAATGCATGTGTGATCGTTTAGGACCACATATGACCCCTCACGACATCAATTGGTCCTATGTTGTCATAATAGGTCCTAAGGGGTGCACATGTGTCGCAAGGGGCCTTAAGTGGTCCTAAGGGGTGCACATGTGTCACAAGGGGCCTTAAGTGGTCCTAAGGGGTGACACATGTTTTCTAACACATACACGACCCCTTAGGACCACATATGACCCATTGCAACAACATTTGGTCCTATGTGGTCCTAATAGGTCCTAAGGGGTGCACATGTGTCGCAAGAGGCCTTAAGTGGTCCTAAGGGGTCATACATGTGTTAGAACACATGCATGACCCCTTAGGACCACATATGACCCCTTGCGAAAAACATTTGGTCCTATGTGGTCCTAATAGGTCCTAAGGGGTGCACATGTGTCGCAAGAGGCCTTAAGTGGTCCTAAGGGGTCTTAAGTGGTCCTAAGGGGTGCACATGTGTCGCAAGGGGTCTTAAGTGGTCCTAAGGGGTGCACATGTGTCGCAAGGGGTCTTAAGTGGTCCTAAGGGGTCATACATGTGTTAGAACACATGCATGACCCCTTAGGACCACATATGACCCATTGTGACAACATTTGGTCGTATGTGGTCCTAATAGGTCCTAAGGGGTGGACATGTGTCGCAAGGGGCCTTAAGTGGTCCTAAGGGGTCATGCATGTGTTAGAAGACATGCGTGCCCCTTAGGACCACATATGAGCCCTTGCGACACATGTGTCACAAGGGGCCTTAAGTGGTCCTAAGGGGTCACACATGTGTTAGAACACTTGCATGACCCCTTAGGACCACATATGACCCATTGTGAAAACATTTGGTCCTATGTGGTCCTAATAGGTACTAAGGGGTGGACATGTGTCGCAAGGGGCCTTAAGTGGTCCTAAGGGGTCATGCATGTGTTAGAACACATGCGTGACCCCTTAGGACAATAGATGACCCATTGCGACAACATTTGGTCTGATGTGGTCCTAATAGGTCCTAGGGGGTGGACATGTGTCGCAAGGGACCTTAAGTGGTCCTAAGGGGTCATGCATGTGTTAGAACACATGCGTAACCCCTTAGGACCACATATGACCCATTACGACAATATGTGGTCATATGTGGTCATAATAGGTCCTAAGGGGTGCACATGTGTCGCAAGGGGACTTAAGTGGTCCTAAGGGCTTAGGACCACATATGACAATATTTGGTCCTATGTGGTCCTAATAGGTCCTAAGGGGTGCACATGTGTCACAAGGGGCCTTAAGTGGTCCTAAGGGGTCACACATTTGTTAGAACACATGCCTGACCCCTTAGGACCACATATGATCCCTTGCGACACCATTTAGTCCTAAGTGGTCCTAATAGGTCCTAAGGGATGCACATGTGTCCCAACGGGCCTTAAGTTGTCCTAAGGGGTCACGCATGTGTTCTAACGCATGCGTGACCCCTTAGGATCAAATATGACACATTGCGACAATATTTAGTCCTATGTGGTCGTAATAGGTCCTAAGGGGTGCACATGTGTCGCAAGGGGCCTTAAGTGGTCCTAAGGGGTCACACATGTGTTATGTGTTAGAACACATGCGTGACCCCTTAAGACCACATATGACCCATTGCGACATCATTTGGTCCTATGTGGTCCTAATAGTTCCTAAGGGGTGCACATGTGTTGCAAGGGCCCTTAAGTGGTCCTAAGGGGCCATGCATGTGTTAGAACACATGTGTGCCCCCTTAGGACCACATATAACCCATTGCGACAACATTTGTTCCTATGTGGTCCTAATAGGTCCTAAGGGGTGCAATTGTGTCGCAAGGGGCCTTAAGTGGTCCGAAGGGGTCACACATGTGTTAGAAAACATGCGTTACCCCTTAGGACCACCTATGACCCCTTGCAACACCATTTGGTCCTATGTGGTCCTAATAGGTCCTAAGGGGTGCACATGTGTCGCAAGGGGCCGTAAGTGGTCCTAAGGGGTCACACATGTGTTAGAACACATGCGTGACCCCTTAGGACCACATATGACCCCTTGCAACAATATTTGGTCCTATGTGGTCCTAATAGGTCCTAAGGGGTGCACCTGTGTCATAAGGGGCCTTAAGTGGTCCTAAGGGGTCACACATATGTTCTAATACATGCGTGACCCCTTAGGACCACATATGACCCATTGTGACAACATTTGGTTCTATGTGGTTCTAATAGGTCCTAAGGGGTGCACATGTGTCGCAATGGGCCTTAAGTGGTCCTAAGGGGTCACGCATGTGTTAGAACACATGCGTGACCCCTTAGGACCATATATGACCCCTTGTGACACCATTTGGTCCTATGTGGTCCTAATAAAGGGGTCACACATGTGTTAGAACACATGCGTGACCCCTTAGGACCATATATGACCCCTTGTGACACCATTTGGTCCTATGTGGTCCTAATAGGTCCTAAGGGGTGCACATGTGTTGCAAGGGGCCTTAAGTGGTTCTAAGGGGTCACGCACATTTTAGAACACATTTGTGACCCCTTAGGACCGCATATGACCCCTTGCGACAAAAAATGTTCCTATTTTGTCCTAGTAGATCCTAAGGGGTGCACATGTGTCACAAGGGCCTTAAGTGGTCCTAAGGGGTCACACATATGTTAGAATACATGTGTGACCCTTTAGGACCACATATGACCCCTTGCGACATCATTTTTTATCTTCTAACACATGCATGAACCCTTAGGACCACAAATGACCCCTTGTGACAAGATTTGGTCCTATGTGGTCCTAATAGGTCCTAAGGGGTGCACATGTGTTGCAAGGTGTCATATGTGGTCCTAAGGGGTCACGTATGTGTTAGAACACATGCGTGACCCCTTAGGACCACATATGACCCCTTGCGACAATATTTGGTCCTATGCGGTCCTAATAGGTCCTAAGGGGTGGACGTGTCACAAGGGGCCTTAAGTGGTCCAACACATGCGTGACCCCTTAGGACCACATATGACCCATTGCGACAAAAATTGGTCCTATGTGGTCCTCATAGGTCCTAAGGGGTCACACATGTGTTAGAACACATGCGTGACCCATTAGGACCACATATGACCCCTTGCGACACCATTTGGTCCTAATAGGTCCTAAGGGGTGCACATGTGTCGCAAGGGGCTTTAAGTGGTCCTAAGGGGTCACACATGTGTTAGAACACATGCGTGACCCCTTAGGACCACATATGACCCCTTGCAACAATATTTGGTCCTATGTGGTCCTAATAGGTCCTAAGGGGTGCACATGTGTCACAAGGGGCCTTAATTGGTCCTAAGGGGTTACGCATGTGTTAGAACACATGCGTGACCCCTTAGGACCACATATGACCCATTGCGACATCATTGTTTATGTTCTAACGCATGCGTGACCCCTTAGGACCACATATGACTCCTTGCGACAATATTTGGTCCTATGTGGTCCTAATAGGTCCTAAGGGGTGTACATGTGTTGCAAGGGGCCTTAAGTGGTCCTAAGGGGTCACACATGTGTTAGAACACATGCATGACCCCTTAGGACCACAAATGACCCCTTGCTACATCGTTTGGTCCTATGTGGTCCTAATAGGTCCTAAGGGGTGCACATGTGTCGCAAGGGGCCTTAAGTGGTCCTAAGGGGTCACACATGTGTTAGAACACACACGTAACCCCTTAGGACCACATATGACCCATTGCGATAACATTTGGTCTTTTGTGGTCCTAATAGGTCCTAAGGGGTGCACATGTGTTGCAAGGGGCCTTAAGTGGTCCTAAGGGGTCATGCATGTGTTAGAACACATGGTTGACCAGTTAGGACCACATATGACCCCTTGTGACATCATTTGGTCCTATGTGGTCCTAATAGGTCCTAAGGGGTGCACATGTGTCTTAAGGGGTCATGCATGTGTTATAACACATGCGTGACCCCTTAGGACCACATATGACCCCTTGCGACAACATTTGGTCTTTTGTGGTCCTAATAGGTCTTAAGGGGTGGACATGTGTCACAAGGGGCCTTAAGTGGTCCTAAGGGGTCACTCATGTGTTAGAACACATGCGTGACCCCTTAGGACCACATATGACCCCTTGCGACACCATTTGGTCCTATGTGGTCCTAATAGGTCCTAAGGGGTGCACATGTGTCGCAAGGGGCCTTAAGTGGTCCTAAGGGGTCACATGTGTTAGAACACATGAGTGACCCCTTTGAACCACATATGGCCCCTTGTGACACCATTTGGTCTTATGTAGTCATAAGAGGTCCTAAGGGGTGCACATGTGTAGCAAGGGGCCTTTAGTGGTCCTAAGGGGTCATATAAATAATCATATACTGCTTAGGATGTATACATACACATACATACATACATACACCTCAGGACATGCTATGAGTGGTAGTATGTGGTCCTGAGGGGTCACACATGTCTCGAGGACCACACACTACCCCTCATAGCATGTCCTCAGGTGTATGTATGTCCTAAGGCGTATATAATTATTTTATGTGTATTTATGTATGTATGCACATATGTATTTATGTATGTGTGTATGTATGTATGTAGAAATAGGTATGTATGTGTATGTCCTAAGGTCTACATATAATTATTTTAATTATTTTATATCTATGCATGTACATGTATGTAGGTAGGTAGGTATGTTTGTGTATGTTTGTATGTAGGTTTGTATGTATGTTTGTATGTATGTATGTACATATGTATGTGTATGTTTGTGTATGTATTTACATATGTATGTGTGTATTTATTTTCTAATATTCTAAACTAATGTGATAGAATATATAGAAAAAAGAAAAAAAATTAAAAACTTAAAAAAAAATTTATTTTCTATTAAAAACGATTTAAAAAATAAAAATAAAAATTAATATGTTAAAATAAATACATTTAAAATGAAATAAAAAAAGGTACTTATCGCCGAAACCCTTTCGGCAGATATCTGTGACTTTTTGCGCCCTCCTACTTAACTCCAAGCTACTCAATGCAAAATGAGCGGCTTGGGCGGATTTTGACACCTATATAGGGCAAGGGGTTTCTGGTCGGAACTGTTTTGGCTAGAAACCCCTTGCCACGACAGCTTAACGTGGCTGCCGAATGGGGCCAAATCGGTCCGGCCGAAACCCTTATGGCCGGAATAGGCATTGTTAGCCTAAAGTGCGACACAAATCCGTACGATCACCCAATTATGTTAAGGATAATGTTGGCATCTCAGATGATGAGTCAGACTATGAAGAAGGTGATTGCTTATTTTTGGTAGAAAAGGATGTTCCTAGGTTTGACATTTCTAAGACTCTTGCTACTGCATTTCATGCTAGAAGAGATAAGAATGAATGGTTGATTGATAGCGGATATTAAAATCATATGACTGGTGATAAGAGTAAGTTCACATAGCTTGAAAAGTATGATGGAGGGTCTATTAGGTTCAGAGATGATCGAACAACACAAATTGTTGGAATATGTTCAATTAATTTTGATGAAAAATATAACACTAACAATGTTTATATGTGAAAGGTTTGCATCATAATATTTTGAGTGTTGGACAAATGTGTGAAAATAGATATAATATTGTTTTGTTTTTTTCTAGATAATGGATGTGAGATTCGGAAGGAGTTCGGAATGGTTATTGCAATTGGAAGGAGGACAAATGGAAATATGTATCAGTTGGAAGGAGCTAACAAACACTATTTAATATCTCAACTTAATGACAACTGGCTATGGAAGCGAAGGATGTGTCATATCAACTTTGACAACTTGGTGTAAATTAGTTCAAGGAGTGCAATGAGAGATTTACCAAGATTGACTAAACCAAAGAACAACATATGCAAGGAATGCCAAGTAGGAAAAGAGACAAAGATGACATTCAAAGGAAAAGAGTACTCGTCCACCAGATTATTGGATTATCTTCAAAAACCCCCCTTAATAACATTAAAATATTTTTAATCTTTTAAGAATAACCCTAACCCATTTAAAATATCCCCTTATAATATTTTTTGGGTCTATATTTTTATTTTATGTTTTATTTTGGGGGGCTTGGGCTTGACCCGAGCCATCCAATCTTGGCCTTATCCCAACAGGCTTCTATAAAAAAATATTTTACCACTTATCATGTATCTTTGTGATTGGAGACATCATTGTATCATATGTATGCTAGATATTATTATTGTAAATTTGAGACTATGGAGGCACCATTGTGGTAGATGTTGTACATAGGAGAGGATAATCTTGTAAGACATGAAATGAACTTTGGATAATCGTTATTATTGTAGATAGTGCTTATGGTTCTTTAGATAAAGATTATGTTATCCGGCTTAGAAATGTTTGTATCAAAAGTGATTGAAATGTAAATCATGTAATATATTTGTATAGATTCTTATCTTAGGAAATGCTAATGATAATTATTAGAGATGTTATGTATAATTAATCGGTAAAGTAACTGAGTAGGAACATTTGGATTTGGCGCATTAAAATGAACCTTCATATTAGTTGTATTACTATGATATAATTCTATGAGTAAATGATGTTGTGGGCAATGGATATTGTTATTAGGTTTTTGTTTCATGTATGTGTAATGGAATAGATAAATGGTTACTTTCCTATGTTCTTAGTTGAAATGAATGTTAGGATTATTAGAGGAATTGAGCTTTAGTATAAGTTGGTGTGGTTTATATCTTGTTGTTATGCCAAGTGATGAAGCTGGAATACCTTAGAGAATGTTAACTATGTAATGTGATTTTATTTATGCTTGCATAATTTATATTATTATGTTCATAATTAATTAATATATGAAATTATTGGATATTATGCTAGTTGTGTATGAGTAATATTAGATCTTTTAAATTTTTTTTCTTCTCTATTTCTTGTTTGGCTGATTAGTTTCTCTATTGTATTTTGGTAGGCATTACATTGTTAGCCAATTGTTGAAAAGAAGTAATAGAATAAGGATAAAAAGAGCAATACCACTGCAAGGGTTTATCTCTATAGGTTCTAGTAAATAATTTAGCCATAAGTCTTTGGTCATGAGTAAAATGACTATACAAAGTTTGAAATGTCTTCACATGAGTCTAGGGGTCACCTTTTCCATTGTACAACTCCAATTGAGGAACTTTCATATGCTTAGGAGGATCCACAGGGACAATGTCATTAGATAGTGGGTCTGCTACGTTAAATGTGGGAAATTTAACTTGGATTGAGTTATGGAAGCTAATTGATGTTGTAAGGATGTAATAGTTTGAACTAAGTTATTAATGGTTGTTTTGGCAGATAGATTGGAATTAGACATATTGGATTATGATGGTGGAGTAACATTATTGTAAGTAGGTGGAGGTGTTGCAAGGTGTGCACTCTTGGTCTCCTTGTGTTGTGCAACACAACACTTGGGTTTGTGACATGGGTTAACCACCTCCTGTTGATTCTATAAGTCTAGTGGTTGTATAGGGCATTAACAAGGCGATCTTTTGGTGCAACGACAATCACACTTGTAACAAGTAGTATCAGATCTTGGTCATAGGTTCAAATCCCTCACTTGCGTTGGGGGTATTGTTGCAGGGTGTGCTCCCTTGGTCTCCTTGTACTGTGGAGTGCAATGCTCGAGTTGTGACATGGATTAACCGCCTCCTGTGGATTCTATAAGTCTAGTGGTTGTATCAGACATTAAGAGATCAATATTTTGGTGCAATGACGACCACACTTGTAATAGGAGGTTGAGAATAATTAGTAAGTTGAAATTGAATGCAAAGGTTGAAAACTATGAGTATACAATGCAATTTGTTGTAAAAATAATTAATTAAGGTCAATGTGATTTATAATAATGAATATTATATGCATCTAAATATGAAAATAACATGTCATAATAATAAAAAAAATGAGTTAAGTTTTTAATTATGATGGCGAGCAGGAGTCGGAAGGGATGCAGGAGGGGGACTAGGGTTTCAGATGAGGTTGCTGAAGACTCAGAAGATGGAGACGATGATGGCACACCTGTTCCATGTTTCATTTTGGTCCACTCGTCCACTTTCTTGGTGTTTACTAGGTAGCCATGATAGTAGAACTGGAAGAGGTTACAGGAGTGGATTCTGGTTTGATGGAGACTCGATGCAGTGGTTGTTGTTCCTCTGTGCGGGCTTGGTCGAGGGGGAGGCTTGGCGGTGGGAGATTTGGCCTTTTGTGGCTCACCCTCTATAGCAACCCCTTTGCAGTTGTGGGTTCCTCATTGTTGCCCTCCCTTTTGGTCTGACCATGACCTCTGGATGTGTCATTGCCCTTGTCCTGGTGGGGTGTGGGGGTGTTGTTTGGGACCCAGGTGGATCTACCGAGGCTTGACCTTTGTTAGGGTTCTTGGGCTCTTCTCCCCCCTTGGGCTGTCTGTTGCATTTAGAGAGGCATTTTTCTTCACAGAGGACCTTTGTTCCTCCTTTTACCCTCCTTTCTTATACTATAGAGGTGAATAACATCCTGGTGGGGGGAAGGAGCGCCGGGTCAATCTTTTCAAGATGGATTTTTTTAAGGGGGTCTATTGCCCTGTTTTTGGAGGCTGGAAACTATTCTTCTTTCTTTACCAAAATGACTGTTCCTGACCACTCTAATCCTATGGAGGTGGATTATCTGGTTGTGTCAGTTCATTTGGTTCTTATTTACTACGGACCTCTATTTTTTGTGAAGGCTTCAATATCCTTTTTTAATCTCAAATCTTCTGTGTGTGGGTGTGGTTGTTTTTCGCCTTTGGACCTTATGGTGTTGATTGGTGCTTGGAAGGCTCAACTGGTGATCTGTATCTCTTTAGATCATATGGAGGTGGGTCCTTTTCCTATAGAGGTGGAAAAGTTCTCTGGCGGAGGGGAGATTATTTTCCACTGGTTTTTCTCGATTGGCTTTAACTTGTGGGTTTTGGGACCTTTCCCAAAACTCAGTTTGTTGCTGGTTTTGGGAGCTTGCTCAAAACCCATTGTGGTTTGCAGGGGCCTTGATATACCCTCTGGTTGTGGGATCCATGCAAAACCCAATCTCTTGAAGGTTAGGGGAACCTTTCAAAACCCCTATGTCTTGATTCAGTTTTTAATGCATCTTTTATGTAATCACTTATGACTAGATCCTAATAGTTTTCGAGGGCCCAACATAGACTGTAGTTGTTTTTGGTTAAGGGATGGGCTAGCCTTTAGCTGCCTAATTTTTTTGGAATTTGGGTAGGGGATCCCAAAAAATCCTTGATGTTTGGATGTGGGATTCTATCGACTTCATCTAATGCTTTAGGTTGTGTTGCCATCTAGTTTGGTGCTGGTTTTTTTCTATTTTTGGTTATGCTAGCTTTTGGACGGTTCTAGCCAAATATGTTGTTTTAGTCTGCTGATCTTATTTGCCTATCTTTATGGCAGAAGTTTCTTTGTAGGTTCCAGATCCTGCTAAAATCTGAGGGTTTCGGGTCCCTTTAAAACCTGATGTACGGGGTTTCTGGTCCCCTCAAAACTTATTTTCCCTTAATAAAAAACGTGTCATAATAATCAAATCTGAAAAATACAACTACAAAATTATGTAACCCACAAGTTAATTTTAGAATAATAAATCAGGGTTTTTGTGAATTTAACCTCTAATTTTGTGTAATTCAATTGAAAATATAATTTATGAGTGCAAATATTAATGAACTGAAGTGCATGCAAATTAGATCCAAGACCACAAATCATAATTAATGCAGATGTAAGAGTGACGAGTTCACGAAAAATGTATTGGTGCAATTTTGAATTAAGATTTTCACTAATTAAGATAATAAAACCTCTAACTAACCAAATTAACCATATATTAAAAGAGGGGTGAATCTAATAGATCTAGCCTCAATCCAAAGAGGAAAAAGGGTTGAAATTCTAATTAGATTTACTGGTTATTGTTAGTTACCCTCTTTCTAGTTGAATTTGGATTTGTAATTGTGAAATTAGGGAAAAAAAGGGATAATTGAAGAGGAATAGTAAAAATAGACTGCTATAGATATCCAACAAAGTAACAACCATAGATATGTGCAAACAAAGAGATTTTTAATCCATTCCCAAAAGTTTGGTCTAATTTTTTGGGACCAAGTAGTATAGATTTGCCCTTCGAATTTTCCTTTGTCAAAATCTGAACCTATTCATCGTTGTCAACTCTATTGGAATATGTGAGTACAAATCCTTATTCTATTCCCTACACACAAAAAGAAAGGAAATAGGGTTATGGATAGGGGTTTGCCTCAGGTCAAACCTCGGTTTAGGAATTAACCTTGGAATTGAAATAGAAATTAAAATGGAATTTGTAGAAAGATGTTTTCCTTTTGAAGGAAAGGCTAGATCTGAAATGAAATGCTTGAAATTAAAATGCACACCTTGATGAAGCTTTTTTTGGATCCTCATGCAAGGGTTTTAGGATGTCTTGTAGAATCTCTTCATAAAAAGTTGGTCATGGATGCTATCTTGAATGTTTGAACTTTACTTTACTTCTTCTCCAATGCTTGATGAATGCTTGATTGCTTGCTCACTTGAATTGAATTTTCTATAGTGTAATTGAGACCATAGAGTTTGACTAGGTTTTCAAATAAGAGGGGTAGACCTCCTTTTATACTTGATTGCTCAAAAATTAATTGAATTTCTTTAGTAGGCCGATCGAGGATCAAATTTCCTTCTCACTTGAGGTGGTCGTTGTGAGGACCAAATTTGGGTCACGATTAAGAGGAATAGGGCATTGCATGCCTAGTTCTTGAGAATTGAGACTCATACTTGGGGAGAAGGTAGGGAAGGTGACGAAAATGCAAGTTTTTAGGTGGTGTGAGCAACATCAAAACATGCATCATGCATCTAAAGATGAAGCACCAAGGTGAGGCCTAGGTGAGGATGAAATTGTATGCGGATACAATTTACAATGCTTCAATACCATTATGTTTGCCATATTGCCATTCTTTTTTGAAAATATGGAGAGGGTTAATAGAGGGATTGTGAAAAGGGTTTTCCACAACTATTCAAAAACCCCATATTCGTATGCTCATTTTTGTATTATTATGCCATATTATATGTTGCTATTATTGTTATGGTATGTATACTACAATGTCCATTACAAGGAATTATATGTTATGATGCCTTATGCATGTTATTTTTTTATAGACAAGCCATACTAGGCAAAGTTTCACATATATAACATATAGAAATGTTTATTGCATAACATAATGTATTTAGAGAACAATACCTTTGTATTTAAAATTGTGAAATGAAATGGTTATTTATATGGTACGATATCTTAGCATTGGCATTAGTGTATGCTATTATTCCGACTAATAAAACTAAAAGTAGGCATGTTACCTACTCACATGCAATTCAAACACCACTATACCAAGATTCTTCATAATTTTAGATAGTGACATTCAGTGTAGAGACAACAACAACAACAATAATTATCAATCCCCTTAACAAGAAATAAAAAAGAAAAGAGTGGCTACAAATATACAAATTATTTTGGAAATTGAACTACCCATAACACTTGTAGTTAAAGTTGGGAGAGCTAGAATCACCTAAATTTAGTGGAGCTCCTTGATGTGCGGTCAAGAATCCTTCAAAATTAGTGACATGAAAGTAATATAAGTGTTACTAATAATTTAATTGGGAACTAAACACATTTGTTGCCACAAACAATTCATTTTTTATAATTTCAACAATATTAAAAAATAATGATGCAGACATATAAAAAATGTCAAATTGAACAAGGAATAAACAAACATATTAAACTATAGATAGGTAGTTTAATTTCCAAAGTAACCTATCATAAATACTTGTAATATATACTAGACCAATAATATATATGTCAATTTATCATTCTGCTCAAACTGTCAAGAAGTAGATATTTATTGAGATTCAACAAATTCTAATGTCTCTTCACACTTCTAAGATATATTTTAAATGTAAATGAAGAAAATCAGATATAACTAACTTCAACTACATATAACACTTATGATATCTACTAAGTTGAAATTTCTTCAATCCCCAGACTATTAGGTTTCTTCTAGGCTTGACAACCCATTTCTCGAACTCTCGATGGCTCTTCCAGCACTACTCCTTTAGCTTATATGGATAAAGATGTTTACTCTCAACCTATAAAACTCATATTGTCCCATTGAGCCCATTCCTGGGTCCTGATTTTGGTCTTCAATAGCTGGTTTTGGAAAGTTTAGGTTTGGTTCAACTTTTCTCTGTTGTTTTTTGGTTACATTTTGGGTAACCCTACTATTTTGATAGGTCCTTTTATGTTTTGTAATGGGTTGGGGCCTTCCCCACTTTAATAAAAAAATAATCATGTAAATATGTAGAATTTGTGTTGTGGCCCGTTCATGGGATTTCTACCTTGTTAATCCTACTTTTAGCGATGAAAGGGTCTCTGATGGTATGTGGGTTAAGTTGGAGCAGGGATGGGTCAAGATAAATTTTGATGGGGCTTCGAGAGGAAACCCGAGAATTTCAGGTGCAGGATGTGTTGCCTGTGATGCAGATGATAAGGTATTACTTAAAGGAGCACAAAGGTTGCAAGATGGCTCAAATAATGAGGTGGAGGTGCAAGCATCTTTACTTGTGGTTGAGTTGGCTAGCAATCTGAACATTCTGAGGTTACATTTAGAAGGAGATTATAAAATCGTTGTTGATGCAATTGCGAAAGGCTCTTCACCAAGCTAGTATATAAACAAATTCATTTTGATTATCTTCTCAAAGTTACACTCTGTTTGAGGATTTTTGAATCTCACATATAAGAAGGGCAGGGAATGGGGTGGTGGATGTATTGTCCAATGTGACATGTGAGTTGGATCTTTTTGTGACCAGATGTTGGAGTGATGATGAGGTAGTACCTTTCCCAACCTAGTTCGAGGACTCCACATTTGTACTTTGGTAGAGGATGTTTATGTTCTTCTTGTTGGTACATGGCATTAATGAATTTTTATTAACCCACCACTCTGGGAAGCCTACAAATTAATACCAACCTAGCCTGAGATGGCGGTGGTTAGTGATGTGACTTTCATTAATGTGAAATGCCGATCTCTGTGTTTAGCTCCAAGAGTGGATTCATCAACAAGGTTTCTCAAAATTTTGATATTTTTGTAGAGCTTTTTCAAGTGTAGGGGACTTGTAGGTGAAATTATTGCGATACAGGGTGCAATGGAGGCTAAATTCACATTGAAAACTATGAAGAAAATGTGCCCATTTCTGGGTCCTATTTCAGAAAGGAGTTTGAGGAATATGTTCCAATACAATGATGAGTGTTTGATGAAAAGCATACAATTTATTTTGTGTGAAGACCTAGGGGTTGTGAGGCACTGATACAATACTAACATGGACATATAATCCCTCATCATGATATGGGGTTTGGACCCAGATAATTATGTTGAACAGGTTCGAAGGGTGATGAAGGCCATTGTTCCTGCAAAGTTCCGTTTGGACATGGAGTCATTTCTGGAATGGGCAGTTCCTAGAGTTGGGTTGGATGTTTGTGAGGGCATGGTGAACTTTCATTGAGTGGTCGAGGGGAATTACATTCCCTTTGTTACGTAGTGGGAAGATGACATGAAAGCTCGGTACAAAGAGGAGGTACAAAGAGGGTGGGAATCCCTGCAAGTATTCATGCAATTGATGGAAATTGAGGCAGTGTTACAACAAGCAAAAGAAGAGGAGAGAGTGCTGGCATGTAGGCGATTGAGGCCGAGGAAGTGAAAGGCGGGTGATGGACAGACCCTGGCAATTGCCTTGGGTAGTTCTTCTTAATTTGCTTTAGTAATAGTGTTGTTTTAGCTTGGGAGTTCATTCCCTATTTTTTGTGAATTATGGTCTATGTCATACTCAATGTGTGCATTACTGCATAGTACCTTGTGATAGCAAATTTGTTTTGAGTGATACTGTAGACATTTATTTGGCTGGTGGTTTGTAAAAATGGTTTTGGGTAGGTGGTTTATGGCTAGGTGGGGCTGGTTGGATGGATGGTTTTTTTGTTGGGTGGTTTATGCAGAAACTGCTTTTTTCTGCTTGAAGATGTAACTTTCCATTTTCTTTATTAATAAAAACCTATATTATCGATAGAAAAAAAACATGTATTACACAAAATATAGAACAAAACAATGAAAAAAAATAAAATCTAAGATTACTCAAGAAATAACTAAAACCTATAATTGAAAATAAAATATTTTAATGAAATAAATATTTTCTTAAAAAATAATTACAAACAATAATCTAGTTGAAATGGAAAGTAATACATAAGAAGAGATTCGTATTTAAAACTAGGGCAAATCACTAGATATAAGTCAATTAAGGAGTTCAAATATAGAGTTTAAAATAATAGCAGAATACTTAAACTCCTTGACCAGTTGAATATTTTCCCTCTTAACTCCTTTAGAAGTTGAATATTTTGCTTGTAAAAAAGGCTAACTTTCAATTTAAAAAATAATTAAAAGATTCAGAATGACATGGAAGATGAATAGGAGGTTAGAAATGATTTGGTGCAATGTTCCTTTATAATTACCCACAAAGGTTTGATTCTCTATAGTTCTTAGCAAAATTTCTGCCAAGTTTATGATAATAGAGTAATTTACTCCTAATTATGTATTTTTCACTGGTAATTACCGCATTCACTGTCAATCATGGTTATGAAAGCTTGCGGAAATAAGGTTTAAGCATATTTTTCATCGAGAAGACTATTCTAATTTCATTCCAAGGAATCCCTACGAATATAAAATAAACTAGAAAAATTTTAGCCATATTAATGCAATTACTTCAGTTTTTTCTCTATTTCTTATAAGGTTTCAAGTCTAAAGAAGATATATACAACTAGAACAAATAAAAGTGTCTAGTGAAACTGGTAAAAAAGACCGAGGAACCTAATTAGTCTTGTTCTTGACATGATTTCTATGTCTCAAGGGAATCAAAATTCAAAAGCCTCAGTGTAGCTAGAACAACTGCAACAATCTATTTCATACCCATATAATATATTATATCATAATAGTCGTGCTCATACAAAAATGAAGTACAATTTACTAAACAACTTCTGAAAGCTAAAGGATTCAGAAGGAAATGCTTTGATTATAAAAAAAAATGGGAAAATGTTTCTTATATTATTATGGATAAAAAATAATTTATTTGCATGGTTAAACTTTTAATGGAAAAAAAATATGTAAATTATTCACTCTTTAAGAACTGCAGCCTTCACTATAGTTCCGGATAGAAACTAATAAAATTAATTCTAAATAAAAATAAAAAATAACAAATTATATAGGTCAAGTTTATAGGCACATGACAAGATTGTAATCAAGGTTCTTAAAAGTAAATTTCAATTATGCATAATTACAACAAATATTCAGATGAACTTATACATATCACCAATTCATTAACTACTATTCAAAATTCCAGAATAAATCAAATTCAGATCTATGTTAGTTTAAAAATCTTTTTCAGTTATATAGTAAACACATTTATATTTTCTATAAACATTTCCCATATTCAATTATTACTAATTGTCAAGCTGTCAGTTATTTGCCTAAAATATTATTTATAAATAAACAAGAAACCAATATATTCCTTTACAAACGTATTGTAGGTATGCATTATTTCTCATACATGTAGAATTTTTATTTTTATAATATTTACATTCTATGTAGATTAAAGAATTTCTTCTTTAGTAGCAGCTTATGTCTAAGAAACTTTTAATACTCTTCAGCACTAGGCAATCCCATTTACTAATCTCACATCACAGCAGTCAGATTCCAAAATGATATATTTGTTGATTCTCAACTCCCAAATTTTTAAAATTGCCATCCAGCCTTCTCCTAAAAAACTTTCCCCAGTTGAATTCCCTATACTTGGGAGGATTCTCTTCACTCACCAACTCTTCAAGAGGTTTCATCATCACATAGTGGGAAGGTCTAAGGAAAAACGGAATGGAAAGACGTCTTCGACTATCATTAACCACCACTCTGTGCTCTACGCTCTCGTACCTGCCATTGCTCCACACCTGCCATGCCATTCAACAAATCTAATTTAGCGCTGAATCTTGCTTTACAGTTCCATAAATGCCCTGCAAATTCTTCAAGCATGTTACAGGTTTGGATGAAGGGATATCAATCTTCATGTTGAATATACAATCAATGAGTTGAAATCAGGGCCTAAGTTTCAATCAATGAGTTGAAACAATTACCTGAATGCAATCTCCAACATTGACAACAAAGGAGTTGGGCAGGGGTTGAGCAGGGAGCCATTGACCATTGTCTTTGCGTTTGACCTGCAATCCACCAACGTCATCTTGGTAAAGAAGGGTGACGGCGCCGCCATCTTTGTGCCTGCCCAAGCCCAGTGTAAGCTCAGGGGCCGGGCACTCGGGGTAACTATTCAGCCGCACAGTGCTTAGATCATCTTTGAAGTATTCATTCAGCCGGTTTTCCGGTAAGCCAAGGCTCCGTGATATTAACTGTAGCAACCTAAATGACAACTCCCTCGCAGCCGCTATATAGGCCAGGCAAGCTTCTCTGTAAAAGTTTTTCAGAAAACAAAAATCAAATAGAGAGTTATGAAGTTGAGAGCTACATATATTGGTATTCAATTATTAACTATATAAATTTCATACTTAATGAAAACATAAACAGTACAGCTAAAAGCATCTAAGCAGTCGTTAAAAATGGAAAACCTGAAATCTGGGTGGCCATCCGGCCAGCGGTTTGTGAAGGTCTCGGAATGAGTGTCATGCGGATCAACAGATGTGGGCAACTGAATATCCTCCCACAGCGCAAAGTCGAACACCTCCTTCCAATCCCTCACATTTTTCGTAAGCTCCGAATCAAAGTAGCCATATGGGTTTCGAGCATCCCTGGATACTCGTCTCTTTTCTTCGAGAGGCAACGAGAAGAAATCTGCTGCAGCGGATTTGAGGCGGTGGAGAAGATGATCAGGAAAGCCATGGTTGACGAGGTGGAAGAAACCCCACTCTCTGCACGCCTTTTCCACATCCTCTGCACAGCTCTTTTCCAGGTCTATAACAGGGATTTTCACATTTATATCGTCTGGGGAAACGGGGAATCGGTTGGGACGATGCTCTTCGCTCTGGATAAAACTCTCCTCGAACTTCAGAGCTGCGCTGTTTTCCGCCCTCACCACTCCCATGGTTAATAATTTCTTGCTTCAAACTGTGGCGCTTTGCTTTATATTGGCTGAGATAGAAAGAGAGAATTGTTGTGCAAGGTTTCGGATGCATTGAATGTAGACATAGAATTGGGTTATGACGTAATAGCTGACATCTGAGCAATTGTCGTGCCGTGGCCAAATTCATAGCTTGTCAATCTGATATATTTTAAATTTAAATATTGCTAAAACTTTAATTTATAGCATGTTTCGGTTCTTCTCAACTTATTAATATTTTCAATCAGCACCAATCTCCCTGTACTGTGATATTTCAAATCAACTTTATCTTGTCTATTGAACATAGACATTGTATGGATAAATGGAATGACGTAATAGCTGACATCTGAGAAATTGTCGATTGCTTTGGAATTGCACTACTGATTCCTAGGACAAGCTATTAGGTTAATTAAGTCTTTCATTTCATGGCGTGGTCAAATTGATTGCTTGATAATCTATTACATTTTGAATTTAAATATTGCTAAATTTTTAGTTTATAATATGTTTCCGTTCTTCTAAACTTGTTAATATTTTCAATCAACATGATTAGAGCATATTCATATTTGACATCACTATTCATGGCCCATCCTATCCATCTATGCATATTCAAGTCAAGTTGGAAAGAAAATGCTTTGTATATTTTACTAATCTATAAACATTTTTTTTGAGTAAATAGATATATAGATGCTACATATTACAAAAGTTCATAAGTCTAATATAATGACCAACCAAAAAACATTATCATGAAAATCATATCAAAGATACTAGAAACACTAAAGTAATACATTGAACATGTCTAGCCCATATGACCTATTCTCTAATTTTACCAATACAACCCTCTTTGCAGAAACTTGATGGCTTTTGAATCACTTTTTTCATGTTCAAGCATTTTTGCAATGATGATGATAGTTCGGGACTAGAAGCCTTAAGATGATATGAAGACCCACAAACCTTAAGAAAAAGATATTTACAAATAATAAACTTCTCCTTGATTAATTGATCTAGTGGTTTCACTATGTAGATTGAAGCTAGTCCTTTGAACTCAAACCCTATTGTTAGAAGTATAAAGGAGAGCCATTTAATATCGATGCAATCAATTTCCCCATCTAAACCTAGGACTATGAATTTACCCAACTCAAAATACTTTTCCAAAGCCCTAATTAAATCCGTATACATTGTCAAGACTAATAAATTCTCAACAAGCATAGTTTTCATAAGATTTCCATGATTGCATATAAGATCTCCTCCTAGTAGAAAAACACTTTCCTCATTTGAATTGAAACTATTTCTCTTTAAAATGCCATCTATTATGTGGTGGTGCCCAATTGCAAAGTTGGATCCTTGATAATCAAATATAGAAAGGAAAGTGACACAAATTTGAAGTTTGGTGTTTAGAGCTAGAGTTATTGTCCTAGATAATAAAATTCCAATGAGATATGATGAAGGAAAAGTACTCCCATATCAATTAATCATGAATCAATGCTAATGGAAAAACTATTGTGCCATTTATCACTAGGAACATGTATTAATAAATATTCTAAAGTGGCATTAGAATGTAATGGCAAATGACATCTTCAAATTATTGTAAATAAAACATGTGTAAAGTAATTGAGCTAAGAAAATATGCATTGATAAGATTCTATCTTATAACTAGAAACTAGGTGCATATTTGTAGTTTGATGAATTTATTAATTTATAAAATGTACAAAGATAGCTAATTATTTTTATTTGAAATATCATAATCACGTGTAGTTGAATATGTTGTTGGACCCATACCTTTTATATTGAAACCATCATATAATTGTGATAAAATAGTAATAAATATGTTACGTAACAATCATGTAAATATATAGAATTGAAAAATATGTTGTATTCTACAAATTGTGAAAGAAAACAATGAGAAACAAAAAAAATCTATGATTATTGAACAAATAATGAAAACTTATAATTGAAAATAGAATATTTTAATGAAATAAATATTTAATAATTTCTTTTGAGAAAGCTACATGCAATAATCTAAAACTAGCGCAAACCACTAGATATAAGTCAATTAAAGAGTTCAAGTGAAGACAATAAGAAGAGTTTAAACAATAGCAGGATACTTAACTCCTTGAACTCCTTGACTAGTCCAGTTGAATATTTTGCTTGTATCGTCTAGGGAAGCAGAGAATCTCTTGGGACGATGCTCTTCGCTTTGAATAAAACTTTCCTCGAATTTCAGAGCTACGCTGATTTCCACCGTCGCCACTCCCATGGTTGATAATTTCTTACTCCTCCCTGTGATCTGTTGAGATAAAATGAGAGAATCGTTGTGCAGGTTTTGGATACATTGAACATAAACATGGTATGGATAAATGGAATGACATAATAGCTGACATCCGACTTACTGTCAATTATGTTGGAATTGTACCACTGATTCCTAGGACAAGTGGTCAGGTTAATGAAGTGCCTTTCATTTCCTGCCTGGCCAAATTGATAGCTTGATAATCTAATAAATTTTAAATTTAAATATTAGGGTGTTCATGTTTCAATAAACATTCACTCTTTGCACATTCAATTTTTCAATTACTAATTTAAAAAAAATCAAAAAATAAATAATTAAAAGTTCATTAATGAATTTCACATATATCATTAGTCGCTCATTTTTTAGCTTTTTTGGACTCTAATTGATCCATTTGTTCACTTTCATTGCTACCCATAGCACACAACTATTCGACATTTGTGCATGAGTATTGGCGATTTTAAGTGCATGGTTATTAGGGCATCTTTAAACAGCTATCAAGCGACACTTTGAAAAGAGTACGTTTTGGCACTTCGAGCATAATGGATCCCACGGTGTGCATCGTTACTACCCAACAATAGCTATAAGTAGTTAAGTTGTATGAGGATGCAACAAAAGAAAATCATCAAAATCCGATGTATTGTTTAGAATTTGTGGGTGCACGAAGCTAGCTATAACGGCTACTCATATGCTTCCCCTAGCAATATCAGTTTTTCATAATTCATAATGTTGTTGTATAGTGTTTCATAATTTTGATTCTATGTTTTTATTTGCATCAACATTTTGGATCACACTTGTGGTCCATCATTAGGATGTTAGAGAGTCAAAGAGTAGAAAAATCTAAAACACACATTTTAATGATGGATCATAGAGTGTGATCCCAAACATTGATGCAAATTAAAACACACAATCAAAATCCATAAATAAAACACAACAATTTAATATTGTTAAAATTAAAATTTGCTAAAATTTAAATTTATAACATGTTTTCATTCTTTTAAACTTGTTAATATCTTCAATCGGCATCAATATCCGAATAAGGTATGATATTTCTAATAAACTTTATCTCACTAGTGTGTTAGTGAAGGGATAAAATAAATCCCTTTATACATATCATAATAATTAGTGTATATAATTAATTAATTTATTCAAAGAAATTATTTTTTTAAAGTACTAATAGATATATTTAAGATATTTATATTAACTTTTTTTTAAAATTAAAAATAAGATAATTTTTCTAGATTGATCAAGTGAGAGTTTAGGGTCTTATTTTTTATATTAACTCAAAAATATCATTTTGATTATATTTGATGTCCTTCAAAGCAATGAAGAGGATGCATTATTTCTTAAAGATACAAGATAAGAGATATCATACCATTTAGGCTACATATTGTATTGCACAACTGACACAAAAGACAATGCAATAGAGAAAAAAAATGCAAGCAATAATAGGAGGAGGGTAAAAAATAAGGCATGTTCGATAAAAATCCCATGTAAAAAGGGTAAACTAAAAAAACACAATTAGCCAATGGGATGACACAATTGGTTGGGAAAAGGGGGCAGATGAGTTATAATTAAAAATTATACCAGTAAACTAAACTCACATTTTTTGGACAAAAATGATTAACAACTTGGATTTAATTGATGCGAGAGGAACTAGGATCCCTGTAGTCATGAGAAGGGCATGCACGACTTATAACATTGCAGCCATGACTAATAAAAAGAGGAGGCTTTCCATGAGCGGTTAGCCTCTAGTATATCATACACATGCAAGGTTAGGTGTAACTTTGCCATACTAACAACTCTAGTAGAGAGATTGCATAGCGAGTGTGTTGCTTTCATTTTACCAACAGGGAAGGTGATTTAATTCCACTTGGTGTCATATGGAGGAGCTATAGCTTCATTTGGATATTGGGTCAATATCTTAGGAGATGTTCCTGAAGCGGTTTCATGCTCGTTTCTTATCAATTCTTTAGAGGCAGAGGAAGGCAGATGAGTTTCATGACCTGAAGCGGTTGACCATGACAGTTGAGTAGTATGAGTATAAGTTCTTTGAACTTAAGCAATATGTGGGGATAGTGGATGATGAGGCCATTCTTGTGTAGCATTTTGTTAGGGGCCTTAATGCCCGTATCAGTGGAGGAGTTTTGGTTTTTGAACCCAAGGCTATGAAGGTAGGCGTAGAAAATGCATGATTGGTTGAGGAGAACTTAGCCTTGGCTTTAGGTGGGTAGCTAGGAGTACGGGTTGGTAGTGCTCCAACTTTAGGTTTAAATGTAAGAGGCATGCAATCATAGGCATCAGGATTTGCTAGGAGTCATCCTTCATCATTAAAAGGAGGATAGTTACAAGAGAAGAAGAATTTTCAATGTTAAGACTTTATTCGTGGTGGTAGATCTCAGGTAGATAGGGATCATGGTATGTAACATGTTCAACGTTTTTACGTTACTCTACTAGCTCAGAGTTCTCAATAGAACTCTAATAGAGGTAATTTCCAGCAGTCTAGTGCACCTTTAATGAGCAAAGGTTTCAGTAGAGGAGGTTGTTTCACTTGTGGCTAGCATGGTCACATCGTAGTGCATTTCCCTCAGAGGTCATCATAGATGTCAGGTCACAGGCCAAAAAATTCAGAGCCTACAGTGGGTGATGCAGGGAGATCTCACCAAGCCTTTGCAACGGTTGATAACTGTCAGGTTGAGCATTAGGGTACAGTTGCCGAGACCACATGTGAGATAGGTGATATTTCTTGCTCGATGTTGTTTGATTCAGGTACTTCAAATTCTTTTATTTATCATCTTTAGTAGAGTGATGCAGACTCTTGATAGCAAAGCAAGTCGATAAGTGGCAGGTTGAGTTAGCTATAGGTTCCAAGGTGGCAGTGGACTCTCTTGTTCATGAGTGTATGTTGGATTTAGGAGTGTGTTCCACTAGTATGGATATTTGTGTTCTTTCTTTGGGGTCCTATGGTGTTGTGTTGGGTATGGATTGGCCTGAAGCACATCAGGATAAGATGGATTGCTGTCGTAAGAGGGTGTAGTGTCTTGCTGATAGTGGTGAGAGACTGGAGATTGTGGGTATGCAATGATTTATTTCTCTTTGCATGATTTTTGCTATGCAGTTGAAGTGGTGTTTGTGGTAGGGATGTCAGTTGTTTGAAGTCACGATGAATGACTTCGATGAGGGAGAGAGTTGGGATGATCTCTTTCATCGTCATCCTATTCTTCTGGAATTTTGGAATGTGATTCCTAATGAGATTTCAGGTGTGCCACCTAAGTGTGACATTGATTTTTCATATAGACCTAGTCCTGAAGCAAAGCCAATTTCTAAGGCACCTTATCAGATGACTACTCAGGAGTTGAGTGAGTTGTGGTTGTAGTTGGAAGATTTGTTAGCTAGGGGATTTATTTATCCTAGTGATTCTCCATGGGGAGCACCATTTTCGTTTGTTAAGAAGAAGGATGGATCTCTTCATTTGTGTATCGATTAACGATAGTTGAATAAGGTGACAATGAAGAATCATTATATTTTGTCGAGGATTGATGATCTTTTTTATCAGATTAAAGATGCTAAGGTCTTATCCAAGATAGATCTTAAGTCAGGATATTATCAGTTGCAGATACATGAGGCAGATATTCATTGGACAACTTTTTGCACTCATTATGGACACTGTGAGTTTACAGTGATTCCTTTTGGGCTTATTAATGCGCCCTTAGTTTTCATGAGTTTGATGAATGGAGTGTTCTTGTATTCTTTGATGACATATTAATTTATTAGAGGATTGGGAAGGAGCATGAGGAGCATATGAGGCAAGTATTGTAGTATCTTCGTGAGAATCAGTTGTATCCCAATTTGACTAAGTCTAAGTTTTTCTAGATTGAGGTTAAATATCTAGGTCATGTTATTCCAGGAGAAGGTATCACAGTGGATCCCTCTCAGATTTAGGCGATTGTGGATTCGCTAGCACCTACTAATGTGGGCGAGGTTCACAATTTTATGGGCCTTGCAAGGTATTATTATTGGTTGTTTTAGGGGTTTTTGAGGATATCTCATCCTATTACTTGGTCAAAGTGTTGTGAGACAACTTTTTAGATCCTTAAGGAGCATTTGACTAGTGCACCTATTTTGGCAATACCAGATCAACAAGAGATTTTGTTGTATTTACTGATGCTTCTTTCGAGAGATTGGGAGCAGTTTTTATGCAGGATGGTCACAAGATTGCTTATGAGTCTCGCAAACTCAAGGATCAAAAGTTGAACTATCCCATTCACGATTTCGAGTTAGTGGTAGTTGTCCATGATTTGGTGAGATGGAGAAATTTTCTTCTTGGGCATCCATTTGAGTTACATAGTGACCATCGTAGTTTGCAATACATCTTCACTCAGTCAAAATTGAATGCTAGGTAGCATCAATGGATGGAGTTCTTTTTCAAATATGATTTTGAGGTTAAGTACATTCAAGGGAAGGAGAATGTTGTGGTAGATGCGTTGAGTCGTAGGAGACATGAGTTTTTAGTGATGTCTCTCAATGTGATTTTACAAGTCAAATTCTTGGTGCACCTCCTTCGGATGCTTGGTACCAGGAGGTTACCGTAGAGATTGCTTCAAGGAGAGATCTAGAGGGGAGGTTTACACGTCACTCTTTAGAGTCAGGTGGTCTTCTTCATCATTTGGGATGTATTTATGTTCCATCTTTAGATGGACTTCATGTTTTGATCTTGACAGAGGCACATTGTGCACCTTACTCGGCATGTCCAGGTGTTAAGAACATGTACACAGATCTTCAAAAGTTGTACCATTGGTTTGGTATGAGGTGAGATATAGCATATTTTGTGTCTTTGTGTTTGAAGTGTCAGCAGGTGAAGGCAGAGCATCAGCATCCTGTAGGTTTGTTGTAGTCGAACCTAATTCTGGATTGGAAATGGGATATCATTTCGATGGACTTCATTGTTAGTTTGTCGATGTCTTCTCGTTGTCATGATGCTATCATGGTCACCGTTGATAGGTTGACCAAGGTGGCACACTTCTCTTCGATTCGATCTTCCTACACATCAATGACAGTGGCTTGATTTTTCATGAAGGATATCATGAGGTTGCATGTAATTTCTCATCGAATCATATCAGATCGAGATCAAGTGTTCACTTCACCACTATGGACTTCTCTTTAGCATGATTTGGGAGCTCAGTTGAGCTTTAGTTCAATATATCATCCAGAGACAGACAAATAGATTGAGAAGGTTAATCAGGTTCTTGATGATATGCTTCAGATGTATCTTATGGATCGGTAGTCGCGATGAGAGGACTACCTATATTTGGTGGAGTTTTCTTATAAAAATGCTTATCATAGTTCTATTGGTATGTCTCCTTTTCAGGCTTTGTATGGTTGATTTTGTCTTACACCCTTCAGTTAGGATTGTTTAGAGGATAGAGTTCTCTTAGGATCAAAGATGCTATAGGATATGGATCAGTAGGTGACTTGTATTTGAGAGAATTTGGTGGCAACACAAGATAGACAAAAGAAGGATATCGATGCCCATCATGTGGATCAACAATTTTCTGTGGGAGATAAGGTATTTATGACGGTTCGTCCATGAAATATTCTAATCCATTATGGAAAAGGAGGGTATGTGCAGGATCATGGTGTGCCAAAACAGGCCCTTAAGTGGCAATGAAATTTCACAAAATCAGAGTTATGCAACTTGACATGAAAATTTGAATAAGTTGTGAACATTATTTTTAAAATATGTAAGAAGAGAATATATAGAAAATTTAATTTAGTTTCTAAGCTACTAGTTGTTTTTTGAAAAAAAAAATCCTATTTGATGAAAATTTCAAATTTCAATGCAGTGGTACTAAAATTTCAGGAAAAAAAAAGAAGTACACGTATGTCTAACCACCCTAATCACAATCAAATCATAATATTTTTTTATAATATTTATAATATAAGTATTAGACTCATGTCCCGATGTGACACATATTTTTTTAAATTTTTTTATAAAGTAAATAATTATTTATGATTTTTTTACTACAGCTTTTCAGAAATTCAGAAACTCCTACGTCTGACCACCTTAACTTGGTCAAAACCTTATGAAATTTAATTTTTTTTTAATTTTTCACTATAGTAGACGAAGCATAGGATGTGATGCATGTTTCGGATTCAAAAAATGTTATACCGTTTGAAAGTTATGAGTGTTTTTCAATCAGTATATCAATCAGGACTATTGTCAGAATTCAATTAGAAAATAAATAATAATTATTTATTAAAGTCGAAATAGGACAAGCCTTATATTGTTGGAAAGCTGGGAACATCCTTAAAAAACCCTTTTTGTTTTATCAATTTGGCTACAAAAAAGTCGTTAGCCACCAATGTAAAGTTTGGAAAATCAAGGAATACTAAAAAACACGTTTTTTCAGTTGACTTTCCAGGCTTGTCACTTCCAAGCCAAATACCAAAGCATTCCTGAGCCGAAATTTGAAAATTTAAAATTTGACTACAAAAATCGGATATCCGATTTGAATCAGTAAATTCTCTAACTAGATTTGTTTATTAATATATTAATATATTAATTTATAAATAAATTAGTATATGATATTAGGGGGAGAGGGAGAGGGGGGAGTGGGGGGAGAGGGAGAGAGAGAGAGGGAGGGAGGGGGGGACAGAGAGAGAGAGAGAGAGAGAGAGAGAGAGAGAGAGAGAGAGAGAGAGAGAGAGAGAGAGAGAGAGATTAGTGGAGAGATTAGGGCAGAGAGAGAGAGATAGAGACATAGAGAGAGAGATTGGGAGGGGGAAGGGAGAGAGAGGTAGATGGAGAGATTAGGGTAGAGGGATAGAGAGAGATTAGGGGAGAGAGAGAGAGAGATTAGGGGAGAGGGGGAGAGAGAGAGATTAAGACACCATAGGACCCAAAGCGACCCAATATGGTGTCATAACGGGTCGTATGGCATCTTAAGGGGTCATAAGGGTTCATGGGACACAATATGACCCCTAAGGACAACATACGACCCCTTATGACACCATATGGTGTCATTAGGAGTCATATGGTGTCCATAGGCATCATATGGTGTCCTAGGACACCATATGACCCCTTAAGACACCAAATTATGTGTTATGGGTCATATGTTGTCCTAGGGGGTCCTAAGACACCATATGACCCAAAGAGACCCAATATGGTGTCATTAGGAGTCATATGGTGTCCTAAGGGGTCATATGACACAATATGACCCATAACAACCAAATATGGTGTCTTAAGGGGTCATATGGTGTCCTAAGGGGTCGTGGGACACCATATGACCCCTTAGGACACAATATGACCCAAAGCAACCCAATATGGTGGCATAACGGGTTGTATGGTGTCCCAAGACACTATATCACCCCTGTGGACACCATAGGACCCCTTAAGACACCAAATCGTGTTGTTAGGGGTCATATGGTGTCCTAAGGGGTTATATGGTGTCCCATGAACCCTTATGACCTCTTAGGCACCATATAACCCCTAATGACACCATATTGGGTTGCTTTGGGTGATATTGTGTCCTAAGGGGTCATATTGTGTCCTACGACCCCTTAGGACACCATATGACACCTAACAACACGATTTGGTATCTTAAGGGGTCTTATGGTGTCATTAGGGGTCATATGGTGTCCATAAGGGTCATATGGTGTCTTGGAACACCATATGATCCCTAATGACACCATATTGGGTCTCTTTGGGTCATATTGTGTCCTAAGGGGCCGTAAGATACAATATGACCCCTTAGGACACAATATGACCCAAAGCAACCCAATATGGTGTCATTAGGGGTCATATGGTGTCCTAAGAGGTCATAAGGGTTCATGGGACACCATATAACCCCTTAGTATACCATATGACCTTTAACAACACAATTTGGTGTCTTAAGGGGTCCTATGGTGTTCCAAGACACCATATGACCCCCATGGGCACCATATAACCCCTAATGACACCATAGGACTCCTTAAGACACCAAATCATGTCGTTAGGGGTCATATGGTGTCCTAAGGGGTCGTAGGACACAATATGATCCAAAGCAACCCAATATGGTGCCACTAGGGGTCATATGGTGTCCCAAGACACCGTATGACCCTTATGGACACCATATGACACCTAATGACACCATAGGACCCCTTAAGACACCAAATTGTGTTGTTAGGGGTCATATGGTGTTCTAAGTGGTCCTAGGACACAATATGACCCAAAGCGACCCAATATGGTGTCATTAGGGGTTATATGGTGTCCTAAGAGGTCATAAGGGTTCATGGGACACCATATGACCTCTTAGGACACCATATGACCCCTAACGACACAATTTGGTGTCTTAAGGGGTCCTATAATGTCCATAGGGGTCATATGGTGTCCTAAGGGATTATATGGTGTCCCATGAACCCTTATGACCTCTTAGGACACCATATGACCCCTAATGACACCATATTGGGTAGCTTTGGGTCATATTGTGTCCTAAGGGGTCATATTATGTCTTACGACCCCTTAGGACATAATATGACCCAAAGCAACCCAATATGGTGTCATTAGGGGTCATATGGTTTCCCAAGACACCATATGACCCCTATGGACACCATATGACACCTAATGGACCCTCTCCCCTCTCTCTCTCCCTCTCTCTCTCTCTCTATCTCTCTCTCTAAAATATGACTAATAAAATCCAATATCGGATTTCTGCCATCGCCATTAATGTGGCAGTTTAGTAAATAAAAGGTAGCAAGGGGAAAATTTTTGGGGACCACAAATTTATATATTAAAATCGGATATCCGATTTTAGTACAAAAATAAAAATAAAAAAAATCCTTGTGGGCTATTTTGTGGATTCCAACTGCCCACAGTCTGCATATTCTATTTTTTATCGAGGATCACGGGTTTTTCAGATAGGTAGAGACAAATTTGTGCTTTTGGGAGATTCTTAAAGTGAAAACTTACATTTTCAATTAGGTAGGAGCATATGTGTGGAGGGAAATGGGGAGTAGTAGTCGTCGGAAGTCTAAATGCAAAAGAAAACTTTCAAATGACCAAATTGAAGTGTATGGAGAAAGAGATAGAGAATGTCATAGGAGGAGAAGAAAAGATATGTTAAATATTGCTAACGTTACTTCAACTAAAGAGGAAATTGAATTTTAAAATGTGCCACAAGTTATTGAAAATGAAAATGTGGATTTTGAAAGTGAAAATATTGAAAATGTTGAAAGTGATAATGAAAATGCTCAACATGTGGAAAATTTTGACATAGGAGGTGAAAATGTGGAAAACTTTAACATTGAAGATGGAATTGCTCAACCAAGTGAACCATATGTAACACCTAATTACTTTAGAAATGAAGACCCTCTCATGGATGAAAGACAAATTCCAAATCCAAGACCTTCAAGAACCCCAAAATGGTTATTTGAAATCGCTGAGAACATTATTGTGAATCTTGAAGGAAAGAGGTCAACAAGAACTGTTCGGTTGTGGGCTACACAACTTTTCAACCAAAATTATAGCAATAAGACATTGACCGAGCAATGCCAACTCTTTGTTCAATTGCTAAAGATGATAAAGATGAGACCATTGCTAAACAAATTGAAGATTTGTATGAACAAGAAGATGGAGATAAATTCTATTATTGCAAAAAATCTATTTGACGCTCTCAATTCTATTGGAAAGAATACCAAAGAAAGAGATAGGAGAGCCGCTCAAAGAGTGATTACAACCTCCTTAGTAAGCCATCAATTGAGGAAGGCTCGTCAAATGAGACAAACTTGTGTTGATTTTAACATAAATCATAAAAGTTTGGATAGAGCACTTGCACGAAGACAAAGACTTGACGATCCACTTCAACAAGATACATGGGAATTTGGTGGGAGGCGTCCACGTGTTGATAGAAAGTTGACTGACAATGTGAAGGAGGAGATTAAACAATTTTGGTACTCTAATTCTAGAGTGTCACCCAATGTAAAGGACGTTTTGAAATTAAGAATCGACAACCGAGACCACACACCGCATCCCAAACATTTATTGGAATCAAGCCAAACAATGTTGTACAAATTTTTTTGTGAATTACATCCAACTTTGCAAATATCACAAAGGGCCTTTGGATCTTTGAAACCATTTTATTGTGTTCCTCTTAAGATTCGCAATACCTATTGTTGCAAGTACCATGTGGAGTTTTCAATGTACCATGAACTTTTATGTCATATTCATTCTACGATGCATACTAATGAGATGTTGCAAGAGTGTGGTGCAATGCTATTTTCGAGATCATCAAGAGACTTGCAAGATCTATTTTTATGCCCTAGAGATGATGGCTTCTATTTCTATAGAAATGATTGTTTGAATGAGAAGTGCTTAGAATGTGGTGGGTTGTCAAAGTTTGTTTCATGTTTTCATGAGGGCAGCGAACACGAGTTTGGAAAGAATTATGTTGAGAAAAAAGATACGAGACAGTGAAATATACTTTGAAGAGTGGAGGTGAAGGTTCTAGATGCGAATTAGTCTCAAGAGAAATGAGTATTGCTAATTTTATTTTGGATTTTAAGGAAAATCTTTTCTACAAGTATGCAAGGCACACCCATAGGTCTCAGTGGTTGGATCAACAGTTCAGGATGTGTAAGAACTCTTTCCCGATTGGCACTATTGTATCGGTGGTTGATTTTGCAGAGAACCATACATTGCAACCACAGAATGAGGTACAGTCTCAGTACTACAATTCAGTCCAGATTGCTATATTTGTTCACATTAAATATAGACATGCCCCTGATAGTACAGAAAAGGACAGGAAGATAATTAGGGAGTATGATTTTTATATGAGTGATAATAGATCACACTCCTTCAAGTATTTGCAACATTCTTTCAAGAATTTTTTTGAGTTCTGCATGAGAAAGATATTGCAATTGACTGACATATAATATGGTCAGATAACTGTACGAGTCAATTCAACAATGCCCGTATGTTTTATTGGTTGAGTAGAATGCATGTAGAGAGGCGCATACCTCATATTTGGTGTTTTTTTGAGGCAGGACATGGGAAGGGAGAGCATGATGGAGCAGGTACATTTTTGAAGAGAGCTCTCGTTGTGGAGCAATTGAGGATTTCAAGTGCAAATTTCTCTGATGCACGTTCTATTGTTGATTGGTGTAGTTCACCATTGTCACATGGAGGTACTCTTGATTCAACAGTGAGTAGATTCTTTTGGTTGGTTGAGGAGGGAACAATGGGATATAGATTGAATTGTCAAACAATTAAAGATTCTTCAAAGATGCATTCATTTCTCAGCTCAGATGCAAGTACATGGACCATTTGGACACGAGCATTGGCTTGTTTTTGTCAGAGTTGTGTTTGGTGTGATTGGGAATAGTGCAAGTCAAGTGAGTGGGTTGATATGTGGGTTGCCCACTATCTAACTCCTTTATCTCAAACGATATCCTTGTCAAATGATGACATGGAAAGTTCACTTGAGTATGATCGTCTATCAGATCTTGTACAGCCAGGACATGTTTTTGCAGTTGTCGCACCGCAAGGGAATGAAGAGAGATTACAATATTGGTTGGCACGATGTGTACAGGGAAAACAAAAGCTAATACAACTAGTGACAGATGATGACGGATTCACATATCCTACAGGTTCAGTTGTTGTTGTGGGAACTTGGTTGCAAACATACATGATTAGAAAGAATGGCATACCTGCATTTGAAGACTATGAGAGACACAAGACCATTATAATGTATTCACACCTTATTATAGCTACAAATGTCAAGTTGTTGAAGCATCAAGCAAAACTGAAGACCAAAGAGCTATGGACAGTGACTACGGCTATGGATCATTCGTAGGTGCCACAGATTCTGAGTAGGGCACGTCAAAGTCTGACAATTTTGAACACTTAGGGCACTCAAGGGACGATGCCGGTAGGGTATGACCTTGAGCGTTTGACCAAGTGGGGGAGAAAAATAGGAGCATACATAGGGTAATAATGCCTAACTGGATATGTTTGAGCCGACGGTTCGTCATCGTGACGAGCAGAACGAGAAATCAGCCACGCAACAACATTCGATTGAGATTGACGATTTTTTCACCAACAGAAAAATTGCTGCCCTAATAAAACCGTAGGGCCACTTGAAAAACCGAGATAGGATTTTGTAGGGACCCCTCTCATGGCCCCGTAGGTTCAAATGGATCGTTCGCAGGTCCCATGGATTCTGAGTTAGGGGCCATCAAAGTTTGACAATTTTGAGCACTTAGGGTGCTCAAGGGACGACGCTGGTAGGGTATGACCTCGAGCGTTCGATCGAGTGGGGGGGAAAAATAGGAGCATGCATAGGGTAATAATGCCTAACTGGACATGTCAGAGCCGATGGTTCATCATCACGACGATTAGAACGAGAAATTGGCCAGGCGACAACATTCGATTGAGTGAGACTGATGATTTTTTTGCCAACCGAAAAATTGTTGCCCTAATAAAACCGTAGGGCAACTTGAAAAACCGAGATAGGCTTTTGTAGGGACCCCTCTCGTGGCCTCGTAGGTTCAAATGATTTGTTTGCAGGTGCCACGGATTCCAAGTTAGGGCCCGTCAAAGTTTGACAATTTTGAGCACTTAGGGCGCTCAAGGGACAACGCCGGTAGGGTATGACCCTGAGCGTTCGACCGAGTGGGGGGGAAAATAGGAACATTCATAGGGTAATAATTCCTAACTAGACATGTTGGAGCCAACGATTCATCATCGCGACGAGAAGAATGAGAAATTGGCCACGTGACAACATTTGATTGAATGAGACTGACGATTTTTTGCCAACCGAAAATTGCTACCCTAATAAAACTGTAGGGAAACTTGAAAAACCGAGATAGGATTTTGTAGGGACCCCTCTCGTGGCCCCGTAGGTTTAAATGGATCATTCGCAGGTGCCACGAATTCCGAGTTAGGGCCCATCAAAGTTTGACAATTTTGAGCACTTAGGGCGCTCAAGGGATGACACCGATAGGGTATGACCCCGAGCGTTCGATCGAGTGGGGGGAAAAATAGGAGCATGCATAGGGTAATAATTCCTAACTGGACATATCGGAGTCGATGGTTCATCATCGTGATGAGCAGAACGAGAAATTGGCCACGCGATAACATTCGATTGAGTGAGACTGACGATTTTTTCGCCAACAGAAAAATTGCTGCCCTAATAAAACCTGGAGCGTTTGACCGAGGTGGGAGGCAAAATAGGACCATACATAGGGTAATAATGTATTGTATCAAGTATTGTTCATTAAATGAACTGTATTGTATTGTTCATTAAATGAATTGTATTGTTCATTGAATGAATTTTATTTTATTGTTGATTAAATGAATTGTATTTTGTTCATAAATTGTAATGTTCATAAATTGTATTGTTCATTAAATGAATTATATTGTTCATTATAAAAACAACACTTACGATGAAATGAAATGAATTTTATTGTTCATTAAATAACCATTATTAACCATTGTTAATTATTGGAATGAAGATTAAAGATTTCCATGATAACACCACGCACAGATGAGCAACAATTTATATGATCGAATATCAACTTTTGTATGTATAAAAATGTCAAATGATTACAAATGTATGTCCATACACAAATATGGCATAAACGCCAACTGAAACAAAATGTATGTCTAAATACGTGAATGTATGTCCATATACAAATATACATGCCAACTAGACATGTAAGCATCCCAAAACTATCTATAACATCCTAAGCTGCTGATGGATCATCAAAATTGATCATATTCGCCGCACTACTCAGCTCTGAAGGATCCTGCACAAGAAAAACATTTGAACCACGATTAATATTAGTTATATTATATAATTCACATTCGAAAAGTTAACATAAAAATGAACTATAATTGAACTATTCATGTTTACCTCATCTCCACGTTTTCTCTTCAACTTTGCAGGACTCTTGATGTATGTCTTCGGTAGAGGAGGTATGTTTTGAATATTTTCATACACAACCTACATATGTTCAGAAACATGACATTGATACAAGTTAGCATATAATTGTCACTGATAATAACAAATTATATCTACTAATCAAAAAATAAAATAAACACACATCTACTCGAGGCATCTCTTCTTCTTCTTTTTCAAGTATATTGAGTGTAGTCATCAAGGATGTGAAGCCAAGAATTCTCTGTATATATACACAACAAGTATATGAAACTATTAATCTATGTCTAGACATGTATAATCACTATAAGTTATTTAAACTATTCATTCAATCATATTTGCATTCAATTACCTTTCCCTTGTCTCCAACTGCACTACCAGATCCTAAATCACACTACCCCGCACTTGTGCTGCTTGTGCCCTACAAGAGTAAAATAAGATATACATGCAAGTTACTACATAATCTAATTAATACGAATATAAATGATGAGCATGTATGTACAATAAAATACAAACGACTAGGTGCAATAATATATGTACCATTAAGCTATCAAGGCCAAATGAAATCACTGACAAGGTGCCCTCCTGAATTTGTCTCAACTCATCCTCAGTCATCTACTGTTAAATAGATCATGTAAATAAAAATTAGTACTTAATATTATCTAATTTATAAATATTTTATTAAAATATAACATGAACTGTGAAAATACAAATCTTGCCACTACATCATCAATGTATGATGATGGTGCCTACTCGCCTCTAGCATGTGAGGACTCCCCAGGGTATCCTCCAGTCTGTGTAATAATATCTGGTGCATCATGCATCTCATGCACCTCATAATTTTCACTTTCCACAGGAGGATCAACGGGTTGTCCAACTGGACCCAAGCATACGTGCCCACACATGACACAACTATGGGGTATGCATATGTGTGGAGCCGAGGATGACGTGTCAATGCCACCAGATGCACCGCTACCATCAAGAGTAGGTTGAGCTAATGACGCAGCCTAAGAAACCAAAAGGCTACTCAAAGAGTGAATAGCCGATATGGTTCGTGAAGTCGCCTCACAAATGATATCAGGATGCTGCACTGCAGGTGGGGGTTCAACAGGAGGAGGGGAGACATATGGGCCTTGGACTACTTTGACTGCCCCAGGTCTATTTTGGGGCATACCTAAACCTACACCCTGGAAAGGTTGGATGTCAAAGTAGTTCAAATGTTTGCGTAAAAAAAACTCAGCATACAATTTTTTTTATGAAATAGAAGGGGATATCAAGATTGTTGTTGGGTGGTTTGTCGAAAACCATCCACCAATGATCCCAAAATTTTTTCACAATCCCATCATTTATGCGCCATTTAATAGAAAGTTTTTTTTTTTTGGATCTACGGGTTGACCAGTGCGGGGATTGACAAACAATGAGGCGATTTTGGCTTTGGATATCTCGAGATTCTTGATGTCCTTATACGACAAGCCATTTGCATAATTTTCCTTCATAGAATCTCGCCACAAAAGGGCGGCATTGTGCTCCTCAATCATGGTTTCCATACTCTTTATGATCGACGTGAGAGGATCAAACATTCGATTTAGACGAGGGATCTTACGATATACTTCTGTAGTCCCCCTCAATTCATTCAAATTTTGTGCAATCAAATCTTGAATTGAGGGGGGGGGGGGGGGTGTTGGCAAATGAGGGTTTGGTTGTTGCAGTTGTGGTTGGTCAGTGTTTTCATTGTTATCCCCCATTTTTAACCTAATTGAATGTAAACAATTAAATTTAGTTAACAAATTTAAACAATTAGGTATTTGATTTAAAAAAACGTAGTTTTCATGAAAAAACCATATTTTCAATGAAAAATCAAATAAACATTAACAAAAAATGAATGAAAATGATTGAAAACGATAAAATTCTTACCTTTCAATCTATTTTTTAGCAATTTTTTGCCAAAAAACCGGATATCGGGTGCACCAGATATCGGATTTTGATAAAATCGTGCAGCCCATGAGTTAAAAATGACTCACGGGTTGTCATTGTCGAAATATAAAAGTCTCAGAAAATCGGATATCCGATTTTTATACTTAAATTGTTTTAAAATAACATATATAATATAATAATATATTATATAATATAATAATATATTATATAATATAATAATATATTATATTATATTATATTATATAATATGTATTGTATTATATTATAGAATATAATTATATATTATATATATTATAATATATAATCTAATATTATTTATTATGTAATACGTATTATATAATATATAATATATTATTACATTATATACATTATATAATATAATAATATATTATATATTATATAATATGTAATATATAATATATTTTTTTAAAATTAAAATTACAAATAAAAATTGGATATCCGATTAAATTGGATATTCGATTTTATCGGTTATCGGATATCCGATTTGCATAGGTAATTACTAGGCCAAGGTGTACTGACACCCAGGCCAAGCAAAAAGTCAACATGAATTTTCGCGTTTTAGGGTGAGTGAAGAAGGCTATTTTTTTTACATCGCCACTTTTTAGCCCCCTTGATCCTGCACTAACCCAGGATCTAAGTTGGCACCTCATTTTGTTGGACCATTTGAGGTTTTGGAGAAAATCAGTCTTGTGGCTTATTGTTTTGCTTTTTTGCCCAACTTGTCTCGCATCCATGATGTGTTTCATGTATCAATTTTGAGGCCATATTTCCTTGTCCCGACCTATATTTTGGATTGGAATTCCTTCCAAGTAGAGGATGAGCATCTTTCTTTGGAGCTCGTGCACGTTTTGTAGTGTCGGGGGCTAACCCTCAAAGGTCATGATATAGTGCGAGCAGGTAAGGGTCTAATGAGACCCGAATGATGAGTCTTCAGTGACTTGGGAGGATGCAACACGAACGAGCGATTTCTTTCCCTATTTATTTTTAGGCTTCCAAGAGTAAGCCTAGGTAAAGAGGGGGAGGATGTAGTGCCCCTTCCTGATTCATCTTTTCTTTTATGCATTGATAGACTCTATGGACTTATCTTAGACTCTTTTATGATACTTTTGATAGATGATTATGGATCTATTTATATTTCAGATGCTTATAGTTGATGCTTAAAATTTTATATTGATAGTGGATACATTATTGTTTAATATTGATAATGATACATTCGAGACTTTTATGTTGATGGAAATTTGTTTGGTTATCTATATGCATTCTTTATATATATGTGAGGTTTATATTTTCTTATGATAAGATCATGTTATGTGCTAACTCTACTTTATTCTTTATTTTCGATATGATGATAATATTGGGGATGTTATGGTTGCCATGATTGTATTACTGTTATATTTGTGAAATAGATGATATTATACCACTCATTTATTAGCTAGGTATGATGTCGTAACTCTATTTCACTTGTTTGCCTATTTCATGTTATATTTAATATATATGTTATTGTATAGACATTGGTGTTGTGTAGGATTGCAGGTAGTAGACATCGACTTCTCAACATGTCTCTAATCCTAATGGCAAGTTAATTGGAGGTGACATGAGACTCTATCACACACTCTAGGCTTAGTATCTTGTCAATTTTAATGTCGTGGCTAGAGTTGACTTGTTAGGCGTCACATGGTATTTTATGTGATCCCTATGTTGGGATATCTGTGGAGTTGTGATTATTAACTAAATTATTAACTAATTTATTTATATATTAAATTGATGTTTGGTCTTGATATTTAAATATATGTGTATTTAATTATTGAGGATTATTTATATGTTAGTGTTTATTTTGTGAATTTATGTTTAATTGATTATTTGTATTATTTGATCTTTTAATTTATTTAATTTAATGGTTAATGGTTATTGGTTTATTTTTACTTATTTGTTTATTACTTTTATTAATGGCTTTTGAGAGTTGTATTGGCGATTAATATTATTTTATTATATTTTACTTCAATTTTTGTAATGGTTGGTAGATTTTTTATATATTTTTCATTATTTTTTAGTCGGAGGTGATGGGTTATGATTTTTGGAATATGGAGTTTTGAGATTTTCGGGAGGTTCCTGTTGTTGAAAATTACTGCATTTTGAATTTGGTTGGGAATGGGGTTTTTTGTATATGTGTGAAGATTGGAGCTTGGATTTGGTTTTTCTCTTTTGCAACTTTTTTTTCTATCACTTCTTATTGCAGGTTGGAGGATTTAAACCTTTCTATGCATCTTAATTTTCAAAAGATTGTCTCCTTTGTGCCTGTGGAAAGAAATTTTATGATTGTCGTGTGTTGTGATGCCTGTGGAAAGAAATTTTATGATTGTCGTGTGTTGTGAGATTGATTCTGCACATAATACAATTGCGGGATCTTTATTTTTGTGACTTTGGTTACCTTAGTTTTTGTTGGTGGTAGTGAAACCTTTGGTTTATTATTGTCGCGAGTTTTGATCTTTTGGATTTATATTTGTTCTTGGATATTTTTGGTATCCTATGCTTTGGAGGGCATATTTGGCTTGCATCTCTGCGTTGAATTTCCTATCTTGCATTGTTGTGGGTGTAGTTTTGAAGTTCTTTGACTGTCAAAAGTTTTTGACTCTACGTATGAGGCTCTGTATTATATCAAGAAGCTATATGTTTATGGTTTGGTACTTTGATCTTGTAAATTTAAATTGTATTCCTAGTGAGTTGTGTGATGCCCTTGTGACTTTTTTTTTATATTGTAATTTTCTTTCAATTTGTTTCTGGACTTATTCGTTTATTTTTCTTCGTGTCCGATTCCATTTTTATTCCTTGTTTTGGATTCACTATCTGGTTGGTCACATGCACTATACTGGTTAGTGTATGCGTTATACTATTTAATGTATACGTTGTTCTATACCCTATATGCGCTACTTTGCAGAGTATATGTTCTAACCTATTTACTGTATGCATTAGTGTATTTGATATGCGTCAATCTGGGCGTTATATGCGCTATTCTAGCTCATATTTGTGCTATTGTTTATTGTGTATGCGCTAAAATGTTTGCGGATGCACTAGAATACTTTGCAAGGGCACCAAAGCTTAATATAAAAGCACCATAGTTCTCTATGTATGCTCTATTTTGTGGTCTTTACTTGGTTTTGAGTTAATTTTACTAGTCTGAGATTTATTTTGTTAGTCCAAAGGCTTATCTGATTTATTTGTGATTTTTCTGTGTTGTCCCAGTGATGGTTTTATTTGATCAAAGATGACTATTCGTTGTTTATGCCTACTGGAAGGATTATTATATCTTGCAGTGATTATTGGGATTCATTATTGGCATTTTATTATGCTTGAACATTTATGGCTCTTGGTTGGATAATTGTTATATGAGATTTCTATAGTATAGCAATATGAAAGCAAATGTGTATACGATTTGATTGGATATGGATCCTTTGGTTGGATATTATGTGATTTTTTGAAAGAGTCTTATTTGCATATTTGCATGAGTATGTTTATGTTATATTCAAGGTCTAGGAGCATGATAGGTAGTGGGCTTCAAAATGGGTGTCAGGGTCATGAGAGATAGATCACCAGGATCTCCCTTGTGATGGGTGTTGGAGTCTAGACCACTAGAAAATCCCATTGGCAGTTGTGATAGCCTCATGGCCTAGAGTGCTAGTACAAGCTCAAGATGAGATTGGAAAGGCCTTGAAGAGGCAAAATGAACTCCCTTGATTCTCTCAAAGGTTGAGACAATTCCACATGGGTATCACAGGTGCCGAGGTGTGAGATTACATGATCTCTTTTTTGGGTGTCGCTCAACGAAACCCCAAGATCTCCCTTTTTTGTTGTGATAGCATGTAATGACACTCTTCCATATATGTGTCCTAGCTCCTTATGTCCTATTAGTCTGGCAACCTTTGGCGTATGTTGTTTTGTGCTTTGTTGGTTGAGACTTGTGATGTGGATGTGGTTATGTCTTTGTGGTTGGAATTTAGTTGTGGTTGTTGTCTATGGTTTATGTTCCATGGTTGTTAGGTGTCATCCTAGGTTTACAATGTGTGTAGAATATTGTGTCATTCTCTGGAGCACGGGGGTGGACCTTTTGGTTCCACATGGTCGGATGGTTTGATGCCTTCTTCCATTGGGATTTTCTCTTCGTTGGATGTTCGTGTGCATGGTTGAGGATTCTTTATCTTTTCAACTTGAGATGGATTCTTGGAGAAATTTAGTATGCATCTTTGTGATTGAAGACAACATTTTATCATATGTATGTTAAATAATATTATTGTAAATTTGAGACTGTGGATGTATCATTGTAGTATATGTTTTATATAGGAGAAGATACTCTTGTAAACATGAAATGAACTTTGGATAATTGGTATTATTTAAGATAGTGATTATGGTTCTTGGAATAGGATTACGTTATTTGGATTGGAAGCATTTGTATCAAAGTGATTGAAATGTGAATCATGTAATAGATAAACGTATAGATTTTTCTACTAGGAAATGAGAAAAGAGTTTGACTAGAGACGTTATGTATACTTAAAGGGTGAAGTAATTGAGTAGGAACATTTGGATTTGGTTCATTAAAATGAACCTTCATATTAGTTGTTTTACTATGCTATAGTTCTCAAAGTAAATGATATTGTGGGCAATGGATATTGTTATTAGGTTGTGATTCATGTATCTGTAATGAAATAGATTAATGGTATCTTTCCTATGTTCTCAATTGAAATGAGTGAAGAAGAACTGTGAATTAGAGCTTGTTGATGTGGTTTATATCTTGTTAGTATGTGTAAACAATGGCGTTGGAATGCCCTAGTAAATGGTATGCATGTGATGTGAATTTATTTGTGCTTGCATAATTATTTGATGTATGCATTTATCGAACATTATAATAGTTGCATATGAGTAGTATTAGATCTTAAATAAAATATATCTCTATTTCTTGTTTAGTTGGTTAGTTTTTGTGGGATATTTTGGTGGGAATTACAATTTATAAAGTAAAAACTAAAATTTAGTTGTTGATAAAATGCTAAACTTGAAGTTACACCAAGGTTCACACTTTATATAGTAAATTTAATCTTTTTTTTCTTCAATTTTTTCGTGTGTTGATAATTTGAAACTTTAGTGCATGACTATATTTTTCACTATCTATATAGACACACACACAAGGCTTCACACTTTATATAGTAAATTTAATCTTTTTTTCTTCAATTTTTTCATGTTGATAATTGAAACTTTAATGCATGACTATATTTTTTACTATATAGATGAAAAAGTTGTTAAATATAACTCTTTATAATTAGCATAACTTTTTGTCTTAATTATTTATCCAAAATAGAAAAGAATTTTCTCTATTGCATCCTTTTTTTTTCAAAAATTTTAAATATTTTTTTCTTGATAAGATAATCAACCTTATACTTTAATGTTGATGACCTACTTTCAATAAAAATAAAATATAATATAATAACTAATTAAAATATTTAAAGATATATATTTTGAAAAATTCACCTATAGATCTACAAAAAAGTATTTTTATATTTTGAAAAAAATATTATTTATAAGAGTAAAAACTGTTGAAATATCGAATTATTTTTTTGGTAATTGGACCCAAAGTGGTATATACATTTGGTAAATCTTTCAACTGAAAAATTTGTGTCTCATATATAACTTAACTATAATGAATCTATATAGACCATATATTTGACTATAATTAAATTTTAGTTAGAAATACTTAAATTCACTTATGTTGATATGTTGGACTAAAACTTGACATCATTTTGTGAATTTACCCTAGAGGGAGTTTGAGAGGTGGGTTAACTAAAGGCCGTATTGGCATATGGGTGGTGAATAAGGAGAGGAGGAGGATTGTATATCATGGAGAGCATTATTTTATAAGGATTAGATGAATTGACAAAACATAATATTGCTTGGGAGAAAAAAGAGATGTAGACATGGGTGAATGATGATATGTAGTTGAGATTGGTGTTATCAAAGTGCTCTTTGGTGAAGTAATGAGTATAAAATTGAGCTTGGTGTTTTCAAAGGGCTCTTTGGTGAGGTAGTGTGAGAATAAAATTGAGTTGTATTATCCTAATAATATGCTACAATAGTTTGGTATCCATTAGGATTATAGATTTATATAAGTTACACATAAGATCCCTTAGTGGGGAGCATAGGTGAGCCATGAAATGGTAGAACTTTTTTTGGCAACATTAATGATAGTGTTTTTGAGTGTGCATATATGATATGATTAATGTAACAAATAAGGTAGGATAGTGGGCCTAGTGGGTAAGGATACTAGCATTGAGTTTTATTATGCTAGTAGCTCATGGATTATGTTTACACAAGTGTGGTAGAAATGTGTGGGAGTATAGATGTTGCGAGTCAGAGGAGGGAGAGTGGAGAACATTGTTGGGATGTTGACATGAGGAGTGCGTCAAAGAGTAGAGAAGTTGGAGAAGATTGTTGGGACTCAAATTTATGTAATGTAAATTTTTCCTTGACTCCCATCCTTTCTTTGTGTCCTAACCCATATAAACCCATTATTTGTAGCCAACCTACAATAGTCTTAATGAGTCTTACATAGATTAAAAAATAAAAATCATTTTCTTGCATCATTTCCACAAGGTTTTAAAAAAATTCTAAGTTGAATATATTTTTGAATTACTTTTATAATCTAAAAAACTGTCTATCCAAATATGTCGTCCCATATTTTCTTTTTTCTCGAGTTCTTATCATCCCATCAAACCATTCCGTACCTTTCCCCTTATCCAAATATGCCATCCCATACATATTTTGCTTTTCCATGTTCTTATCATCCTATTAGACCATTCCATACTTTTCCCCTTACCCCAACTTCCCGATCCTTTGCTATTCAAATTTGTCTGGGTCTTTTGGACCAGAGGTAGCAAACTTTTGAAATTCTATGCTTTCACTTAATTTTCTTCTTCACCTTTTTTTTTCGTTTCAGCTTTAAATATTAAGACAATTAAGACATTACACTGCCTACAATTCTTCATTTTTCTGTTTCTTGTGGTCGCTTAAAATAAATCGATTGTCTGCCAAGGGTAATTCAAATCAATTTCGTTCTTCTATTTCTTTTGGTTGCTTAATAAAAAAACTAATTGTCTACCATAACCAAACACCAGTTTCTGATAAAATCATGAATGAAAACATAAATAAGCAAGTTGTAGAACAATTTTTTTCACTTTGGGAGATAAAACAACATTAGTAATAAACATTTTAGTATTCCCATCTCTCCCTTAGTGAAAATATATTAGATGAATATGGAATGGCTTTTACACATAGATCTACCATGGACAGGCATGAGATGTTTGTGGCATATTGTGACATAAAAGTGAAAAAGACTTGAAAGAACGTGTGGTAAAGCATGATCGTGTCTTGTAAAACAGATCAGAAAGCATATGCAAATTAAAAAAAAAAAAACTTTGTAAGATGATAGCATGTCTTAATGAATAATGAACGAACAGTTTAAATTTAATTTTTAATGGGCAAATTTGTGCTGCATTTCCCGGGTTACTGTATTTGTCAGCAAAATCTAAAAAAATCTAACCTTAGAAGAAATAATACCTTAATTGGCAAGTGTACCTTCCATTAAAACTATTTTGGCTAAAATTTGACTAATGTGGAATGGCTTATATGCATCATGCATTGCATATTATTGCTCATGTCTTGTAATTATGCGATAAATATATTTTAGGAAATTATTTTTAATTCCTTTTGGTTTCATGTATGTAATGCCAAAGCTCATCACTTTAGAGCAATAAATACATGTTTAGCTCAACAGTTACAGGGTAGGGTATTAGCTTCTAAAACTTTGGACACCATACGAACTAAATACATAGATGCAAATAAACTCAAACTGTAACACAAATTATTCACTTATAAATAACCAATACACATATTACATACCACACTATTTTCCATAGTGAATTATAAACATGGACAGAATCTAAAGTAATTAGCTTAAATTTTGAGCTAGGGCAATAAGAACTAAAACATTGGAATTTCAAAAAAAAAATTAGCTCAATGCATAACGTCTTATTAATCAAAATTGCAGCAATCCTATAGTCGTTGGAGCAAAACCATAGCAAAAGTGTGGAAATAGACACTAAAAATTAAATAAAGTAGGAAACTGACATTTTCACATCTCATTGAGGGTCATCTTATGAAGGAATGAAAACTAAAATGATTCTGTTAAAAATTTAAGATCAGAGACACCCAAGAAAAATCCACCATTAAGGCCTGAATTTTAATGAATTTGCAATGTTTTGCATTGTAAAGCTATCTAAGCGCTTGAATCTTTCTATTCAATTTGAATTCAATTATAGTCCAAGAAAGGAAATATGGCTTTGGCCTTTAATTTGCTTCTGCAGATACACATACTTTGAATCTAATCACATGATTCAATTCAATACAACACCAAGAACAAACAACAGAAGCTTCAATTACCTGCCTTACCTTTCACATGCCATATTCTTGTCTGAATTGCCTGGCTTATTCAGTCATCGCAGATGTTTGGTAAGATGGTTACAATGGTGGGCGATGGCATCAATAATTCGCCAGCAATTGGTATTGGTGCAGGTACAGATATGAACATTACATAGAGAAATTCGGAATGCATTTCAAACAACAACTCTCAAGTAAAAGTTTGTTTTCCATATAAACGAAGAGCATGCCAACTTTGTTTAGTTGGCTTGAGCGATTCAGCCAACTCGATATAGATATATTGTACAAAACTTTGGTGTATTTACTGCCATGATATGATTGTTTATAAGCAGCTTGAGAATGTGGTGTGTTTATGTTTTCCTTTCTGCAATTATCTAACTTGAGAACGACACTTAACACTACTTGTCTCCATCTACCATTTTTAATCTTCTAAGGCTAGTATTCTCTACGAATAATTTCTTAAGGAGAACACATTGCTCAAATAAACAACCCTTCTTTTGGGATATGAAAGTGATAAACTAAATAAAAAAGCAAAATCTACATAGAAACAAACTCACCAATCTATTCATAGAAAAGATAATTATAGATCAAGCAACTTCTTCTTTGTAGATCTATTTAAAACAAATAAAGACATAAGCACTGGTAATTCATTTCATTGTGTATTCCACTTTGGCCAACCTTCAGTTACCAAATTGAATTGTTACACAAAAAGAGGGGTTTCAATCTTGAATTCGAGTGCAAATAAGAAAGCAGAACAGGGGGAAGCTCAATAGCTATCAAGCACCATGTATATATGTAAGGTTGGTTTGCTTCTCTTTTCCACTCCCTGTCTCAGTTCGATTGAAACAAGAAAATAAAACAAAGACCTAAAGACATAAAGCTGCAGAACATGAATATGAACCAATAAAATAAAACAAGACCTCATAAATGTTTTCAAGGAAAGAGAAGTCCTAATTTCTAACAGGGAATTAGATGGGTTACACGAGTGTTAATAATTTTTTAACAGGAAAACAAAACATGTCTATAAAAATATTCTATTTTAAATATAATTTCATTTTCTTATACACAATTTTGTTTCTCTAATATTTAATTTAAAAAAAAAAATAAAACATAAAAATATTTTAACAAAAAAATTCACTTGAAAAATAATTAAGTTAAATAAAAAACATTCTAGACCCAAAAAAATTCTTATAAATTCACTTTTAACAATACAAAATATATTTTACGATAAGAAAACACTGAAATATTAATGAAAATCTATGTCCAATTTATAATAAATAATAAATTAATTGACATTAAAAAATTAAATATTTACAAAACTTATCCTTACTAACATGGCCAATTATGATACTTACCTGCACATCCAAGCTTATAGGCCCCTTCATAAAACTGCCCACATTAAAACACTTCTTATTTAATAATTATTACGATAGCCCATCATATTTTTTTTAAATCAATAGTAAAACATTATTTCAATCTTTTTAAAAAATTGTAAAATTATTATGTAATTATGGTGACACTAAAGAGTAGTGTGTAATGAAAGTATCTTATTACAAAAATAGCTGATAAATAAAACAATAAAAATATAAAAACAATGTTGCTACTTCTGTCTTTGTTATATCTACTGATCTTGTGCTTCCAAAACTAATAGAGGCATTGGATAGACTGCAAAAAAAAAATTCTTCATAATTTTCTAAGGTGACAGAGAATCTTGTTGAAGAACTCTCTACTGTTATTGTGATAAAGAACATTAAAACTATTAGAAACAATGGAAATTTCAGAAAGATATTGACCTCCCTATATTAGGATATGGTACAATTTAAGGCACAATTTTAAGAGCTAATATTTTCAAAGAGAATTTCTAAATGCACAAATAGTATTCCTTCCAAAATCATCATTTATGAATTCACAACTTTTTCCTGTTCATAATAATTAATGTTGCTAACTGTTGCATCCATATATATTGCATCACGAGGAAAACCTTGATAAAATAAAGATAAATATATCAGTGATGATGGTAGATCTTGAAATGATGATTAAATGTTGTCATTAACTAAAGTGAGAAATATTTCTTAAAACAAAAAATGAGATATTCTAGAAAAAAACTAAACACGAAAAGAAAAAGATTTTCAACCAACTAAACTCGTGGACTCGCCATGGACTCGCAAGTCCATGGGAGTCACGAGTTGATTCGCCAAGGACTTGCGAGGCAAGTTCTGGCGAGTCCATTTGAAAGACTTGCGAGTCTTTTGCACGGACTCGTGAGTCTTTCCAATGGACTTGCGCGATCAAGAAAAACCATCAAGCAAGCTTTAAAAATGAGTTTTTTTTGCCTTCATTTGGCGTAACTCCCCCCCTTTTTGATTTTTTTGGGGGTTAAGGGGTAACCCTAATTGGACGTGGGCCAATAGAAAAATAACACCCGACGCCAATAGAAAAATAACCCTAATTGGCGATGCCCCTTGACCCCAACTTGGGTACTGCGCCCCCAAACCCTCGTAAAAAAATATAGGGGGAAACTGCGTTGATGAAAGTAGGGAAAATTTAACCTCTGAGTCTGATTAGGCTCCATATAACAACATAATTAGCATTGAAGAAATCTTGGTATTATACATCTTACAGTTTGAAATTTTGAAACTATGAGTATGAATGATGAAATTTCAAATATTGCGCGTTTGTTGATCATATAACATGTGTAATGTTTCAATTATGGCTCTTATGTTTTCTAAATGCATTAATTTCTTTATGTTTTTTTGTAAAACTACGGTTTTTTTTTTGCCGAATCTTTCGCGAGTCTTTCACGAGTCCGAATCCAAATTTTTGATTTGACGAATCTGTGGCAAGTCCAAGTTTTTGAACTTTGATAAAAACATTACAGAATTACTTTAAAAATCTATAACTATAAATAAAACCAAATGAAATAATTCTCTTTACCGTAACAACCATGCCTAAGACTGCAATCTCTCCATCGTCCATCAGTTACACAAGTGACGCAGCACTTTGAAGTACACTGAAATTTGTGGCACAAAATAAGTTTGCATCCTCATGTACTTTTCTAAGACAAACTTTAGAGCCATTATGATGGCCTTCGTAGTTCTCAAGTTCAAGCAGATAGTTGGAAGACAGGAAAGCAGAGAGGAGTAACGAAGAACAATTGCATACCATTCTCTTTACAAAAGACATTCTAAATTGTTTTTGTCGGCATGGCAAGTAGACTAATTGGCATTGAGATTGAGATGCTGTCGTCAGGAGCAATCATGGTGTTAAAAGTTAGAATCGCAAATCTAAGATTTTAAAAATTTAACCAATTTTTCTAAATAACAAAAATAAAGTAAAATCATTTTAAAACATTGAAAATAATTATATACTGAAGTTCCAAGATGCAAACTATACCACATAAATTTTATGGTGCACTTGGTTACCTCCTCTTACTCATCACACATGCCCAACTTTCACTCTATACTTTGATGGATTGATACTTTGTGGAGGGCTAAAATATCTCAATATTTCAATCATTTTATTGAACCATTTAAAAAGAATATACAAAGCAAAGTTTAATTAGCATTCTTTTATTAAAAAATATAAAGATATGTGATTTGATATCCTTTAAAAATATTTAGAAAATATTTTTACATCACCCATTAAAACTAAGTTAAGATGACTTCTTTAATTATAGAATGTAAATCAAACAATAACAATAAACACAAAAAGGGATGACCCCACAATGCAATGGTTAGCTACAAGCCTCCTATATGAGAGGTCTTATATTAAGTGTAAAATATTAATAACAATGATTTTTTAGTCACCTTCAATCTCACAATTATATTTTTCTCTTCCATTTCAATCTCATATTATATTATATGATGAAGTTAATAAATATTATAGCATTCAAAATTCACAATTGAAAATAATATTATAACACTTTATTGTAAACATAGCAAATTAAAAAAATATTAAACTAAAAAACAACAAGTAAAGAGGTGCAGTGGGAATTCCTTTGAGTGAATGCAAAAATGGAAATATAGTACCAAAACTCAAGCATAAAAATAAATGCAAAATTCTTACAATGACAATGACACACAATTTAGTCTATTGAAACCTAAAATAAGAAAAAACTATAATTGGAAAAGTAAATAATCTCCTTTTAATCAATGTGAATGAATGTTGGTCTAAATTTTTAGCTTTACAACTCTCAAAAAATGGCAAGAGTAATTCTCTCCATCCAAAAGATGTTTTGCCTCAAACCCTATGACAACAATGGTTAAACCTAGATAATTTCTATTTCAATGAAGATAAACATAAGAGCCCAGCTCCAAAAGTGATTGGTAAACTCCCTAAGCATATTCTTGAACTTTCCAAGAGATGAAAATCAAGAATTTTGACCTTTGGTAGTTGAAATAAACAAATAATTGTTTCTAGCTTAATTGCCATGTTTAAACTATCCACATTCACCTCTATTGCCAATACAATTTATCGAGGTAATCCAATTATCAATAGGAGCAAACTTGCCAATTCAAGCCATAAAAATCCACTTTTAGAGTTGTTAACAATTAATAAAAATCATATGTGAATCTTATAATAGGATCTATATTTTAAATCAATCTTACTTATCTACTTAAATACATCCCCACACATTTATCCTCTATGCTATCTATATACAAAACATTTCTAACATGTTGAACTAGAATATGTATTTTTTGTACCTATTCATGTGCCCATTCCCATAAACTTATTACCCAGTAATTTTATCAATTCCTTAAAAAGAAGCAATGTAAGTAATTATAAGGTTAGCATTTTGATGAGTCAAAAGTCTAATAATTTTGTATTTTATTATCATAAGAATTCAGATTGTCGATCGAATTTATTTACCAACTTGGCTTTTGCCACACATTTTATTTGGAAATGAATGCATTTAAGAGGTTCAAAGGAATAAAATAGACTTTGGAAATTCAATTTATCTACTTACCAACTTACACAAATCCTCACACATTTATCTTCTATAATACTATCCATATACAAAACATTCTAATATATTGAACTAGATTATGCATTTATCATACACACTCATACACCCACTCCCATACACTTATTATACACCTTGATTTTATCAATTTACTAAAAGAAGCCATGGAAGTAATTGGAAGGTTAGGGTTTTGATGAGTCAAAGACCTATGTATTTTTTATTTTTTTGACTTGTTTGTCAAATTTACATGCCAACTTAGATTTTACCTCTTATGTCTTTACTTAAATATTTTATTTGGAAATGAATGTATTTAATAGGTTCAAAGGAATAAAATAGACTTCAAAAATTCAATTTAGGAAAAATTGATTTATTTGTTTGAGTGGGATCAAACAATAATAAATAACTATAGGGAAAAATACAACTATATATTATTTTGTTGTGAGTGATGATATATTGGTTTTATATTTTATGGTGAAGAGCGGTCATGTACCTTATTTTTAATGGATTTAGTGAAAGCTATGAGCCATAAAAATTCTATTAACTTCAATAAGGAATTGGTGTGTGTGTGTGTGTGTGTGTGTGACATGCGTGCACGTGTGTGTGTATTTTTTATCCCCAAAAAAGTATATAACAATGTAGTTGAATCTTGGAGAATTTACAATTTTTTTTTTCAATCGCCTCATAAAAACATGAGGAGAGCCCACTCTCATGAAGTTTTGGTGACATTATTTTCTCTCCTTAAATGTAGTCTTATTCTATATGATTGATGTGAGATCATAATTCATAAAATTGTTGGATTAGTTTTAATGAGTAGTGTGATATTAACAAATTGTATGAAGAATGATTACAATAGTTTATATCAATTTACAGGTATGAGGTATAGAATCTCTTAGTGGCCCCACCTCTCGCTTAATTTTCTTTTGTTGTGAGTATTATTGTGTTAACTTGTGGATTTCAGGTGGATGATGTTGACACTAGCAAAATTTCTAGGTTACTATTTTTTTCATTTTAAGAGCTTCAATTTCTAATTTATTTGAAATAAAATTATAGTTCTTGTAGCTAGTATATTAAGTTTTTAAACAATTACTAGAGAATAATTTGTCTTTGCAAATTATTTGTTGAATAATTTTAGTCTTTACAAATTCTTTGTTGATATAGTTGAATTGTATTTCACTCAACTTTACTACCTACAACCTTTAAGCAAACAACCACTACATATTTCACAAGTTTACACCCCACATTGACATGATATTGAACTAAACCTAAAGACTTGACCATAAATTGTTACCATATGTAAAAAAATTGGCACTAAATTAATCTCAATTTCGTTCCAACTTTTGATCTATATTTACGTTGACTCTAATGCTTTCTTAAGCCCACCTCTATATTTCTCATGATCTTATGCTCTAGCCATCAACATTGCCATCTTTTTATCCCTAGAGAAATTGAGCATCTTTAAAAGAACTTCGAGGTTATCTTTATGTTTGCACAATTGTGCATCTCTACCTCAACATTGCCTATACCCAACACAGCTAGAATTTGCTAGTGAATAATTCTAGATTGAATCATGGAGACTTTTTTGCTATATCCCAACAATAGGGCATTCTAATTTAATTTCCATCATCTTTGGGTACATAAAGAACTTAAGTTTCGTGATAACTCAATAGATAGCTTAATGCTTTACAACTCAATCTTAAAAGATAAAATTAGCAAAAGAAAGATAAATACCAATCCATCTTACCATTTCCAATGATATAGGGAAAGTGGAGTGGCATAAGCATTTGATTTAGTAGTGCCTTAAACCTAAAAAACAAGTATTTCCAGCTTAACTTGATGCTTCTATGATTTTACAAACATAAAGCTTTATCCATGGTAAACCAATGGAGAACTCAATGTTTCACAACTCAATCTTAAAAGTTAAAAAGAATGCCTATCCAACTCACCCTTATCAATAATATACCCAATTGGAGTGCGTTAAGCATGCGAATCAAAACACTTTGTCATTTTAAAGTTCCCATCATTTTGAATCAAGGCTTAAAGATAAAATTACATGTTCACATGAGGAAACAAAGACTAATTGGAATAAAATTACAAGAGATATTTTTGTATATGTTGTTTTGAAATAATTTAATTATATACTTTTTTAATCAAACTCATTGACTCTATTTTATGAGGAAAAATTCACATGAATCTATCTCTCATGAACATGAATGGTTCACTTAACATAGATTGTACCTAAATAAAGCTTACAAAAATGAAGCAAAATTCCAAAAACAAACTATTGAAATGAAATCCCTCTCCAAATTCCAAAAGTAAAAGGTCCCTCAATAGTTTCCATCTATCTTCCTTATTGTGTATGGTTAGTTCTTCAAAAGAAAAAGGTACCCCAATAGTTTATATCTATCCATATTATTGTGAATAATTAGTTCCTCAAGAGGATCAAGATCAAAACCATGATTAAACTAGATGCATGCTATGATTGCTATCATATTCACTTCTTGAAAATAATGAATGCTTAGTTTTTCAAGAGTGCCAATACCATGATTGGGCTAGAGGTATGCTATTCTATTTACTTATTGGAAACAATGAATGGTCAGTTCGAGTTTGCTCTTTGGAAATAACGTCTAGTCGAGAAGAAGTCTCAACTTGTCCAATAATGGCTAGGAAAATTTGAGAATGTTTCTCAACTTGTATTTTGGAGAACACCTATTTCAAACAATGTTAAGCATGACCATTAAATATCCTTTAATGATGAGATGTTTGAAACCTTTTGGGGAAGCCAACTACTTCCTAGATCCCACCTCATTATTTGTTCTAGAAAGTATTTTTATAAAGGCTATTTTGAGAATAAGGCCTAAGAAATCATTAATTACACATCCTACTTCCAATAGGCCACAATCACTCTTCAATACCCAATAAGAACTCAGTTTCAAAAATAAATTGAACAAATACAATTATTTTACATCCGGCATATTTTTACATCGTCCAATTCTTTGACCTCCTAAACAAAAAAATCAAACAAATTTTAATAAAATATAACATTTAATTAAATTTATTTAAAATTACAATATATAATATTTATTTACATCCCTAACATCCACTCTACTAGACAAGATTTCTCTTGTAAACCTCAACCCTGCATTCTTTCTTAAGCTAGAAGATAATACTCCACCAATCTCCCAACATAAAATTAGGTACAAGGTACAATCACATGCGAGACTAGATAACAAAGTTGCTTGCAATGAAAAGAACCAGGAGACTTCCAAGAACCCCCAAAATGTGCAAAAGGAACACTATTTACCATACTTGCAAAGAAATCCATGATATTCATTCATCATACCAACTAATCCTATTTCCTAGGGTTGATTAGAAGGGAGGTTCGGCGAACGGATTATGCCATGAGTGTGTTCGAGACGCATGTGGAAGCTGTGAAGAATTATTTGCCTCCTCCTAAATTGCACATAATTTTTCACAGCTTCCACATGCAGCTCCAACATAGTTTATGAACAGACATATAATGCTTCCCAACTTCTAATGCTCATAGCATAATCTGTCGATTTAAACCTCCTTTTAAATAAACCCTACAACTTTGTCAGGACTAGTTGCGATAATAAATAAATATTACATCTCTGATAACAGATTAGTAGCAATTAAAAGGAAAAAAAAACCAAGCAATGGACAGAAAAGGCCAACCTGAATTCCAGACGATCATCGGGCAACTGGATCGGGCACATCTTTCGAATCCCTCACTTTCAGGTAGGGTTTTGAGCATCCCTGGATACTCGTCTCTTTTCTTCCAATCTGCACGCCTTTTCGAGTCTATCACGGGAATTTTCACAATGCTCTTTCTGGAACACTCGCTTCAACGATGCTCTGAAGAAAACTCGCTTCAAACTTCAGATCTGCCATTCCTACTGTTCAAATTTCTTGGTTCTCCCGTTATGCTCTGTTTTCCCTCTTTACAAATGCTGCTGAAAAGTGGGCGAATGGTTGTATAGGTTTTAAATACATTGAACTTAGACAACATCTACACATACATTGAACATAGACAATATCTGGGGTTATAACGTAATAGCTGCCATCAGATTGTTTGGCAGCTATTATTTCATGGTCCACCCATGTAGGTTAATAATGTGCCTGTTATTTCATGGTCCACCCATGTAGTTGAAGTGGTAGACAAGAAATCATTCGCACAAACAGTTGGAATGCCTAAACATAGGAGTAAAGTTGTAAATAAAAAGATTTTTGATGAGGGATGGATTTATTTAGAAGAGAAGGATCAAATAGATAAAATTGATTATAAATTAAGACATTTATAAATACAAATTTTCATGATAATAAAAAAATAGGGAATCGTAAGAATCTTATAGGAAACGTGCAAACTTCATAGATAGGGACTAAAATAGACAACCAATAAGAAAAGGAAACTTGCAAATTTCATAGATAGGGCATAAAAATTTATTTCCTCGAAGATTGTACAAACCTCATAGATAGGGCATAAAAATTTATTTCCTTGAAGACTGTACATGATTTAAGTATTAGAAGTATTTTTTGATGTTTAGACTTGCACTCATGTGCAGACTGGAAAATCTTATAACTTGTGAGATAACTTTTAGTATTTTAGAAGATAGTTATTTGTAAGATCTTTAAGGAATTTGCTTCAAATTTTTCATGGAAAGAAAAGGATAAAAATAAAAACAAATACTAACTAAAAGGTGAAATGCAAAATTAAGCTCTCTTGTTGGCATACAATTGATTTGCATACATAGAAATTACAATAATGAAAGTTGAAATCCACACACTCATTAATTTGTAAGAGATTTAATAGTTTTAGATTCCAAATTATGTGAGATAAGAGAATGAAAATAAATCTATTAATGAAATAAGATGAAGAACAACCAAACAAAATAGTTCATTTCATTTTCTAGAATTTTTTATCAAGCAAATACAAAAGACTAGATGCATAGTTACAACACTATTATTAACGAACTCATATGATTACAAAATATTTTTTCTAAAAAGCTTGAATATAAAAACATTAGAGCTTCAAAATGTAAAACTTTTTTTGTTTAAGTGAAAAATTACATATTTATATAAAACAAAATGATTTTTTTATAAAGATTCATGACACATTCATTTTGAAGAATCGAGAAAATTAAAATGAACTAAAATAGACAATTAGTAAGAGATAAGGATATCTCCAAACTCCATAGATAGAGCATAGAGTTTTTATTTCCTTAAAGATTGTGCATGTTCTAAGTATTAGAAGTATTTTTTTATCTTCAAACTTGCACTTACATGTAAACTTGTATTAACATGGAAAATCTTACAAATAAGACATGGTTTGTCAAATAACTTCTAGTATTTTAGAAGATAGTCCTTTGTGAGATCTTTAAGGAATTTTCTTCAAATTTTCCATGGAAAGAGAAGGAGAAAAATAAAACAAATACTAACTAAAAATTAAAATCCAAAATTAAGCTATGTTGTTGGCATACAATTGATTTGCATAGAATTTACAATAATAAAAGGTGAAATCCATGAATCATTAATTTGTAAGAGGTTTAATAGTTTTAGATTTTTAAATTATGTGAAATAAGAGAATGAAAATAAATCTATTAGTGAAACAAGACGAAAAATAATTAAACAAAATATTTCATTTCATTTTCTAAAATACTTTATCAAGCAAACACAATAGGCTAGATGCATAGTTCCAACACTATTATAAATGAATTTATATGATTACAAAACATTTTGCATAAAAGACTTGAATGCAAAAGCATCAAGCTTCAAAAATGTAAATCATTTTTTGTTTAAGTGAAAAATTACTATTTAATTATATATATAACAAAATAATTTTTTTGAAGAATAAAAAAATATTAAGAATTTTTTTATTTGCATTGAAAAATCTACTTTATAATTGATTGTAGTCTTCTTTCATTTTCTTTCTTTTTCAAAGTTCTCTACTTTACTTTTTGTAGATTTATTTGATTTATTCATCTCATCCTTAAACTTTTTTAATAATAATATTTTAAAGAGATTCAAATAAAACATGTAATCATCACATAAGGCAAAAAAAAAAAAAAAACAGACTTAGACCTTTCTCTTAGAGATAACTTTAAATTGATATGCTCATCACACACACACACACACACACACACACACACACACACATAACACAAATATATGTGTGTGTGTTTTTATATACATGTATATATACATGTATATATACATATGTATATACACACACACACAGAGATATATATATATGTGTGTGTGTGTGTGTGTGTGTGTGTGTGTGTGTGTGTGCAGGATCATGGTAGGCCAAAACAGGTCGTTAAGTGGTAATGAAATTTCAGAAAATTGGAGTTATGCAACTTGACATAAAAAATTGAATAAGTTATGAACATTATTTTAAAATATGTAAGAAGAGAATGTGTAGCAAATTGAATGTAGTTTCTATGCTACTAGTTGTTTTTCGAAGAAAAAGAAAATCTTTTTGATGAAAATTTGATTCAATGTAGTGGTACTAAAATTTCAGGAAAAAGATAAAAAGTAGGTGTATGTCTGACCACCCTAATCACAATCAAATCATAATATTTTTTTATAAAATTTATAATATAAGTAGTAGACTCATTCTGGATGTGACACATATTTTTTTGTAAATTTTTATGAAATAAATAATTAATTATGATTTTTTTACAGCAACTTTTCAGAAATTCAAAAACTCCTACGTCTGACCACCTTAACTTGGTCTAAACTTTATGATATCCATATTTTTCCTATAGTAGATGAAACATAGAATGTGGTGCATGTTTTGAATTCAAAAAATGTGATACCGTTTGAAAGTTATGGGTGTTTTTCAATTAGGACTTTAGACAGAATTCAATTAGAAAATAAATAATTATTATTTATTAAAGTCAAAATAAGACAAACCTTATATTGTTGGAAAGATGAGAACGTCCTTAAAAATCCCTTTTCATTTTATCAATTTTGGCTATAAAAAAAGGTCGTCAACCACCAATGCGAAATCTGGAAAATCAAAGAATACTCAAAAACACGTTTTTTATGTTGGCTTTCCAGGCTTGTCATTTCCAAGCCAAATCCCAAAGCATTCCCAAGCCAAAAATGGAGGGAAAAAATTATGTGTTTTAAAATCAGATATCCGTTAAAATCGGATATCCATTTTGAAAAAATAAAAAAACATATTTTAGTAAATTGGGCATAACTTTTGCATTTCATATCGAAATTTTGATTTTTTATAGGTGTTGGAAAGGTAATTTAGAGCTCTACGATATGGAGTAGGTATTTTTTAATATTTATTTTTAAAAAATAATTATAATTTATTTAAATTCGTCCTTGATTTTTAAAACATCAAAAGCTCACGACTTTTTCATATGAATTTCATATTTCATGAATTTTTGTAACAATCATCTCAAAATAATTGAAACACTAAATAAGTAATTAATAATAGAGAATTTAGGAATTTTATTGAGTTCCATAAATTTTGATAAACCATGTTATCTCTCTTTGTTCCTTTCTCCACCTCTCTCTCCTAAACCTATCACTCCAAATGTTTGTTTCTTCCTCCCTCTCTTTTGTCCATATTTATACATATTTTTCTAGACCCATATCTCTAACTCTCATTAAATACCTCATTCCTTCTTTCAAGATCTACACTTATATTTCTACCTCTTCATCACTTCCTCCTCTATCTCACTCTCTCTTCCCTAAGATATAGATTAGTCTCTCTGCATTTCCTTCTCATCTCTAGCAACAAAATTCAAAGGAGACAAGGAGAGGCATAGGGAAGTATCAACAAAAGGAGAGAGAGAGAGAGAGAGAGAGAGAGAGAGAGAGAGAGAGAGAGAGAGAGAGAGAGAGAGAGAGAGAGAGAGAGGTAATTGTGTGGTAGGTGAAGAGAGAGAGGGGGGGTGATTAGGGTGAAGAGAGAATGAGAGGGAGAGTTTGGGATTATTAGGGGGTAGGAGGAGAGGGGGAGAGGAAAAAGTATCAATAAAGAGAGAAGAGATGTGGGGAGAGAGGTGAAAAGAGAGATAAAGAGTAATTAGGGGGTGCAGAGAGGGGGAGAGGGAAGTATCTATAAATGCATAGGAGGAGAGAGGTGAGAGAGAGAAGGTAATTGAGGGGAAGAAATAATGTGAAAGAAAGTTGGGTGTAATTAGTGGATAAGAAGAGAGGGAGAGGGGTAAGTATCAACAAAAGGAGAGAGGGAGAGATATGGAGAGAGGTGAAGAGAGTGGTAAAGAGAGGATAATTAGGGGGAGGGCGAGGGGGGAGAGGGAAGTATTAACAAAGAGCTAGAGAGAGAGGGTAATTAGGGGGCTCTCTACCCATCTCTCCCCCCTCTTCCTTTGTTGATACTCCCTCCCTCTCTCTCCCCATTTTTTGATACTTCCCTCTCCCCCCTCTCCCCTCCCCATAATTACCTTCTCTCTAGACCTCCCTTTGAACCTCTCTCCTCATCTCTCCCTCTCTCCCTTTTTTGATACTTTCCAATCCCCCCTCTCCTCCTACCCCCTATTTACCCCCAACTATCTCTAATTATCTCTTCCCCAATTGCCATCTATCTCTCATACCTATCTTCCCCTCTAACTTTACCCCAACTCTCTCTCATTATCTTTGCACCCCGATTACCCTCTCTCTCACAACACTCACCCCCTTGAGCTCTTTGTTGATACTTCACTCTTTCATTCTCCCCTCTCCCCTCCCCCTTAATTAACCCCTTATCTCTCTCTTGATACTTCTCTCACCCTCCTCTCCTCCTCCACATAATTACCTCTCTCTATCTCTTTCTTAACTTCTTTCCCTATCTCTCCTTATCTACCTCTGTTGATAGTTTCCCCTCTACCACTCTCCCCTACCCCCTTATTTCCCTAACTCTCTCTCATTCTAACCTCCCCCAATTACATTTTCTCTTTTTAACATCTCTCCAACTATCTCATTCTCTCCAACTCTCTCTTTCTCTACTCCCCCCAATTATCCCTAAATCTCTCTCTTTCTTTCTCTCTCTCCAATAAAACTCTCATTTTCTAACCTTTCTTCCACCATATGACCCCTTAGGACATCATATAACCCATTAGAACATCATATTGTCCTAAGGTGTCATATGGTGTCTTAAGAGGTCATATGGTGTCCTAAGGGACCACACATGTATTAGAACACCGTGTATGACCCCTTAGAACACAATATGGACATCATGGTATCCTAAGGGGTCATATGGTGTCTTGACGGGTCAAATTGTGTCCTAAGGGGTAATATAATGTCATTAGGGGTCACATGGGGTCCTAAGGGAGCACACATGTGTTAGAATAAGTACATAACCCCTTAGGACACCATATGACCATTAGGAGATCATATTGTCCTAAGGGGTCATGTGGTGTCCTAGGGGGTCATATGGTGTCATAAGGGGCCATGCATGCATTAGAACACAATATGGCCCCTTAGGACACCATATGGACATCATCAAGGATAACTTTAAGAAAGCACCCCTAGGCAAAAGTGTAAAACCCTGGCGAATCAGGCATTATTTTTTTTGGGGGGGGGGGGGATTTTCATATTGATGGCAAAAAAACATTTCAAATTAGGAAAAAAATTAATTTGTATTGGTGATTTTTTTCTAGGGTACAAAAATTCCATAAAATTTCAGCGAATAATACCTTGTTTTATGGGGAAAATATATATTGTAGGAGGCGAATGTTTCTCATTTAAAGGAACAAATATATAAGTGTAAGGGTGAAAATTTTTACTCCGAAGGAAAAACTATTTATGTGTATTGGCGATTTTATCCACCGTTTGAAAATTATTTAATTTGTTTGGCTAATATTTCGTTATTTATATAAAAATATATATTTTATTGGTGATTTCATGAATTCATTGCCATTAATAGACATGGCACATCTCATCACATCACATTGAGTCCAGACTCTACACAATGTATTGATAAGCGCAACCTCTTTGACACGTCACACGTACCTAAAATCCATCAATGATTTTAAATCGTTCGATGATCGTAGATCAATGGCTGAAGTTTTATTTCGGCCCAAATTTCTGAAGAGAACGTAGTTCTCCAGAAAGTGTCCGAAATGGAATTGGATCCAATAGACACGTATCAAATGTCATGGTCGATAATATTGGTCATTTAATATATGTCTTGTCATTAACTTTAATCCACTCCGCCCCCACGACTTCCAATATGGTATTTGGTACTGGTTTATAGTTGTTTCCGATTTCGCACACTAGTGCAATTATGGGAAAGATTTGCAGAGATATACGAAATATTTTAAAAAAATTAAAGGAATTAATATGATTAGAGAAGGAATTATTACAATCAAGAGCTTCGGCTATTTATAGACGATCTCTGCTTCTTTCATCTTCAATAAGCCTTTGGTAAATAAATTGTCAGAGCTCACGGTAGTTTAGTTATGCCTTTGGTTTAGGTCTATAGGCTCAGACTGTATAATTGGCATTCTGATTTCTCAAGATGGAAACTCCTATCCGCTTGAGAAGCATTTATGCAGAGGACCAGAGTGCCTTTTTGGGCTCTTTTAGAGACCCAACCCTCCAGTTAGTCTGTAAGGAGGTTGGGATGTTCACTAATGAGGTTGTGAGGATGGTTTTGGGCAGAGAGTTTCTACGTAATGAAAATAGATACCGTGTTTACATTGATGTTATGTCTCGGTTCTTGGCGTCTCTTCTGGACTTTGAAGGAGACAAGGTGGATATGTTGTTGCTGTTAAGGAAGGTGTTTAAAGAAGACTTCCTTTGAGACGACGTTACTGTTGTCGTCTTTGTAGAAGTAGGGGTGGGGATCCCTTGGGCGAATGATTTAACCAAGCTTCTCCTCCCTGACCAAACAGTGGTCAGGAAACCATTTCTTTTGAACCTGAATGCGGAGCAGTTAACTTATCATAGGAAATGAGTGTGGATTGGTAGGGACATTCTCCGAAAATGGTTTCTCCTGGATGACTTTGCATACTACTATTGGTTTGAAGAATTTTCATAGCTTATAATGTCTGAATAATTCTACATAGAGGGAGGGCATGATTCTTAGGGTAAACCATGAATGTGTCCACTATCTGTGCCCTAGCCCCGACCCCCTAGTAGTTTTATTTTTTTGGCTATTTTCTCGTAACCTCGCTCATTTTGGATTTAAAGTTTTTGAGGGACTCTGACATGTAAAAATTGTAAATTTGTGAAACATATATATTAATGATAATTTTGTAAATTCCAGTTTGTTTCAGTTTGCCTCTTATGGATATAAAAATGGTTTCTATTTTATTTTATTATTTGTTGCTGCCATCATGCCATGGCATGATACTTAGCATAATCATTATGTTTTGAATAGCTTAGATAGTTATTAATTCGTGTGGATATAAGATTTAATTTTCACCATAAAAAAATAGCAGGTCTATTCTAATTTCTTCTCTAAAGTTAAAAAACAAACTCAATGTCACTTCTGAGACGACCTTTTCTAAAAGATATTTGAAGTGCTTGACAAAGAAGTGTTTGAGAAAACATAATGTCAGGGATTGGCTACAAGTGATAGCATCCAATAAGAATCACAATGTCTTAGCTCATACATGTTTTTTGTCTATGAGCTACGTTATTTCAATATTTTGTTAAACAATGGAAATAAATATAATATTGTCATCTTCTTTATGTAATGTTTCTTCCTCTATATTTAATATATAAAAACAAAATCGAGTTCGTTTCATTAATTATTTGTACATTGATTATAAATATAAAAGAAAAAGATGTTTATCTCGCGAAAAAAAGTGAATTAAAAATCCAACTTACTTTTTGTATTTTTTTCTGCATAATTTCAATATAAAAAAAAGTCCAACTAACTAGGTACATGTATATTTAACACCAAAAATACGTGTCATTGAACACCAACATGAAATAAAGGCTATGGCCCATGGGACAATGAAGTGTCAGGTGACGTAGCGTTTGGGTGGCATAAATCCTATGTATAATGGGACCCATGGGAATTGACAACATATATGCAGTGATATTGCCTTATGGTACGTACATCACTGAAAGTGAATAGTTAACATTTAGCCTTTAGGCAACTTTAATGTTGGCTTGTGCAGACAAATTATGTGGTTGAACTAGTACATGCAAAGGAATGATGGTAGAGTTTTTGATTAATGCCGATGACTGCCGCTGTTGGATGTCAGAAATTAGAATTGAGTGAGAGGTGTTTAAATATTGGGTGGATTGGAAGTCTTGGTATCATACTGTTTGCACTTGCAGCATTGTCTTGGGTTTCTTAAGTAGCATGGAAGCCAATTTCTCCTTCCATACTGATAAGAAATTAGTCCCATTTCTCGGACAATTTATAGATAGGAGGATGAAAGGTTTTTTCTTGTTTAAGGGTGAGCGGTTGTACGAGAGTGTGAAAATGTTGTTGGGAGAGGAAATTGTCCATGTAGGTTATTGCTATAGGACAAACATGGAGGCATATTAATTGATTGCCGCTTGGGGTTTCCAATTTGAGGATGAGGTGGACAAGGTAAAAAAATGCCCCGAGAGTTGTAATTGATTCAAACTACCTATTAAATTTGGATAGTGTGTTCTCGTGTGCTCTCGAAGGTGGGAATTGTTCCTAAGGCAGGGGTGGCTGGTTCGGTGGTGCTGCTACCACTCATTTGATGGGTTGATGATGATTTGAAGGCAAGATGCAGAGATCTTGCTTGGCGTGGGTGAAAGGCCTTCAAAATGTTTGCAAGGTTGATGTAGTGTGATGAGGTTTTAACGGTCCTTCATGAAGTGGCATGTGCAGAGGTGGGTCGAGAGTTGCAGTCGAGACCCAATACTACCCAAGCAATGAAGTGGCTCTTAGAATTCTATGATGACTCGAAGTACAGATCATTTCTGGGTTAATCATTCTATGGCCGGTGGTGTTTGGTATTGTCTGTTTGTATCTTTTTATTCCATGTTCGTTTTCTCCCCAACTGTGTATGTATGAGAGGATATCTGCTACAAATTTTGGTATGTTGAATTTGAATTATGGGGTTTTTGCATGTAGTAGGGTTTTATTTTTTTTGGGAATGGTGGTTTTGACCCTTGGGGGTGTTTTTTGCGGTGGCAGAACTTTGGTGGTTTTACTATACCACCTATACTTGCATTTTTCCAATATTTTATTTTCAAGTAATACAATACAAAAATTATCGATAAAAAAATGAAATATCATGCAAGTTTTGAAATTACATATTTAAATTATATATTTAATTCATATTCAAATCCTATTGATAATGGGACGGATGACAACTGACAATGGATACTATCATCTGTTGGATGAGCATGGATCAACGACTTAAGGTGTATTTCGGGTTGAATGTGGGATCTCTAAATTTTTTTGCAAACTTTCACCAGAAACACGTGTCATTGAACACTGACAGGAAAGAAAGGGTTTTGGCCCATGGGAGGATGAAGTGTCAGGTGACATGGTGTTTGGGTGGTAGAAATCCTATGTATAATGGGACCCACGACAACTGACAAAGGATACTGTCATTTGTTGGATGAGCACAAATCAACGACGTGAGGTGTATTTCGAGCCGAATGTGGGAACGATAAACATTTTTTTGCAAACTTCTAATGGAAGACTTCCATAAACGATAAACATTTAATTAAGTATAGTTAAATTCTAAATTTGCAATTGTATACCAAATTAATTGTAGTAAGCTCTATTTCGGGCAGAAGTTGAAAATAATTAAAAAGTCTTCAAAACCATTCCCGAAAAGTGACTTGTGTCTGTTGACGTGACCAAAAAATGGAAAAAGTCCTGGGACCCACGACAACTGACAACAGATACCTTCGTCTATTGGATGAGCACAGATCAACGACTTAGAGTGGATTTCGGCTCGAATGTGGGAAGTAAACACATTTGTGAGAGCTTCACCCGAAATTGAATGTTTTACATTTAATTAACTATAATTAAGTCTAAAAAGCTCTATTTTGGACGAAAGTTGAAAAGGATTAGAAAGACTTCAAAAACAGTCCAAAAAAGTGACTCAAGTCTGGTGATGTGGCCGAAAAATGGCAAAAGTCCTGGGACCCACGACAACTGACAACTGATACCATCGTTCGTTGGATGAGCACAAATTAACTGCTTAGGGTGGATTTCGACCCAAATGTGGGAAGTAAATACATTTTTGAGAACTTGACCTAGAATTAATTTTTTTTTCATTTAATTAACCATAATTAAGCTCTATTTCGGGCAGAAATTGAAAAGGATTAAAAGGACTTCAAAAACAGTCGGAAAAAGTGACTCAAGTCTAGTGACGTGTCCACTGTCCTCAAAATTCAAACTGAAGAAATTAATGTCTTGTCTTTCGATGGTGAATAGCTATTAATAATAATATATAAAATTACAACAGGATTCTAGAAATTGTGCCCTTTAGGTATTACTATTGAACTTTTTAGTGTTTTCAAAATAAGCGACTCATAATCATATTTCATTTCATGGACAAACCAGTAAATCCAGGGAGATTTAGAAATGGCTACTAGATTGAGGAATGCAATAGAGTTTGTCTACACCAATCAAGTGAAATAGAAATCTCGGGTAAAATCTAGAACACCTACATCCCGAGTTTTTAATTTTTTTGAATCTTGTGGTTCAATTTGAGGGTTAGCATTTTCAGGCTTGTATCTAGAATTATTTTGAATTATTAAGAGTAACAACAATGGGGAAACCAGATACCTAACCAAACTGGTTAAAACACTAGGTTTCACTGATGAATACCATGATATTTATGACCCTGCTATCCATAGTAAAAAGTGTATCATAGAAATTAGATATGCATTGTCTAATAAGGCAATAGATCCAAACAAGGCAAAATTTATTGTTTCAACACAATATTAAAACAAAGAATAAATAAAATTGCATCGTGAGATGCTGGATTGGGAAGCATGGTGTTACTTGAAGTATTCCCTTGCCCTGAATTTATCATGGTCTATGCCAAAAATTATGATGAAGATGAAAAAACAATTGTCAATAAAAAACAAGAGGAAATTCTATCCATAACTGAGGGAGAATTTGCTAGTTTGTTGAACTTAGGGTTTGAAGCACAAAACTCAAACTGTTACTACTTATTATAGTTGCCATTAGTTTTATATCTAAAGTCATTCTATATACTCTAGTCGGTTACTACTACCGAAATATTCAGTCGATATGCATAGAGCAGTCGATTATAGAAGAAAGTAGTCACAGAGCCTAGTATACACCGAGCTGTCTACCGAGTAATATTCTATGACTATCGAGCAACAATAATGATACACCGAGTGAAATGTTTTACCAGATTCATTGAACCTAGACACATGTGTGGAAACGTGTTACAAGATCGAGGAGCAAAGAACCGTTCTCACATTGGAAATTGCACTTCTAGATTGTGTATGATTTTGAGGTCATCTATCCAATGAAATATTTTGTATAGTTATTCATTCGATAAATCATGTTTGTAAGATCGAAGCAATGAACTAGATCACCGACATAAGAGATCTATTTATACAGCATGGATTGGGATCAGATAGATAAAAAAAAAAGGGTATGTGTGTATGAGTGTGAAGAAAAACATATGTGAAAAGAAAAATCATGGGAAAGCACTGAGTATTGAGATTGTCAGAGACACAGAGGTCACCGAGAAGGATTTCAGAGAACAGTCAAGGAACAGAGTAAACATAAGGGTTTACCGAGTTATTCTATGGGTTATTGAGGTATGCTATAAGCAAGGTAATCTCATTTTGAGCACATAGAATATGCTATAACATTCCAAATGTAGAGTTGTAGATATTTGTAAAGATTTTATTGTAATGTTTTGAAGCTGTAAGAGAAACCTTTAACAGGGTAAAAGACTCTAACAAAGTCTATAAATTGTAAAGCCTTTAACCAGGTGTAACATTTAGAATAAGTGTTGTAAAATCATTTAGCAAGGTAGATCTAATGATTTTGATACTCCTAACAGGGTAAGCTATCAGAAATAGCTAAACATGTATCTCTAACCGAACACTCTTTATTATTGCAGTAGTGAAGTTGTGGGTGCCATCCCCACCACAGTTTTTCTCTCTAACCAAGAGTTTTTGCATAACCAAAATATATGTGTGAAGAGGGGAAAAAAGATTTGAAGGTCAAATGATCAAAACACAATGAAATAAACATGCGGAATGCTAAAATATCATTAAAAGACCATTTCACCTTGCTATTTTACCTTCTCTTTCGGATTGAGCTTGATGAAGTGAAGGCGCCCCTTGATAATGCTCCACTTGATGTGCTCCTTTGATTGCTGGATGTGGATGACTCTCCAATGTTGTGCACAAAGGGAATGGATTTGAAAAATGATAAGAATGAGATGATCAAGTTGCCAAGATGATTTCCTGGGCTCAAAAGGGCAGCATAAACTTACTGGATTTCAAGATGTTTAGAATGAAGGGATGGAGCCCTATTTTATAGGAAGAGGAGAGGAAAATAGATGGCTAGGATGAATTCGAGATGAAGGGCTAAGATTTACTTGTGAGCTCACGCAAGGTCCAAGAGAGGGTGTGGAGACCAAGAAATATGCCTTAAAGGCACTTCGTATCTCCACACTCCACAAGATGCATTGGAGGAATTAAAAATTCTCCAAAAAAGGATATCATGGGGATTGGAGGAATAAAAAGTAATTAAAAATTCTTTGGGAGAGGGGATGCCTAGAGGAATGTGTGATTTCGAAAATCTTACATTCACCTAGGAAAAGAGCATTTAAAGCTAGTGGCTAGATGAAAAGGACAAAGAGTTGACTTTGTGGCTAATCATGATGATTAACCATTAACGACTCGTTAGAAGGGGGATTAGAGGAAATGTTAGGTGGGATTAATATTTGTAGGAGAATTTGACTAGGAGAGAGAATGAGTGGAGGGAATAAAAAATTAGAAGAATAATGTTAAGTGAGTTTAGGGAGTTTCTAGAAGAATGAATTAAGAAGATGATTTCTAGGAATCATGTAGGTTAACTAATTAATTGAAATTAATTAGCTAAAAGGAAGATTTGTGAGGATTTAAATTTTTTAGAAGAATAAAGAAAGGGATTGATTTATTAAATAAATCAATCATATGCTATAGTGACAATATTAATTATATTTAATTAATATTGAGAGGAATTTGAATTAACATAATTAATTAATTAATTATGCAAGGAATTAAAAATAATTAAAATAATTATTTTTAAGTGTCTACATTTTGCCCCTCTTTGAAGTGAGGTGTGATGACACATTGATTCAAAGAATAATCTTGTTTTGATGCTGATATTGGTTTGATAGGATGCCCCAACTCTTGATTGATAGATTATGGTATGGTGATGCCCCCTCGGGAGATCAATTGAGGTATTTGATCTTTGGAGTTTTGCGAAATTGATATCCCGATAGATTTGATTTGATTCGATTGATAAGATCTAGATTCAGTCTGATTTCAAGAAAAATTCATCCTGTATAAGACAAAGATGATCAAAGTGTCTGGTTTTAGGAAGGATTCATCCTATATAAGACATGATTGATCACAATATCTGGTTTTAGGAAGGATTCATCCTGTATAAGACATGATCAGAGTGTTTGGTTTCAAGAAGGATACATCCTGTATAAGACATGATTGATCGCAACGTCTGGTTTCAGGAAGGATTCATCTTGTATAAGACATGATCGGAGTGTCTAGTTTTAGGAAGGATACATCTCGTATAAGACATGGGGTGAACTCACAATAATGGTTCCCACTTTTTTGCCACTTTTGACACTGAGATGTACATTTTTAAAATAATCTTCAACTTCCGAGAACTATAACTTTTAAACTATTAAAAATTTGAAGATGATGTAAATTAGTGATTTCTAGCATTTTGTTTGTAGATTCTATATACATTTTTTTCAAATTTTTTTGATGGATTTTTAAAAAAAATTTCCATCTCCCTCGAAAAGTAGTTTTTTACAACAAACTACATTTTTTAAGAGTGAGGTGCCTCCCGAAACGTATTACTTTTTTTTCTATAAATGATAAAAACTCAATTCTTTCAAATTTTGGTTTGTAACATCAATATCCAGGGCTTGCATTTGGTTTTATAGTGATATGTTCAATATTTTTCATTTTATACAGTTTTGAAGTCCGACTAGTCATAATTTAGACATAGGTTTACGTTTGAACACATAACTTGTTCTATATAAATTGAAATTCAATTTTTTTTTTTTGTTAGAAAGAAGACATCAATACCAGGGGCATAGATATTTTTCAGAATTTGTTTGAATTAGTTTCTTATTTTTCCCAATGCGTTAAACAGAGAAGTTCATATTTGATGAAAAACCAATTTTCCATAAAATTAAAAAAACAAGAACATAATAAATTCAAAATATAACAAAATTATACTCGTTGGAAAGCTTGTTTCGAGTACTACAATCTAATATTTTTGGGTTATCAAGATTATTTCATTCATGCTTTGAACTAGAGCTCCGAAGTCATTAATTCTTCAGAATTCTGAAATTTTTTGGGAGAAACCTCAAATTAGAGGGTTCGAATGAACAGTACTTCGAGCGAATGGGATTCGCTCGAATCCATTATGGTTCGAGCGAACCCCCATTCGCTCGAACCAATAGGCTTGATTTTGGCCCGTACAAAGTCACCCGCGGTTTGAGCGAACCCAGGTCCGCAACGTGGTTTGCTCGAACTCCCTGGGGTAGTTCGAGCGAATACCACTATTTCGCTCGAACACCTAGAAAATTGAAGTTCCCACTTTCGCCAAATTCCTTCGTTGGCAAAAGTGGGAACCAGCTTTGTGAATTCACTCCATGACTAATCATAACGTCTGGTTTCAAGAAGGATTCATCCTGTATAAGACATGATCAGATCACAACATCTGGTTTCAGGAAGGATTCATCCTGTATAATACATGATCAGAGTGTCTAGTTTTAGGAAGGATACATCCTATATAAGACATGACTGATCACAATGTCTGGTTTCAGGAAGGATTCATCCTGTATAAGACATGATTAGATCACAATGTTTGGTTTCAGGAAGGATTCATCCTGTATAAGACATGACTGATCACAACGTTTGGTTTCAGGAAGGATTCATCCTGTATAAGACATGATCAGAGTGTTTGGTTTTAGGAAGGATACATCCTGTATAAGACATGACTGATCACAACGTCTAGTTTTAGGAAGGATTCATCCTATATAAGACATGATCATATCACAACGTCTGGTTTCAGGAAGGATTCATCCTGTATAAGACATGATTGATCACAACGTCTGGTTTTAGGAAGGATTCATCCTGTATAAGACATCATCGGAGTGTCTAGTTTCAGGAAGGATACATCCTGTATAAGACATGACTGATACGACGTCTGGTTTCAGGAAGGATTCATCCTGTATAAGACATGATCAGAGCGTCTGGTTTCAGGAAGGATACATCTTGAATAAGACATGAATTTGAATCAGAATTGATTATGTGAGGAAAAAAAAAAAATAGAGGAAGAAAAATTAAGGTGGAAGGGATAGATGAGGAACAAATATGAAGCAGTCGCGAGGTATTTGGAAAGAAGAATACGAGATGTGAGACCACAGAGGAAAATGGGGGCAATTGAGAACTCCATGGGATTATTGAGTTTAGGATTTGCTGGAATGATGGTGAGATTTTGTGCACAACAAATGTGGAGAGCCAACCTAGTTTGATGTTGCCCTGAGTGACTTGCACCATTGATTATAGAAATTAGGGTGCCATGAGAAACGCAAGGCATGGACTGACTCTGTAGACAAATGGGAATTTCTTGCACACAACAATGCGAGTGTTAAGAAACATTAATACAGAGTTGTGGGTTCGTGCAAGGAAACCCTCAAACACACCGATACCTCTTGTACACGAGAAGGTAAGTGTTGATAAACACTAGTACCAGGTCACTGATTTATACAAGAAGGATCCAAAACATGCCATACTATGAAATATGCCCCAGTATGCACCTATCATAACGTACCTGGATATGGAAGAACCCAGGCAGTCGTAGGGCAAAAGATGCAAGCCTATATGAAAAGATCTAACAAAATCTAACAAGTCTCTTCCTTGCGACCACATGATACTTCTTGCCAAGAGTAGAACTAGGATGGACTTGGGATTGTTTCTCAAGACTTCTTGAAGCTTACACACAGAGGCATAAAATCTCAGTTTCAATGGGACATTCCTTGTTCATGACTCAGGTAAAGACTTCATCATCATACGCATGTTTTATTGGGAGGTGGAAAGAAGGAATGTTGTGCATGGGTGGGCTGGATGGCATATGATTTGTAGTATCAACATGATAGATAGTGGATTCGGTTATTTACCTTGGCGTTTGCACAGAGGTTTTCACCAAGGTACTTGTCCATAGCGCCACCAAGTGGTTTTCACTAATGGACGAATTGTTTTTTCTTTCTTTTTCTGATTTTTTAATTTTTTTGTGTCATAAGGTGCCTGTTTGCCAGGTTTTCACCAAAGTGACGATTTTTTCGGGATCTTTTTCTCATTTTTAAATTTTTTTTTTTTTTGACAATTTAAGACTTTCTGAGGACTAAGCATAAAATGTTTTGAGGTGCATGATATTCATTGGATCATCCAAAGGATTGCCTTCAGGAGTAGCCAACTGATAAGCTCCTGATCCATATTTCGCTATGATTACATATGGTCCAAGCCAATTAGGCTCGAACTTGCCTTTCTTTTCTCTTTCTTGTAGATTTTTCTGATTTTCCATGAGGACAAGATCACCAACTTGGAATTCTTGGGTTCTGACTTTTTTATGATAACTCATGTGCAGACGGTTTTGATATACCCAGAGATGATTCAAGGCCTTGAGGCACCTTTCATCTAACAATTCTAGCTCTTGTAAGCGAGAAATTTTGTATTCTTTGTTTGGTAGGATGTTTTGCAGCGATACCCTTAGAGAGGGGATCTCGATCTCAAGGGGAAGGATGGCTTTAGAACCAAATACTAGGGAATATGGAGTGGCACCTGTGGGGGTGCGGTAGACCCACAATGCAGGATGGATTTGGAGGTGCCAATCACGACCTACTTCATTGACTGTCTTTTTGAGGATTTTTATTAGGGTTTTATTAGAAGCCTCAGCTTGGCCATTGCCTTGGGGGTAATATGGAGTGGAGAAGCGGTGTTGGATGTTAAATTTTTGGTAGAGTTTTTTGACATCTTGGTTCTTAAATTGTTTACCATTATCTGTGATGATAACTTTTGGGATGCCATATCGGCAGATTAGGTAGTTCAGGATGAATTTGGATATTTGCTTACTGGTGGTGAAAGTAAGAGGGATAACCTCTACCCACTTGGTGAAGTATTCGGTGGCGGTGATAATGAATTTATGTCCATTGGAAGATGAAGGGCGGATTTTTCCAATGAGATCGAGCCCCCACTACGAGAAGGGCCATGGTGTAATGAATGGCTGCAATTCTTGTGACGGTGCATGAATTTTGTCGCCATGCTGCTGGCAAGGGATGCATTTCTTCACATAATTGTATGCATCTTCTTCCATTTTAGGCCAATAGTATCCTGTTCTCAAAAGTTTTTTAGCCAATGTGAGTCCACTTGAGTGTGCCCCACAGATACCCTCGTGTACTTCGCATAATGCCCATTCTTCTTCTTATTTATCTAAACACCTTAGGAGGGAACCATCAAAATGCCTTCTGAACAAGGTGTCTGCCAGGATGGTGTAACGGGCACATCGGCGGATGAAGGTTTGCTATTGGGTTTTGGTGAGGTGTGGGGGAATGGTGTTGTCTTTGAGGAAAGCGAAGGTTTCTTGGTACCAAGGGGACTCGGGACCAACGAGAACACACACCATTTCAGACTTTGGTAGGTTGTATGTCAGTATAAACAATTGCTTGACCAAGAACTCGCACTTCTGACTGTGTGCTGGCATTTAAAGGAGGGAGCCAATGGTGGCCATTGCATCTATAGCCCTGTTGTTTGTTCGTGGGATTTGGTCAAACTTGATTGCTGTGATAGTTGCTTAAGATCTTCAACTATGGTACGGTACGGAAGGAGTTTATCATCTTTTGTCTGGTATTCATCATTGACTTGTGTTATGATGAGTTGGGAATCGCCATAGACTTGTAATTCCTTTATTTTCTAGTGGATAGCCAAGCGTAACCTGTGATGAGGGCCTCGTATTCTGCTATGTTATTGATACATGCAAAGGCTATCTTGTATGATTTGGGGATGCCATCTCCTTGAGGTGTGACCAATAATATTCCTGCCCTCGATCCATTTTGAGTGTAGGAGCCATCAAAATACAATTTCCATGTGGAAGATGTGGTAACAGTCATAATGAACTCATCTGGTAATTTTGTGAGAAGAGGATGGTTGCTTAGAAGTGGAGCTTCAACCAACTGATCTACAATGACTTGTCCCTTGATTGCCTTTCTGTCCACATATTCAATGTCAAACTCGCTTAAGAGCATGACCCATTTGGCGGTTCTACCAGTGAGAGTAGCTTTGGACAAGAGATATTTAAGTGGATCAATTTTAGCAATTAATTTTGTCTTATTATTTAGCATATAGTGTCGTAGTTTCTGTGTGCTGAACACTAATGCCAAACATGCTCTTTCAATGAGGGTGTAAATGAGCTGATATCCTACCAACGTCCGATTGATGTAGTAAATGGCATGTTCCTTCCCTTGATCATCTGTTTGCACTAATAATGCCCCCAATGCCATGACAGTAGCACATATATACAAAATAAGGGGTTTTCCAGGAGCAGGAGGCATCAATACGGGAGGTGATGCTAGATATTCTTTTAATTTCTCAAAGGCCTTTTGACATAAGCAATCCCATTTAAATTCTGTGTCTTTACGCAACAGGTGTGCAAATGGATGGCACTTGTCTGCTAGCTGTGAAATAAAACGCCTAACAGACTGAAGTTTTCCCTGGAGACTGCGCAGTTGTCTGAGAGTTTTTGGCGGAGGCATTTCCATAATAGCTTTTACCTTTGCAGGATCAACCTCGATGCCTCTGCGGGAAACAATGAATCCCAGTAGTTTTCCCGATGTGAGGCCAAACCCACACTTTTTGGGATTTAGGCGCAACTTGTATTTTTCCAATCTTTCAAAGATCTATTTTAGAATTGGGATGTGTTCTTGTCTTGTCTTGGATTTTCCTAGCAGATCATCCACGTAGTCCTCCATAATCTTGTTCAAGAGGTCATGAAAAATTATTGTCATTTCCCGTTGATACGTAGCTCCAGCATTTTTAAGGCTAAAAGGCATGACCCGGTAACAGAAGGTACCCCATGGTGTTGTGAATGCAGTTTTATGCTGATCCTCATCTGCTATCATGATTTGGTTGTATCCAGAAAACCCATCCATTAGTGATAACATTTCATGTCCTGCTGTAAGGTCCACAATCATGTCTATATTAGGGAGCGGGAAATCATCTTTAGGACAAGCTATATTTAGATCTCAGAAATCTGTGCAGATGCGGATGCCCCTAGCAGGTTTGCCTACAGGTACAATGTTGGATACCCATTCAGCATAATCTATTGGTTTGATAAATTCTGCGTCTAACAACTTTTGGAGTTCCGCCTTGACCAGGAGTGCAATATGTGGGTGCATTTTGCGCAATTTTTGTTTTACAGGTTTTGCATCTGGGTGGACGACGAGATTGTGAACCACCAAGGTAGGGTCCAACCCTGGCATAACAGAATAGGACCATGCAAAATTGATTTTTACCTCTGTAAGGAAGTTGATGAAGTCTTGTTTCTCGATTTATGTGAGGGATTTGACAATGAGCACATTTTTTGGAATGACTTCGGTGCCCATGTTGATGCTATCTGTTTCTTCTATCAACAAACTTGATTTGTCCTGTGGAAGGTAACCAATGGTAGGGAGGTCAAATCCCTCATCGTCAAGTGCTTTTTCCAGGTTTTCACTTTCAGATACGCCCTTTGTTTTTATTTCTTGTTCATCCAAAAGTGCCTCAGGGAGGTTTTCACCTAGGGAATCATATCTTTTTCTTTTATTATCTTTTTTGTGGCTAAGGGGACTTGACTACCAAAGTATCCCTTTTTGTGTAGTTGAATACCCTCGATTCTGCTACAATCTTCCATATTTTGCGCTGTTAGGAGAGCAATGAGAGCATTATCGTCGACGCAAATATCTAAAGTGGGTTTGTCTCATTGGCCCCAATCAATGAGTTCAGGATGGACAAGATGTACATCATGTGAAGTGGGAGGGGTTAGGGGGGTGATGGTATTGATGTAAGCGTCCAAGAAGATATCTTTCTCATATTCATAAGGCATTTCGTGGAATTTCTCTTCATCAGGGCTTTCGATATCCGAAGAAGGAATAGAAGGGGCACCAACGATAGTAATCTTAGGCATCAAGGTGTACCTCAAGCCTCTGTTGTATCTATAGGAGATAGGATTTATGGGTGTTTTTCTTCCTTTCTCCTCTGGTCCCAGGCCGTGTCCTTTGTAACCCATTTTTTCAACTATGGCAGATGCTTTTGGGTACATTTCTTTGGATATTCTTGTTGGATCTTCATCTTCTTCCCGGTACAGCCGTGAAGAGACATCTGCTTCGAGGCTCTCGTTATCAAGTGGGCCCCATTGCTGGAAGGTGGTGTTTTGGTATTGCATGATTGGTTTTGGGTCCTTTTTTATCTCTTTTGGTTTGCCAAATGACTTAGGAGAGAGAGGGAGGTTGCCTATTAATAAGACATCCTCCAATTTGTATTCTCCACAACCATTGTCCAAGATCTTGATTTGATTATCTGGTTGGGATGATGTGGAGGCAAAATTTGATGTGTCAGATGGAGGCGTTGGCGAGGGTCTATTTAGTGGGCAATGATATGGATGCTTCCCCTCTAATAGTTTGCAATATTGAAAAGGTTGGGGATCACCTTTGATAGTGATCTCTCTTTCGTTATAGGGGAATTTGATGCATTGGTGATAGGTGGAGGGTACGACCTGCAAGAAATGAATCCATGGCCTCCCGAGGAGAATGTTGTAGGGGAGATCAAGATGTAGTACTTGGCAAGGGGTTTCAATTGTAATGGGGCCCACTTGAAGAGGTAAGGTGACCACGCCCTTTGAAATTCTTTCTGCATCATCATATGCCTTTATTGTGATCCTTCCTGATGTGTCTATCAGATCTTTAGAAAGTCCCAATTGTTTTATTAATTTGTATGTACATAGATTGAGCCCGGACCCACCATCTATCAGGATACGTTTGAACTTGTGCTTGTGGATAAGAGCTTTGATGTGCAAAGGTTTGTTATGGTCTTCATCTACGGGAGCATCTTTGGAGTTAAATATAATGTGCTGCTGGGCAACAAGGTTTCCAATGAGGGCTTGGAATTGGGTGGTGTTGATGTTATCTAGAACGCATGATTGGAGAAGGGCTTGTTCCAAAATTTCTTTATGGACTGGGGAGGTCTTGAGAAGTTCCAAAATGGAGATCTGTGCGGGTGTCTTCCCAAGTTGATCAAGGAGGTCATATCGGCGGGTGGAAGACATGGGTGGGGGGTTTGGTGGGGGAGGAACTCCTTGGATGGTGACTCTTCCTCGGCGTGTAGTTGCATTGCAGTCATTCTGGAAATGGGAGGTAGAAGGCGTGGCGCCTTGAATGACTATCCGAGCAGGATTTGGTTTGCTTTGGGAAGAAGGAGGATTAACTCCTTGGATGGTTATGACATTGACATTATTGTCTGCAGATTCAATGCGACCTACCAAAAAATCAAAACCGGTTATGTGATTAGCGTAGTCATAACCCATTGCGTTAGATGATGAGCCTTTTCCTTTATCATGCTTCAGGAAGGGTTCTTGGTACATTTTGAATTTGTCATTGTTATTACCAGGTTTTGTATTTGCTATCTCAATCTCACCTCTATCAATGAGATCTTGTATGTAGATCTTTAGTTTCATACACTTTTGCGTATCATGTCCCTTGATACGATGGTATTCACAATACTCATTTTCATTATACCATCTTGGTTTAGGTTGATTGGGGTCAAATGGGTGAGTGATTGGAAAAACCACTATACCTGCTTGGACAAGTTTTTGAAACACCACTTCAATAGGCTCAGCTAGAGGAGTGAAATCTCTTGGAGTCCTATTATTCGATCGAGGTGGTCGTCCCTGGATTGAGACATTGTTGTGAGGTTTTTGGGATTGATTTTGGTTGCTGAATTGATGATTGTTGGTGGTGGATTTTGGGAGAGCAGCCACGATTTGGACCCGCTTTGCATTAGTTATACCATCATTGACCACATTTTTGTTTTTGGACTAGAATTTTGGCTTGTTGTTATAATAAGAGGAAAAACTTTTTGTTGATTTTTGGTAATGTTTCAAGGTTCCTTCCTCCAACAAGACACGTTCGAGGGCGAGGCCCTTATTTGTCAATTTGTGGAAGGATTTGATACATTGATATATTAAAGGTCTTGAAAGTTCAGGCACCAAGTTCTTTTGGAATAGCTCAATTTGATGTTGTTCGGGCATGTCCCACTGGAATTTCTTGATAAGATGTCACCATCTTTGTAGGAAATTGGCGAAGGTTTCTTCGGGCCTTTGTTTTGTATTACATAAGTCTATCATAGATACATCATTACCCATGTTGTATGCATAGTGGGCCATAAATTTTTTTGCCAAGTCTGGAAAAGAGACAATGGAACCTCGTGGTAAAGATGAGAACCATGCCAAGGCGTCTCCCGTGAGACTCTTGGGAAAGAGTCTGCAAAGATAAAGGTCACTATAGGAGACTTCTTGGCATAAGATGTGGAATTCTCGAACATGATCGCGGGGGTCTCGTTTGCCTTCATACTTGGTGAATTTAGGAATCTCAAATCCCTGGGGATGGTGCAACTGATATAGACGGATCATAAGGACAAGGGCAAAACTCTTCAAATGAGTAAATTTTCCTTTTATTAGTCCTTTGTTTCATGTCCTTGATGATATTCTTCATGTCTTGAATTTCCTTGATGAGGTCTTGTTGTGGGCTTTGATAATGATGAAGTGTATTTGCCCCAAGAATTGGATGAACCAAAGAAGGTGCACCACCACCAATGTATTGATATGATGAGAAGGTGGGAACGTGGGATGTGATGACTGATGTCGTTGGGGTTTGAGGGACAGTTGGTTGCGGTCCGCCAACTGTTGTGATGGGATTGAATACGGCCCGGATAAAATTTGCGACATTGTTGGGAGGAAGGGAAGTTTGTGGAATAGAAATGTGTGGTTGAATAGAAGGAGGTGGTATAGAAGTTTGTTGGAGAATAGATGAGATTGGATTTGATAGTGGTATGGATGGTAAGGAGGAAGAAGGTGGGATGGAGACCATGGTGGGAGGTACTGCGGGTGGCATTGATTGAGCCTGGATGATTGATGGGGCTGCAATTGATTGAGTTTGAATAGTAGGTGCAACACTTTGTGTGGGAGCGAGGTCTCTTTGTGGTTGTTGGGTGAGAGTGGATCTATTAAATTCAAGCGGAAGTTGAGCTCCATGTTCAAGGAGAGTTTTCAGAAGTGCAGTAGGATTGTGTTTAATAAACTTTTCCATCATCTCTTGGTTATAAGAATCCGCTAGGAAAGTTTGCACTTCCGGACAAAGTTCATCTTGGTTAACCATGTCAAGATTTTGACTTTGATCTTGATCGCTAGGTTGCCCACTTTGTGTATGATCTTGCGTGCGATCTTCATATAAGACATCAATGTCCGGCATGCCATATTGTTGTTCAGCCATCTTTTTCTTTTGAGATTGAGTTGTGACCATACACGATATTTGTGATGAAAGGACTTAAGAAATTTGTGATGAAAGGACTTGGGAAATTTGAGGATGATTGATGGAGGAGGTATAGTAGTGATGGTTTAGAAGAAATTTGATGACTAGGTTGTCTTTGGTATGAACATGAAGGATCGATTCAAATGGCAAGTTGTATGAAGGGATACGACCACCCAGATTTGGATGATAGTTGGTGTTTCAAAGGACAAACTTGAATGTTGATGGAGATGACGAACTCTTAGCTTCTCTCTCAGGCTTATGAAATATGGGATGGACAGAGCTTTGACGCAATTTTGGACTTTGTGTGGGTAATGACTTGGACAATTATTTGTGTCTTGAAAAATGTTTTTGCAAAGTGTTTGGGGATAGTGATGTGTTTTTAGTCTACTCTTGGCAAGTATGTATCAAACAAAGCAAACATAGTGATCAAATGCATATTATATCAAATACACTCATGCTCATATACAACATTCTTAAGGCTGGCAAGGACAATAGTCATTGAATCCCAATTGGTTTCCCATCTATGCTTACCCAGAGCGAACACTTAGATGCTTGACCCCACTGGCTCCCCTCCACGACACTCACTTCTCAGGGCAGCCAAGCATCAATTCCCATGAAAACTCCTGATGACGAACTTTGTGTCTCTACTAAGGGCCATAAGAATATGGGCCGCTTTAGAGGTCCGACCTTCTGCACCAATGACTAGAAGGTTTTTGGCCTCTATGAACAAGGTATTTAGTAAGTCTTCTCGTTAGGAGCTACCCTTCAAAGTTGCACAATCGCAATTGAGGCCTATAGCCCAACAAAGCACCAAGAACTTAGTAGTCACGCAAGCATGATTGAGATCTCTAGGGTCCTACTAAGCACCCAATGTGAGAGTGAACTCTCATATAGCCCCAACCATTAACCCTTTCGTAGTCAATGACATATTTATTATAGTGAGTTGGGAACCCCAGGTCCGGGTGTACTCACTTGGGTCGTTCTCCTCTTACCTTCTCAAAAAGAAAGTTGGGAGGGCAGACCCGCTAGAGGTAAACACACAATCAAACAAGAAAAGGTTGGAGGGTCTGGATTTCTGATCGTCTAGTAAGACGAGAGCATACTTTCCTACCTTTACGCTTTTCTTAAAGACACATAAGACAATGGTTCATTCCATTTTAATTAATATCTAGGTGCCTAATTTAAATAAATGCACAATATTTGGTTGAATCAGCTAGGCAACCTGCAAAACCACTTGATTAGTAGTTTGAAAAATGGAGTCTTCAAAAAGCGTCATGCAAAACAACTTGATTAATAGTTTGGAAAAAACAGTCAACAAACATCTTGCAAAACAACAAAATGACCAAAAATATTACTTTTTTTTTTTGATTTTTGGGGAATGAATAGAAAAACATGAATAAATTTTTTTTTCTAATGACAAATGTGGATTTGAAGAAAGCTTTGATGGGTAAATGGGGTTTGTCAAGGTTTTTGCCACTTTCCAAGGGATAGGCAAGCGAAAAATGGGGATTTTGGAGGAGAGATGAAGGAATGGGAAAATTTGTCCAAGAGGGATAAAGAAGCAAAAGTTGGAGATGGATAATATGAGAAAAATTTGGAGGTGATTGGATAAAAGGGGAAAGAGTTATGACAAACCCTAAAAATAGAGAAATACGAGATTTTGGGCTTCAAAAAATGGATTTTTGGGATAAGGCCTCCAAGGAAGGAAATATGGAAAATGGCAATGCGGAGAATCTGGTGAAGTTTGGAGGAAAATGGAGTCGAGATAAAGAAGATATGGCGAAAAAATAGATTTTTTTTTTAAAATTTTTTTTGTTTAACCTTAGATTTAACAGAGCAAACAAAAACCCTAGATTTAACAGAGCAGACAAAAACCCTAGATTTAACAGAGCAGAAACCCTAAATTTAATAGAATTAAAAAAAATGTCAAAGATCCGGATTTCTGATTGTCTAGATAGACGAGCATAATCTCCTACTTTCACACTTTCCTACGGTCAAACAAATTATCTTTAAATAGAGTAGATAATCGAAAAAAAAAAAGAAAAAAGAAATGCAGACTACAGTTAGCGCTTAAAAATTTCAGACAGATTAACAGAGCAGACAGTAGCACTAAACAGATAGAAAAGTGTCAAAGGTCTGGATTTCTGATTGTCTAGATAGACAAGAGCATACTCTCCTATTTTCACACTTTCCTGCGGTCAGAGCATACAGTCGCGCTAAACAGAATAGAAAAGCGAAAGGTCTAGATTTTTGATTGTCTATATAGACAAGAGCACACTCTCCTACTTTCACATAGATTATAATTAAACAGAGCAGATAACAGAGCAAATAACAGATCGGATAACAGGAATTCAAATTCCCACAAAAACACTCGTGCTAATTGCAGAGCTATCGTGCTAAAATAGAAATAGAAACAGAAAAAGAACAGAAAAAAAGTTGTTGCGTAGAAATACAGAGCCGCTATTCTGGAACCTGCAAAAAAAAGAATTTTTTTTTCTGCAGTCGGCCTATTCTGGAACCTACATCTCACAACTCACAAAAACCTAAACAAAACATTAGTTCTTAGGGACGTGGGTCCCATCGGGCGTGCCAAAATAAAGAGGGGAAAACAGATTTGAAGGTCAAATGATTAAAACATAACGAAATAAACATGCGGAATGCTAAAATATCATTAAAATACCATTTCACCTTGCTATTTTACCTTCTCTTTCGGATTGAGCTTGATGAAGTGAAGGCGCCCCTTGATAATGCTCCACTTGATGTGCTCCTTTGATTGCTGGATGTGGATGACTCTCCAATGTTGTGCACAAAGGGAATGGATTTGAAAAATGATAAGAATGAGATGATCAAGTTGCCAAGATGATTTCCTGGGCTCAAAAGGGCAACATAAACTTACTGGATTTCAAGATGTTTAGAATGAAGGGATGGAGCCCTATTTTATAGGAAGAGGAGAGGAAAACAGATGGCTAGGATGAATTCGAGATGAAGGGCTAAGATTTACTTGTGAGCTCACGCAAGGTCCAAGAGAGGGTGTGGAGACCAAGAAATATGCCTTAAAGGCACTTCGTATCTCCACACTCCACAAGATGCATTGGAGGAATTAAAAATTCTCCAAAAAAGGATATCATGGGGATTGGAGGAATAAAAAGTAATTAAAAATTCCTTGGGAGAGGGGATGCCTAGAGGAATGTGTGATTTCGAAAATCTTACATTCACCTAGGAAAAGAGCATTTAAAGCTAGTGGCTAGATAAAAAGGACAAAGAGTTGACTTTGTGGCTAATCATGATGATTAACCATTAACGACTCATTAGAAGGGGGATTAGAGGAAATGTTAGGTGGGATTAATATTTGTAGGAGAATTTGACTAGGAGAGAGAATGAGTGGAGGGAATAAAAAATTAGAAGAATAATGTTAAGTGAGTTTAGGGAGTTTCTAGAAGAATGAATTAAAAAGATGATTTGTAGTAATCATGTCGGTTAACTGATTAATTGAAATTAATTAGCTAAGAGGAAGATTTGTGAGGATTTGAATTTTTTAGAAGAATAAAGAAAGGAAATAAATCAATCATATGCTATAGTGACAATATTAATTATATTTAATTAATATTGAGAGGAATTTGAATTAACATAATTAATTAACTAATTATGCGAGGAATTAAAAATAATTAAAATAATTTTTTTAAGTGTCTACAATGTGTTATGGAGTGAATCATGTATGATTGTTATTTATTTGTTTTAGCTTTATGTTATGTTACAACAGTTTTTGGTTTATGCATAACTGTAAAGATATTGTAAAAGAAAAGTTTTAAAGTACTGATTCACCCCTCCCCTCTCAGTACATTAGTTTTCCATATTGGGCCTAACAATTGGTATCAGAGCATCAATCTTGGAAAAGGGTTTAACAGCCTAAAGAAAAAGATCTTATCAATGGAAGGCTATAAACAATCTCAGAGAATTGTGTATTTGCAAGAAGAGTTGGATCATGCTAATCAAGTGATTGCAGACATGGAAAGACAAATGCAAAAATCATTTAAAGTTAGAAGAAGATTATCTGATGATTTACAAGACTCTCAAGAGTTAGTGGAACAAATTGAAACATCATTTGAGAACAGTATATCTGAAGAGACTGAAGAGATGATTGGAGAACTGAAGGAAAAGAACAAAGCACTTATTGATCAGCTAAAAGCAATAAAAAGAGGTCATGAATATTTCAGCACATAGAGGACTGAGAATCTTGATGCATTAAGGACAACTGAGGATAAAGTAAGAGATCTAAAAAGAGAAAAACAACAGCTTGAAGCATTAGTATCTGAAAAGAATGATGAAATCACAAGGTTAACTGGAATTCAAAGTAATCTGTCAGATCAATTGGGTTATGCACATCATGAAGCAAATATGAAAGATGATGAGAATCAAGCATTGAAACTTGAAGTATCAAGGTTGACCGATGAACTTGAAACAGAGAAGAAATCCAAAGAAACACTGAAGAAGAGTTATGAAGCATCAAAGATGTTGGATGAGCAACTGAATACAAGAAGACCCAACAAAGATACAGGACTAGGTTACAAAGGAAAAGACTCTACTGAGAAAGGAATCCACACTACTGAGAGAGGAGAATCATCAAAGCAAGTTGGAAACAAGAAGAACATCAAAGGAAATAATCCTATTTGCAACTACTATAGAAAACAAGGACATACTGCTAATATGTGCAAAATCAGAAAAGGTAAGCAACCGAATATCACTAAGTCTAATGATTATTGTAACAATTGCAATAAGTATGGTCACACATCTAACCAATGTAGGACAAAGTCTGTTAGCAATTATCAGAAGGCAAAATTCAAAGGGTTTTGTAAAAACTGCAATAGGTATGGACATAGTATCGAGAAGTGTTAGTTTAAGCAGAAGAACTATATGTGGTTTGCACACCGAGCAAATACTAGAGGCTACTGAACTCACACAGATCCTAACCAACAATATTCTGCAGTACCATGGGATTACAATACAAGGATATGGTGTGAATATTGTGGAAGATATGGACATATAAGTGCCAACTACTTTATAAGGTTTGGAATGAACAACCGAAGATCATGGAGAAATCCTGGTATGGCATGTTTTCATTGTCACAAAGTTGGACACTTGGCTAGAGATTGCAGAGATCAACCTAGAGGAGACATTGAATAAATAAAAGGCAAATTACAGATGATTTGGAAAAAGAAGGAAATTGTGTTGAATGAAGAAAGCACCTTACCTACCGAGTTAGGTGCACCTATTCCAAATTAATCGGTAAAGGTATGAAGGGACTGCATTCTTTCAAAGGTTAAATCTTAATAGTTCCTATTCTATCATGTACTTAATTCAAAAAAAATCTGCATAGCTAAAGTTGCATTAGGAAATTTGAAATTTTATCAAGTCTTTTTGAGCACTAGTCAAATTGGTAAACAAAGGAAGCCTGTTTAGTCGGTAAATACAGGAAGTCTGGCTACTCGATAAAAGCACAAAAAGAAAGGTAAATTGGTTTAAGGGAACCGAGTGCAATTAATGTCTTTTGACTTAACTGCATGAAGCCGGATAAGGTATATTGTGTACTTAAAGCACTTTGTGTGGTCATTTTACACTTAACAAGTCTTCAAGAAAGCAGAGCAAAGTGATTCAAAGGTGATCAAACCACCTCCCGAGTGAATTTCAAGGTATTTACACATCGATCTCAAGCATTTCTAAGAGCTAGCTAGCAGGAAATATCATTGTGATAATCTGTTTTATATTTGCTAAGTGGAAAACGTCTGTCGTTTTAATGTTTTCAAACCCTAAGGATCTTTTGTTAGTGATTATCTGAAATTTGCTATGGCACCTAAGATCCAGAAGCCCGTTGTTGTTGAGAACATTGAAAATCTCTCACTGAAATACTCTCTAACTCCCAAAGTAGCTTCTAAACGGGATGATAAAACTGCATTCTCACTCATTCCTGATAAGGTTTTACTAGTTGAGGATGTCAGATTCTTCACTAAATGTCATGTTGAGGAACTAGGTCATGTTGAAATCAAGGACACATATGATGAATTCTGTACCGATGGGAAATTGGATAGCAAGTATGAACACATCAAAATCAAGGGATTGATCGAAGCCCTAACCTATCCCCGTGTCTTCAAAACCCAATGGGTCAAGTTTGTTTTGAGTAGAGTTCATGATGATTTCATGTGGTTAGCGGAGCAACCATTCAAAATCACCAAGGAAATCATTTATTTGATCACCGGTTACCCTATTTTTGATCATGCCCAAGCTCAGAAAATGATATCTCAGAAGGAATTGATCACTCTAACCGGAGTTGAATCTGATTGCAGAGGACTAAAACTGAACAATGTCATAGATGCAGAGCTGAAGTTTGCCATTAGAGTAATAGGTTATTGTTTCTTCCAATCAACAAGGGAAAATAATGTACCCTGTGCAACAGTCGATTTCCATATAAAATTGTGAAGAAAGGAATGAAAATTGATCTTTGTGAAGTATTGCTGAAAAACCTATTTGAGAATCTAAACACCATAAGGAAGCCGAAGAAGAACAACTTGGCTAATACACTGAAGTTTGGATCACTTTTGGTATGCATGTTTTTCTATTTTGAGAAATTCTTTCCTTTAGTCGGTAATGTAGTTTGGGAGCTACACCGACCAATCACCCATCAAATCAATGACTTCATCAAACGACTAGGTGATAATTTTAATGATATTATGGATGATTAATTTAGCAAGTTTCAGGAAAGGATGCATAACAGGTACCGGATCCCACCCCAGCTAGTAGAAAAATACAAGGATGACATATGCTTTGAAGTTGACACCGACTACTACTATGTTAATGCTGTGGAACCGAGAACTCAATCTTTGCCACCTATGGGTTATGAGATTGATTTTGACATCACACAACAACCGATAGATGCTTTTCTTACATTACCAAGGCATGCTACTGAGCTGAGGTATGGAACCTATGAAGAAGTTAAGGAGAAAGTAAAGATGAGTATTGTAGTACCCAAGGCTACAAGGAAGGCAACAAAAATGATCAAGGCATTAACGAAGAAATTTGGAGCAGGTTCTTCCTCCACACCTGTCAAAGGCACTCCAGTAATCACCGATGAGGAATTTGAAGCCCAAGAGGTAGCTATAACACTGAGCACCGAGTTGCCTAAGGGAAAAGTTTTGAAAAGAAAGAAACAGGATACATCAAAGGTATCACCGACTCTGTCAGTCAAGCGCCCAAACACAAGATCATCTGCAACATCAACGAGTAAGAAACCAAAGAATGTTGCCGCACCCAAAGTAACAAAAACTTACAAGAAATCTACTCGGAGACTCATTTTGACTAAAGAGTCCAGTGACACCGAATCTGAAGATGCAAGCAAATTTCAGATTGTCAAGAGTAAAAAGGTAAATGTACATAGTGTTGACAATTTTTGTACTAATCTGAAGCAATATGGTGGATTTGGAGCATTCAGATATGTTAAGTATGAATCTAGATCTGATGAGGAAAAGAGACAAATAGAAGAAGTTGTCATCTGCACACTACTGAAATTCCAATTGGTCCCATTGGAAGTATCTAAATCTCTTCCAAATGAATTATATTTGCATATTGATAATAGGTGAAAGTATGCTATGGACTTAGAGAAATAGATGAGAGAAAGAAGTCTGGTTCATCTTTTTCCAGACATGTCGATAGATGAGATCACTGAACATCTGAAAAACTGCCACACAAACTTCCTAGTCAAGCAAAGAGCCTTGAAATTGATGAATGGCCTTTACTTGGATGTAGAGAATGAGACCAAAGAAAAATGGCAGGAAATATTTCGAATCAAGAGTGCTGGTGAGCAAGCTGAAAATGAAATAGTTGATGTCACCGAGAAAGATCCTGATATCACCGAGCAAGACCCTGTTGAAACTATACAAGTTGATGAGGATATCATGCACACCGAGACACCTGAACAGGAAATGATAGAAGGGAATGCATATGCCAAACTGGTATCCAATGAGTCAGTTTTGGAGCAAGTTCATCCCTATCCCCTAGTCACTCAACCTATTTCAACCAAGGCCCCTCAAGATACTGAGCAAGGAATAGAGGGTCACAAGTCTATAGAAGGAGAAACTACTTCTCAGGCCACCGAAGAATAGTCTTCTCAAGCTCCTAGCACTGAAAATGTTACATCTGAGACCCCAAGCATAGAAGCACCGAAGGACACAACAAAGGCTACATTAGAGGTTCAAGAAATTGATAAAAGTGTTGCCTCTATCGAGCAACCTACCGAGGGTTACCAAGCCTCACAAGCCATTGTATTAGTTCAACCAGTGAAAGGTAAAGAAAAGAAGATGAAAAAGCATAGTTTCAAATTAGATTTGTCAAAACCAATAGTGTTGCTGAATGTAGACATTTCCAAATTAAAAGGGCAAGCACTCATTGAATTCAGTGAACTATGCAAAGCCAAAGCAGAACAAGAGAAGCGAATGGCTATTCAAAAGAAAAACAAAGTACTTTAGAAGGTGAAAGCACTATTAACAGATATGCTACCCGAAGCTACAATGACAACAGATGTAGCCATCCATGTCCAATTGGGTGAACTCCTAACTAAAATAGAGACATCTGAAGTAGATGCATCCGAATGCTTGAGCAAATTGAAGGACAAAGAGCTCACTACTAAAATGATTGAAGAGGTATAGAAAGCTATTGCTATTGGCAAAGTAAAACTTATCAAATTTATTGCTGAGTTGTCCCCTCAACTCAAGCACATTCTTTATTTATTTCAGAAACTCTGTACATTTTCTTTATTCATTAAGGATATCAAAAATAAAAATGAAGTGATTGAGAAAGAGATCACCGATCTCTCAAATAAGTTGTCCACTGAGCCAAATTCTATTTAGCATTTTTATACAAAGTTACAAAAGCTCATGGCTCAACAATTGGAACTCAGGAATGAAGAACACAAGATAAGGATGGACATAATGACTCTTCAGACATTATTCATTCCTCATCTTTCATCCATCCAAGATCAGATCAACAAAGCTACCTCCCTATCCACTCAACAAGAGGGAAGTACCTTAGATGGACTAATTTCACTGTTAGCTGACATTACAGCCCAAAATTCACTCATGGACAGTGTCAAGGATGCCCTCTCTGCCACTCTTACCGATGCAAAGACAAAGTATAAATCCATTTTTGACCAGTTGCCTCCACCAGATGGTAACTAAGTTTTGATGTTTGTCAAAAAGGGGGAGTATAGCATCAAAGTATCAGAGGAGTGTAGTATATAGGGGGAGTATACCGAGCAGGACATAGTATTCAGATGCACAACACTGACCAGTAATCACCGAGTAGTGAACCAAGCAGTAAATATAGAACATTGATCACCGAGCATGCAAAATCAACATTTTGTACAGTATATTGATAAGGGGAGTATATCTGAAACATACCATTTTTTTGACTAATGTATATACTGTCTGTTTAGTCAAATTTTGTAAGTATAAATATTTTTGAGTTATGACTTTGAAAGTAGTTTTGTCAAACATCTCAACTAATGTCAAAAGGGGAGATTGTTACTACTTATTATAGTTGCCATTAGTTTTATATCCAAAGTCATTCTATATACTCTAGTCGGTTACTACTACTAAAATATTCACTCGGTATGCACAAAACAGTCGGTTACAGAAGAAAGTAGTCACAGAGCCTAGTATACACCTAGTTGTCTACCAAGTAATATTCTATGACTACCGAGCAGCAATAATGATACACTGAGTTGATATACACCGAGTGAAACGTTTTACCAGATTCATTGAACCCAAGCAAATGTGTGGAAACATTTTACCAGATTCATAGAACCGTTATCACATTGGAAATTGCACTTCTAGATTGTGTATGATTTTGAGGTCATCTATCCAATGAAATATTTTATATAGTTATTCATTCGATAAATCATGTTTGTAAGATCAAAGCAATGAGCCAGATCACTGACATAAGAGATCTATTTATACAACATGGATTGGGATCAGTTAGATCAAAAAAAAAAAAAGGGTATGTGTGTATGAGTGTGAAGAAAAACATTTGTGAAAAGCAAAATCATGGGAAAGCACTAAGTATTGAGACTGTCAGAGACACAGAGGTCACTGAGAAGGATTTCAGAGAACAGTCAAGGAACAGAGTAAACATAAGGGTTTATCGAGTTATTCTATGGGTTACTGAGGTATGCTATAAGCAAGGTAATCTCATTTTGAGCACATAGAATCTGCTATAACATTCCAGATGTAAAGTTGTAGATATTTGTAAAGATTTTATTGTAATATTTTGAAGTTGTAAGAGAAACCTTTAACAGGGTAAAAGACTCTAACAACGTCTATAAATTGTAAAGCCTTTAACCAGGTGCAACATTTAGAATAAGTGTTGTAAAATCCTTTAGCAAGGTAGATCTAATGATTGTGATACTCCTAACAGGATAAGCTATCAGAAATAGATAAACATGTAGCTCTAACCGAGCACTCTTTATTATTGCAGTAGTGAAGTCGTGGGTGCCATCCCCACCGCAGTTTTTCTCTCTAACCAAGAGTTTTTGCGTAACCAAAATATATGTGTTATGGAGTGAACCATGTATGATTGTTATTTATTTTTTTTAGCTTTATGATATGTTACAATAGTTTTTGGTTTATGCATAACCGTAAAGATATTGTTAAAGAAAAGTTTTGAAGTACTGATTCACCCCTCCCCTCTCAGTACATTAGCTTTCCATATTGGGCCTAACAAACATCCTCATTGACCAAGGAAAGTTGGCAGAGAATTATGAGAGTCTCGATCCAAGTCACAGAGATTCATTTATCAGAGCTCTAATAATTGTGGTACTCCATTTGATCGGAATAATAAGCCTCTTTATGATTATAACATTTTTGTTCCATGGATTTAGGATACTATTTCCTTGCTGATATTTTGCCTGGGATTGGAAAATGATAGGGAAGTGGGTGCTAGCCTTCTTGAAATGATTTTTAATATCTGTAGTCACATAAATCTGTCCACTTAATGAAATGAATATTTACTATTTATTTGATTATTTAACCATTAGCCAATTAATTTAATTAATTCATTCTCAACCTCTTCTATTAACTAAATAAATTATTCAATTTATTTAAATTAATTCATTTAACCACACTCTAAATCAATTAAATGAATAAAGAGCATTTATTTAATTTAACCCCCTTTCCCTAACTACCCCCCAACTTGCATTCTCCTACAAATGCAAGTTGCACCTATTTGGTTGAAATAAATGAATTTTATATTAATTAAAATCCTATTTTCTCTCACCCACTTGCTCTTATAACCCATTCTAGACTCTTCTAACCCATTCTAGACTCTTCTAACGATTTTAAATTAGCCTAATCCCATCCCCTAATTATTGTCACATTCCTAAGCAACTTGAAGTCACTTCTCAAAACCTCAAAGTCTTTGAAAAGCCTTAAAGACTTTATGTCTTCAACAAGTTAACTCCTAAAGTCTTCCAAACCATTAATGGCTCTTACATGACCATTAATGGTTAAACTCAACTCACTTACCTGGTTAGAGACTTTCCATCTAATTCAACCCTCATTTATTTCATGGGTCTCTTCAAGCATTCATTGCTTTGACCATGGTTATCCCCACTAACTCTTGCACAAGAGTTTGTCCATTGGATAAAGGCATTATTCATTGGATAAAAGCTTTATTCATTAAACTCAACACTAACCTTACCTCCCAAGGTAACCATCATGTCATCTCAAGCATTTAATGCTTCTTCCCTCTCCTCTCAAGCCATCTCATGTTGACATTTATCATCCTGGGATTTGATTGAAAGTCTTCACATGGATCACAAACCCATCAATCCTGGCCCTTGTTAAGATTACTCAATCTTGACCATCCGTTTCTCTAATTTTTCCTATAAATAGAGCCCATTCCTTCCCCAAAAGGATCCAAATCCAGAAATCTTTATGCCTCAAACTTATACCAATTTTAAGAGAGCATTTTAGAAGCACTTTTCTTTGTTATTTTGGATAAAATTAACATAGATTAAATTAGGTGCTTTCTCATATTTAGCTTGTTTGCATTTACATAATTAGTCATTTTCATAATCTTGAATCTCTATAAGACATCCATAATAGTGCAAAAAGCTGAGGGCTACACTCATGTGGAACTTGGAAAGGAGAGGATCAAGGAAGGAGCAACTATGAGCATGTTGGAGAGCATTTGGGAGGGTTTAGTATCTTTCCTCCATTTTTGTGTGCTTTCTATAATCTATTTAATATCTCTCTTGATATGCATGCTTAGGATTGTAGTTTCTTTCATTTTCATTTTTGATTGATACTAACAACATTAACGTTTGAATCTTGTGTTTCTTGAGTCCTTTTTGCAGTGCATCAATATCCATTGTGTAAGTCAACTAGTAAGATATAATTTTGTTGAGCACATTGTTCAAGCCATGCAAAAATAATTACTAATGATCAAAAAGGTTCATGTAAGACATTTAGGTTCTCATCCTACTTGTGCTATCTTCTTCTATCCAAGTATCATGCAATATTCGAGACCAATAATCTTCACATTGTGAACTATAAGATTGATGAGAAGACTCCAAACAGAACAGAGTGTTGTATAGATAAATGGACACCTAAGATAAGGATGTATGATAACATTAAAAAATACAACCATTTTTATATACTTCTTTTTGGCACCAATGTATAATGAAATTACAAGCACTCCAATGCCTGGATTGCCCATCTTGTAGAGATTGCATTCAACTTGAAAGTCAAATACAATTGGCTGACTGGTTCTTCATGGAAGAATACACTGTGTTAAGGTTTTATAGATCAGTAGTAAAACCTTACATACTTCCAATACATGTGATAGAGAGGGTATTTGCATTGGAATATGTACGAGAGTTGGAGAGAACAGATAGGCACTTTCATGGTCAACAAAAGAAGAGCATATTTCCTTCGTTGCCTTTCTTATGTGGAGGGTTCACATTTGAGAGAAAAGCATTCAATGTGGCACATGATTTTTTGACAGTTTTTAGCTTTGGTGATGAGGGTCTCTAGCAGTATGATCCAATCGGTGTATTTCAAGAAAGGCTTAATAAAAATGGGAACTCTTCAATGTTATGTCAACATGAAAGTAAACCATTGCTAGAAAAGCTTAGAAACATGGACTCCTGGGATGAGGTAAAACAAGAGATGGAGAAAATTGTCACTGACAATAATATTTCAATAGAAGAATTGTGATCACAAATTATGACATTGCATAGACAAAGGACAATAGAGCATGGCATCCAAAATAGGTCCTACAATTTCTACCAAAAATTTGCTAATCCATCTAACAAATCTATTCCCTAAACAATTTTGCAAGAATGTACAGATAGATTTGGGACTCAAACCAAAATAAATTATTTTTGGACTATGAGGAAGAATCTTGGTGAACCAAAGACCAGTGTAGAATTTGAGTCCATCAACGAGGACGTAGAGTTTAGCAAATTGTAGAATATGGAGCATCCCACAACAACATATGATAGGAGTGATGATGAAAATGAGTATGAGGTTGAGGCCACTCCAACAACTACTACAGTCCCTACAATATTTGGTGGAGTTGATGAGTCCATGAAAGAAAAATATAGCAAAGGGGCAAACATTTTGGAAAAAATGGGTTTTAAAGGTGGTAGTCTAGGTCCCAGAGAAGGCATTTGGTTTCCACTTGAGGTACAACTTCCATCACATTTAAAATCAAAAGCTCTTGTTAAACCAATCATTGGACTTGATTCATCATATTCATCATGGAAAGATACTACTCATTACCCTCTAGGTCCACTTGCATTTGTTAAAGGCTCAAATCCACAACCAACACCACATCATGGTATTCCCATTTGTGGTGAATCAAGTGCCACTGCCACTAGTGGGGAATCTTGGGATAGTATTTCTATTAGTGTTTCATCAAGTGCCACTGTGATTGGTGGGGTTGGGATGGGTACTACTACTGATACTAGTTGTCTTGGTGTTCGACAAGTGCAACAACAAAATATCTCTCGCAAGAGGTCACTAGTGGTAGATACTCATACTGTTCAGAATCCTGTATCAAGTGCAACTACCGCTACAAAACTATAATTTGCACCTTCATAACAGACCCCTTAAAAGACTATAAAAACTACACATGCAAGTGATTGTGGGATAGGATCAAGAATGGTTGTCGGTACTCCTCATAATGCATTAGTTAAAACCATAGGCATAGGTGGAACTGGAGCCTCTGCTATTTGACCTTTCAAACATTCAATTGCTTCAGAAAACCCATATTTTCAATTTCGTGATTACTATGAAAAATTTGAACACACCACAAGTGCAAATAAAGAAAAAAAGAGAACATTGCAGAGGATTGCTTTGACTGAAGTTTAGAGGAACAACATGTAAGGAATAGGGTATTTCCATCATATGACCCACACAAAGATATTATGGAGTTCATGGTTGTTATGCCCCCAAATAAAGACAAAAATCCACCACACGGTCAGATAGATCCCTCTGAATTTCAAGTTAGCAACCTCCAAATGGATTTTTCCAAAGTACAAAATATGGATTAAATTAGTGTGTCAAAAAGGACTAATGAACTGGTCTACACTTCACTGCTAAAGGTGGAGAGAGAGATAAAATTAGTTGGAGAAATAAATAGAAAAGTTATAGGCAGACTTGGAAAACAAAAAATCAAAGAGGAAAGCAACAGATAACAAGTGCAATGATTTACGAAAAAGGATTAAAAAATTGGGCTCTGCAGTAGAAATTGTAGAGCAAGAAAAGATGGAAGCAAAATTGAAGGAACTGAGGGAAAAACTGGCTAAAAGCAGTAAAAAAATTGACGATGAAAGAGCCAGTTTACAAAAATTATACAAAAGTTATGAGTTTGCTACTGCCGAAATAAAAAAAATACAGGACATATTGGATCATGATAAGGAAAAAGAAAAACATTTGGAAGAAGAAGTAGAGGAAGAAAGAAAAAAATGTGCACAAATGAAAAAAGACCCGTGCAATGCAAATGATAAAATCAAAACTTCAGAGGATAGATTGAAAGATAATATGAAAAATAAAACAAATTATATACAAGAAAACATTTGGGGGCAAATAATGCAGAGGAGTGACAATTTTTGTTAATGGTTTGAATTGAATGAAAATCTGAGATTAATTTATTGTAAAATCAAAGGGCACATTGAGAAGAGCATACATGTTTATTCAAAAGAGGATATGGCAAAACATATTTTGCAAGTAGTCTACAGTACCAGTGACAGCTATTTGGCATCCAAGGGAATTAACTGCCGCATTGATGCCACAGTTAAGACATCATCTATCCTTCAAAAATGCTAGAAACTAAGGGAAACATCAAAAGTTGTGGATAAATGTGGCAAAAAGATATTGAAGCTGCAAGAAAAGACAACTACTTTGATTAAACTTGGTTTGTCATAGTTTGTTGACCCATAAAATTAATTCATTGGAAAATAAGCTTAAAAAAAAAGCATGGAGGAAAAAAAGAAGTTTGATTTAGACTTGCTTCCTAAGAACACAACTCCCCAAAGCTTTCTAGAATTCATCAAACCATTTACAACTTTAAATACGGTATTGGGTGAAACAGTGATGTCAAGTCACTCTTCTAAATATGGATTGTTGATGAAGTTTTAGTTGACTTTCCATAGTTTAAAGAATATTGACCTTCCATCAGATGAAGAGTGGACTGTGGAGCACCCTACAAAAACTAGCACAAAAATCTCAAGAATCATAGTATGTATTGCACAGTTTTCTTCTTTTACTCTTAATTTCAAGGTTTTATGTTTTTTTTCTATTTGGAATTTGGCATCGCTTGAAATAACTCTGTTTTATGAACAGGAAAAAACCATCACTCGTTATTTCTAATCTAGCCTATGAATCTATGATGCACAATGCAAACCTTTAGCCTGTAAAATTGTATTCTCAAATTCTCCCAAGTTGTGACATTTCTGCATTTCCCTATATTTGATTTCTAGGTTTTGGACACTGCTATTATCTATATATAATTTGTCATGGCTTGAATTAATATTAAATTTTGAACTCTGTTTTTTGAACAGGAGACATGTAGCAGTTGTTAAATTCCTAATACGACCTGTGATGGCCATGTAAATTTGTGTTGAGTTTGTGATACTGATGGCAGTCAGGATGATATATTCAATGTTTAGTGCCTTAGTAATTGATTTTGATGTTGAGTCTTCACATGTTGCAAATCGACTTGAAGTTGTTGCTCCCTTGTTTCTATAAAAGGGAATTTAGGGTCATTTGCAAAGGGTTCTGAAACTTTGTATTGACTTTTGCATGGGGAATCACATAGAGTGGTGTATTGAATGAATTGTATCATATGGCTATATTTTGAAAGAATTAATAAAAATCTAAGTTCTCAACATGTCTAAATAAACATCTATCTATCAATAAACACATTATGGTCTTTTATTATGCTATTTTAAATATGGAAATAGAAAGTTGAGAAATACATTACAAATCAATATTAAATTCTAATTGCAAAAAGTTGACACTCATAAAATACCATCCAGTTATCAACCATAATAATATTTTTTTTTAATATGAATGATGAGATACAGTAATAAGATTAATAAATACCAATCTCTTACAGTTGCCATCCTCATAAAATTCAGAGTTTTCTTGATTCTTGTCTGTGTTTTCTTCACTCTGATTCTGCATACCTTTGTTGAACTACATCTCAATGCTACTAGTAGGTCCAGTACATGAGTCAATAGTCCCACTGACACTTTGGTTTGAAGTGTTGCACAAACCTTTTCTTTCACATTTGAACCTCTAGATTTTCAGTGCCCTATCGTAAGGAAAAGTGTGGACATCATACCTAGATGTATAGAGACTCAAGCAATTTTCCAAATTTTTGTCTAGTTTGTTTCTTAGCTTTGATTTTAGGAACTCCAAAGCACTAAAAACTCTCTCATCTTCCACCGAACCCAATATCATGGCAAGACATATTTATCAGCAAGCTTGAAATATTCTGGTATTGAATCATGCAACACTAAGTTCTCACCTAGATTTTTCCAAAGCCTTGTTACTGACCCCTCTTCATGGGGGTTCTCCATTCTGCCATATTGTTCCCTCATAGTGTATGCAAAATGAGATGATTTATCTATAAGAAGAGTTTCATCTAATATTCCATTTATAGTTACTCCATTCAATTCTCCGGATATGCAAAATTGTTTTATCAAAGTTAGTAGCTTACTTCAAGAATCAACTGCACTGTTGAGGCTCCAATATTGAGGAAACACAATAGTCATGGCTTTGAGTAGGTTGTTTGGAGGGAATATTCTTCTAATCTGTGAGGAAAGATCATATGCAATTTTCTTCACAGAAGTAGTTACAGACTTAACAATCTTGTCAAAATATTCCCTTATAACTCTTGCTAGTTGCTTCCTGGGGCTCTTTCCTGGTTCCTTGGGGTCAATCGTGGCATAGAAATTCATTGGTATTTAAACTCTCCATACATTGGCACATACCTCCCCTTTTGCACCGATTTGTAAAAATTTATCAAGATTGTTCAAATCTGTGAGTTTCCGCCACTTAACAAATTTTTTATCAGATAGTGTTGGTTTATTTTGATAGAGATTGTCGAGGGCCATGCATGTCAACTTACACATCATAGCATATTCTGAAATATACATAGCTCTTTTTTGGGCAGCCTTCATAATATTCCTCATTTCCTCTAGCATGGGCAAAAGAGCTGCTAAAGTTAAGAGTGTTTCTAGATTACTTAACCTCCAAAGAAGGTCAAGAAATTTTGGTTGCTCTAATTCATCATGAGTTGTGTGAAATAGTCCAATCAAGGATGGATATTCTAAAAAAACTCAATGCATTGGACCATCCAAAGAGATCCATCAGGTATCATTATCCTTGAGAAGCTTGTTCCCATCAGTTATTCTATTAGCAAAGTGTTGAAATTCCATAAATCGCTTGGGACTTCGATAGAAGTGTGAGTAGAGCTCTCTGATTAAAATTTATTTATTTTTATTGGAGCATACATGCTCACAATTCCAAAAGCTAGATTCATTATGTGAGCCATGTAGTGAATTGCAGTAATGTAGGGTGCAAAAGAAGTTTCAATCTTTGTACAAAGATCGTTCCTGTGACCTTGCATTATTGAAGCTCCATCTGCTCCAACACACCATTTTTTGGGAAATCGTCATGTCATCCATACCTCCATATTCAATTAAACATCTCTTTACTAGTTGAAATAAATTATTCGTTGTCGCATTATCCTTCATTTTAGCAACAAATAGTAGATGAGGTTGGCAGACATGATTTTGTAGAGTATAAACATGCATGCATACCCACAAAGTATTATCTACTACACTGGAACTTTGTCTAAAGAAAATGCAATAAAGTTTGAATCTCTTATTTTTTCCTTTACATCTTCTTTTTCAACCTCAATAAGAAAACTTGCCCATTCCCATCCACTGTTTACTGACCAGTGACTATTAGGATAGTTAATAACTTTCAAAAAGTGTAATAAACCACTAATTGATGGGAAATCAGTCATAGCACACCCTCTGCTCAAAATATAAAAAACAACACTTAATTGAACAACTTTTCGTAGTTGTATTTGCATTGCTTTTCTAAAACTAGCTTCAATAGAACCTTTAACTTCAACAGGCTTCGTCTGTATTTTCTCATGAAAATAATACTCTTTGACATTCCTCACATGCTTACATTCCTCCTTTGTTTTCCATCTTATCACTGATTTTTCAACTCCGTCTATCATTTATTTTTCATAAACTTTACGCATATGCTTTTCTATGGTGTCAAATTTTAGCTGCAACCTAATTTCCTTGTTATGTTTCCAAGTGCAAATCTTACACTTGCATTCTATTGGAGGCTCACCTTCAATTGGATACTACACTGGTTCAATGAATGTATACTTTGATGCACAATTAATTTGAAAATTCCTCACTGACATATCCCACTCCCGGATCCTTTTTTGATTTTGGTTGATCCTATTTTGATTTGGCATTTCTTTTCCCCTTTCATGCATTATCATATATGGCATTATCCCAAGTCGATTATCTCATTCTAGCTAACTTGGGTATCTACCAAATAATCTTCTTCTAGATCATCCTGGTTTGAGATATTAGGTTTGTCGCCATCTTCAACATGTGGTGTAGGTTGTGAATTTTGCACTTGTACTTGTGATGATGTACCTTCCTAATTTTCACCATAATCTTTTCCAAAGACAAATTATGAAGACAATGTTCTATGTTTTGTTGGCCTCTCATGGCCTTCCCCACATTCAGGTTTCCTACCCTTCTTCCTGTTCGACATCTCCAACAAAATAAAGACTGCACAAAAAATATCAATTTGTTGAATAAGTGGTAATAGACTATAAAGTACAATATATGTTTCATTGGCCCTACGACCTACAATCCATATGTATGGGGTCTAAATCTCCTGACTGACCACTTGGCACCGATGGGTCCCCACTGAATAATGATGGTATGATGAAATAATAAGTATCCGGTAGATTACTAAGGGGGGGGGGGGTGAATCAGTAAATACAAAAACTGATACAAACTTTCCCAATCTCAATTTCAATCACACAAAGTAAACTTATAAATGAAATACCATTGTCAAGATAAAAACTCATAAGATAAATCAGTTGATTGTTACAACAACTTAACAACAGACAACATCAAACTTATAAACATCCAAATGCTTTATCATATGTCAATAGACTTCATTTCTCAATGCTTTCAATTATCATGACTTATCATAATAGTTAAGTAGTTAATCAAATCAACTATAAGATCATAACCACAAAAACATTCACCACATGACACAAATATTTTTTGACATGGAAACCCAAATAGGTAAAAACCATGGTGAGATGAGACTCACAAGATAACTATCTGAACTCTTCTGAAGTTCGCCCTGTTAGGAGCCAAGCATGTTAAAGGTTTACAAAAGTCCTATTAAGAATTGATCCTGTTAGAATCACCCGATTAAGGGATTGACTACAAATGCCTTGTTAGAAGCAATTAACCTGTTAGGAGTAACCTCGGTAGAGGACTTGAAAATCCAATCTAATGGATCACCTTGTTAGAGGATTTGAAAAGTAACCAAGCTTGTTAGAGCTTACCCAGTTAGGGGATTTCAATTTTGCTGTAATTGTTACAAAACAATAGGGGTTTGCCTGATCTGTCTGAATAGCACTACACTTGCTTGATCAGATCCTTTTTAAGCTCATATCCACCTTTACTCAAATTGTAGACACATCATCTGATTCGGCAACCACACACTCAACTGATCTGTGCCAACACCTTTTAACAAGAGAACTTCATTGACCTTATAAACAAATCAATTAGGCCAGTAACACAACAAAAAGCTCATAGAGATTACAAACAATTCGGTTCAAGTATGACCATTGGATTACATAGCAATCTCTACACATTAATCAAGAAAGCCTTGACTGCTCTTTGATCACCTCTTCAATCTTTGTAACTCATCACACACTTTTCATTAGATACAATACACTTTGCTCATTCTCTAGACAACAATGTGCCAAAAACATTTTGAAATTGTTTTCATATAATGACCATACGTGTCACCATCACAACCACTCATCATCATATCAGAAACCAACATAACCAATTCAACAACCTTAATTGGTTAGGGTTTAACAAAAACAACTGGTAGGGTTTAACCTTTTACCCTTTTAACCTTTTATCGGTTACTGGTTCAACTCACAAACTTACATACTGGTTTACAATTTCCTTCACAAAGTTCATCCTACCGGCTACAAGACAATATCAACAATAACAACAATATCATTACCAGTTAATTGACATCAATGACAACATATCATATCATTAATGCAATCTTCATGCAAATTCCAACAATCTCCCCTTTGGCATTGATGGAAATACAAATATCAACACTATTGATTGTTATTGTGAATGTGAATATTAATCTTGGTTTACATTACCAAGTATTCACCATGCACTCCATGTCTTCAACTTGTCACTAGTTCTCCTCATAATCACATAATTCTTCTCCCCCTTTGACATCAATGCCAAATTGAAAGTAAAACATGTAATGTCAAATTTTCATTGTACAACAACAATTTGCAACTTAATGCTCCCCTTGTGGAATAACTTCCACTACTACACCAATCCTTCTGTATAATTCTGCAAGTGGTTCAGGGACTGATGTAATCAACATCATTCTCAACTAACCTCATGAAGGGGTACAACCCCTAGTTTACTTCTAAGATGCTCAAATGTAGTCTTAAGTAGAGGTTTAGTAAAAATATCTGCAAGCTCCTCCTTGGTAGAAATATTCTCTAAGATAACATCTTTGCTATACACTTTTTCCCTCAAGAAATGATACTTCAATTCAATATGCTTGGTTTGTGCATGCAAAACAGGATTCTTGGAAATATTTATTGCACTTTTATTATCACATAAAATCTTTATAGGTTCTGAAATCTTCATCTTAAAACCTTCCAAAATGTGCCTCATCCAAATAGCATGTGCGCAATTCATATAAGCTGCAACATATTTAGCTTCAATAGTAGATTGTGAAGTACAACTCTGCTTCTTACTACTCCATGAAACAAGTCTTCCTCCAAGTAAGAATGCTCCACCGGTTGTGCTTTTTCGGTCATCAAAATTTCCTACCCAATCACCATCTGTGTACACCTTCAAATCAAAATTTCCTCCATATGGATACCATAATCCACAGTCAACAGTACCTTTCAAGTATCTAAAAATTCTCTTGGTTGCTATCAAATGTGTTTCCTTAGGATTCTTCTAGAATCTAGCAATTATACCAACCGCATGAGCTATGTCCAGTCTACTGTGAACAACATAGTGCAATTTGCCAATCATTGACATGAATTCCTTCTCATCAACAGAGTTAGATTCATCTTCCTTAGACAACTTACAACCTCTAACTATTGGTGTCCCAACTAGTTTACAGTCACTCATGCCAAATGTCTTCAAGACCCCTTTCACATACTTAGACTATGTAATGAAAATACCATTCTTCATTTGGTGTATCTGCAAGCCTATGAAATTTTTTATTTCCCCTACTCAAGACATTTCAAACTCATTTTTTATTTCATCTACAAAACTATTGCTCATGACATCATTACCTCCAAATATGATATCATCAACAAATACTTCACTAACTAGTATTTCATCTCCTTCAGACTTGAGATGTATGTTACTATCATCATTGGTTCTCAGAAAGCCTATCTTCATCAGATGTGTATGAAGCCTTTCATACCATGCCTTGGGTGCCTACTTTACTCCATATAAAGCCTTATGCAATCTGTATACCATGTCTTTCTCATCAGTCAAAGCATAACCATCTGGCTGCTCTATGTATACTTCTTCTTCCAATATCCCATTAAAAAATGCAGACTTAACATCCATCTGGTATACCTTGAATTTCTTATGGGCTGAAAATGGAAGTAAAGTTCTGACACCTTCTAGTCTTTCTACTGGTGTAAATTTTTTTCATAATCTTCTCCTTCTTCTGTTAGGACCCAAGAGGCAACTGAGGGGGGTTGGGAGTGAATCAGTTGTCTATTAATTTCAACCCAAATATAACTAATTCAAACATGATAATTAATACCGGTAAACCAAACTTAATGTTGGTTAACAAATTTGCAATTAATATTAATATCAGTGAAACTTAATGCATAAAAGAGAAAGAGAAACAACATCCATAACTCATAACACAAAGATTATAACGTGGAAACCCTGTAAGGGAAAAAACCACGGTGGGAAACCTTACCCACAATCAGATGATACTACTGCAAATAGTATGTGTATACAAATAGGGTCTGCACATGCATAAAGGCCAACTGCCTAGAGCACACTGCTCAAATGAGAGTCGCAATGACTACAGTAGGATAGTTAAATCCTAGAATAATGTACAGCTCAAAATAGCATCTCCAATGTTGGATTCAGTACTAGTTCAGCTCTGATAATCACCTTCAAACCTTCCTTGAACCTTATCTATGGTCTCCTCATATAATCTTCAATATTCGTACATACCATGTTACAATACCATAACCTTACATACCATATACCATCACATATCATCTCACAAATGAGATCTTACATATATACCAAAACCTAAGACCAAATGTGTAGGTCGGCCCACTAAGGATATTATAATTAAATCAATTACAAATAAGTCAAGATTCGATGCATCATGTCAGCTCAATACATTTACAATAATATCCAATCAATAAATCATCTCCATAACTTGTCGTGTTGATTTGGAATAGATAATGCACACCGGTCCATAACCTAGACCAATTTCTCCGGTAACAACAAATATGTCAACCCGATTAGACCAATAAACAAGACACCCAAACCAAGTATCCAAACCATGTCTTTGATATAAACAATTGATCTCCAGATGATAACAAGTCATCATCAATACCGATGAACAATATAGCGGTGATTGTGCATAAGTCACTGAACTTGTCGGTGAACACAATGTGTTGGTTCAACATAACCATAGATCTCTAGAAGGATAAGTGTTGACATCAATGACAAAACTAATGCAACACATCCATAATACCAACAATCTCCCCCTTTGGAATTGATGGCAACACTAGATGAAAAAACATCTAAGTGCCAAAGCAGAATGCCAAAGCAAAATGCCAAAAACCAAAAAACCAACAATCTCCAGAATAGATCAATACCAGAAATCAAAATACAAATGTATATCTCTCCCCAAGGATAATTTTTTTCCATAGGTATCTCTCCCCCTTTGACATCAAATGCCAAAGCAATACAAATACCAAAACATACAACCAACTCATATAACCAATTACTCCCCATGAGAAGTAGCTTTCCTCCATCAAAGCCAGAAAAAGGTTTCTCTATTAATTTCTGCCAGTTTGATGTCAATCTTCAACTGTCTAAGTCTCTACCGGTGAGGATATTACCCCAAGATGCTCTCTGAGATATTCAAAGGTTTCCTTAGGAAAAGGCTTAGTAAAGATATCTGCAATCTATTCTTTAGTATTCACATAAACCAATCTCACTGCTTTTGCTTCAACATTCTCTTTCAGAAAATTATATTTGATAGAAACATGTTTAGTTTTAGAGTGAAATACCGGATTCTTTGATATATCAATTGCTGCTGAATTATCACAATAAATGATTATAGGTTCTTTGCATTTTACCTTTATGTCCTCCAACATTTTCTTAATCCATAATACCTGAGTACAATTAGTTGTTGCTGCAACATATTTTGATTATGTTGTTGATAATGATGTACAACTTTGTTTCTTGCTCAACCATGAAATCAATCTGCTACCAAGAAAGAATGCTCCACTAGTGGTGCTCTTTCTGTCATCTACATCTCCTACCCAATTTGCATTGGTGTATGCACATAAATCAAAATTTTCATCTTTAGGATACCATAAACCAAGATTTGTTGTGCCTTGTAGATACCAGAAAATCCTTTTCACTACTGATTCATGATTTTCTTTAGGATTACTCTGAAATATTGAAACAATACATACTGCATTCATTATATCAAGTCTTGTTTATGTCAAATACAATAAACCTCCAATCATAGATTTATATTTTGTCAGATTAATAGGAGTTGAATCATCCTTCAATGCCAATTTATCAGTTGTAGTCATAGGAGTACTTACCGATTTAGAGTTTTCCATACCAAATTTCTTCAGTAGTTCCTTCAACTATTTTGTTTGACATATGAATATACTTTTATCAGTCTGTGAAATCTGCAATCCTAAAAAGAATTTTATCTTCATAGACATTTCAAATTCTTCCTGCATCTTATTAGCAAAGTCTTTACACAATCCATCTTCTCCTTCAAAAATAATATCATCAACAAAAACTTCAATAACCAAGATGTCATCATTAGTCACTTTGAAATATAAGTTGTTGTCAACATTACCTTTAGTGTAACCAAGCTTCAAAAGATATTTGTCCAATCTAGCATACCAAGCTCTAGGAGCTTGCTTCAATCCATACAAAGCTTTCCTTAATCTGCAAACCATAGCTTCATTATTTGTCAATGAAAATCCATCAAGCTATTCAATGTAAACTTCCTCTTCAAGATCACCATTCAGAAATGCACATTTTACATCCATCTGATATATTTTATAGTTCTTATGTGCTGCAAATGCAAGAAATAATCTGACTACCTCAATTCTAGCTACCGGTACAAAGGTTTCATTGTAGTCAATTCACTCTTTCTGTGAATATCCTTTATACACTAATCTTGCTTTGTTTCTGATTACCTTACCATATTCATTAAGTTTATTTCTAAATACCCATTTAGTTCCAATTGCATTTTTGTCTTTAGGTCGAGGAACCAATGTCCATGTATTGTTCTTTTCAATTTGTTCTAATTCATCTTCCATAGTTTTAATCCAAAATTTATCTTCACATGCCTCAATAACAGATGCTGGTTCAATTTGAGAAATTAAACATACCTCTTCATTTGCCAGTATTCCTCTTGTCATAACACCTTGATACTTGTTCCCAATTATTTGACTTTCAGAGTGATTCAATCTTACATACCCGAGTTTGTTTACTTGTTGTTGTTCTTCAGTCACTGTGGAATTGTCTGACGATACCAATGTGATTGGATCCACATTCTGTACTGGTTTATTCTGTATTGGTTCATTTATGATCATCTCAACTGCCGGCTCAGAATATATAGACCTTGAATTTCCTCTAAAGTGTTCATCTATCTTCACATTAGCACTCTCAATGATCTCCTGCAATCTTTTATTAAAACATCTATATGCCTTTCTCTTAGATGAATACCCAAGAAATATTCCTTCATCACTTCCAAGATCAAATTTACCAACATACTCATCTCTCCTAATATAACATTTGCTTCCAAATATTCTAAAGTATTTAAGAGTAGGAGTATTACCAAACCATTGTTCATAAGGGGTCTTACCGGTTTCACCTTTGATGTGAACTCTGTTGAAAGTGTAAATTGCCACATTCACTGCTTCTCTCCAATACACATGAGGTAGATTTGCTTCCAATATCATGCTTCTAGCTGCATCCAGAATAATTTTGTTCTTCCTACAATTCCATTCTGCTGAGGTGTCTGAGGTGCTGATAGTTGTCTTTTGTTTCCATTCACTTCATAGAATGTATTAAACTCCTTAGATGTAAATTCTCCTCCTTGATCTGATCTTAAACATTTGATTTTCTTACCGGTTTCATTCTCTACCATTGCCTTGAATAACTTGAATTTTCTAAAAGCCTCTGATTTCTCCCTGAGAAAAGTAACCCAACACATTCTAGAATAATCATCAATAATTAGCATAAAGTATCTATCTCCTTGTAGACTTCTTGTTCTTGCCAAACCACACAAGTCAGTAAGAATTAAATCAAGAACATTATTGGATTTCTTAGAAATACTCTTAAAAGTTGTTCTAACTTCCTTTCCCATTTGACATTCCTTACATACCAGATTATGAGGTTTTATAGTCTTAGGTAAATCCCTTATAGCCTTAGTTGAATTGATCTTTACAATGCAATCAAAATTTATGCGACAAAGTCTCTTATGCCATAATCAACTTTCATCAATATGTGCAATCAAGCATGTCTTTTCGCTGTTATTCAAATGAAAGATATTACCCCTAGTCTGATTACTAGTTGCAATCTCCAATCCAGTTCTATTCATGATTTTGTATTTACCATTCTTGAATTGTAACTGAAATCCCTTTTCAACTAATTGACCAACACTCAAAAGACATTGCTTCAAACCTTCAACATAGTAAACGTTGTCAGTATTATGCTTACCATCAAAAGATATAGTGCCTTTTCCTTTGATCAAACAAGCTTTATCATCGCCAAATCTTACTAGACCTCCATTGTATTCATGTAAAGATAAGAATTTACTTTTATCACCAGTCATATGATGTGAACATCCAGAATCTATAATCCATTCATCTTTTTCTTCAATTTTAGCTACCAGGGCCTGCTCTACCAATGGAACAGTAGGTGCCAGTTGATCTCTTTTATTGCAACAAAATCCCATCCATTGTCTGTCGGTTCTTCATCAGAATCATCAATAACTCCTTCATCAGCATAGTAACATGATTTACCTCTATTTTTCTTAAATCTGTATCTCTGATATTCAGGGTTAGACTTATATGTCCTTTTAGCTTCCTCTCTCAATCTTGCATGTTTGTCAGGACATCTAGATGCTATATGACCAACTTTATTATAGTTAAAACATTTAAATGGTGCTTTACCTTCATACTTACTTCCAATAGGACCTTTAGGCATTTTCCTTGCAAATAGTGCTTCAAGTTCTTCCAGTTCTTTATTTTCCCTTCCGATATCTTTAATTTCTTTTGCATAAAGTGCTTTCCAATCGGATTTTTTAGATGATGATGATGCTCTAGATGATGATGCTCTGAAGGCTAAATATGTCTTAATTGTAGCAACAAGACCAAATTCCTCAAGCTCAAAAGTTGAAAGTTTTCCAACTGAGGTATCTCTAGATACTGATGTATTAGGCATTGTTCTCAGCTCATTAATAGCAATTACTTTCATTTTATATGCCGGTGGAAAAGCTCTTAAAACTTTACAAACAATTTCATCTTCACTTAAGGATCCTCCAGAACATTGTATTCCCCAAAAAAATTCATTAACCCTTTTCGTAAAAGCGGAAATTCTTTCATCTTCTTCCATTTTCAGATTTTCATACCTGACCAAGAAGCATTCCAGTTTTGCAATTTTGACAATAGTATCTCCTTCATTCAATATCTCCAATTTATCCCAAATAACTTTAGTAGTAGATCGGTCTAATAATCCCATGATTTGTTGATCTGACAATGCGCTCCAAAGTGCTTCTCTTGCTTTGCAATGATTCTCTTGATCCTTACCCAATGTTGGTGGATTAGGTTGATTTGGTGTAGGACCAACATAGCCATTCTTTGTAATTTTCCATATGTCTCTTCCAATGCAATTCAGATGTGTCTCCATTCTAATCTTCCATACACCATAGTTAGTTCCATCAAGTTTCAGACTATCCTTCTTGAAAAAGTTTGTTGCCATAGAATCTCCTCAAGTTGTTAGACTTTTGGAAAAAGAGGACTAAGCTCTGATACCAATTGTTAGGACCCGGGAGGCAACTAAGAGGGGGGGGGGGTGAATCAATTGTCTATTAATTTCAACCCAAATATAACTTAATCAAACATGATACTTAATACTGGTAAACCAAATGTAATATTGGTTAACAGATTTGCTGTTAATATTAATATCAGTGAAACTTAATGCATAAAACAGAAAGAGAAACAACATCCACAACTCATAACACAAAGATTTTAATGTGGAAACCCTATTAGGGGAAAAACCACGATGGGAAACCTTACCCAAAATCAGATGATACTACTACAGATAGTATGTGTATACAAATGGGGTCTGCACATACAAAAAGGCCAACCACCTAGAGCACACTGCTCAAATGAGAGTCGCAATGACTACAAAAGGATGGTTAAATCCTAGAATAATGTACTGCTCAAAATAGCATCTCCAATGCTAGATTCAGTACAGGTTAAGCTTTGATAATAACCTTCAAACCTTCCTTGAACCTTCTCTATGGTCTGCTCATATGATCTTCAATATTCATACATACCATGTTAAAATACCATAACCTTACATACCATATACCATCACTAATCATCTCACAAATGAGATCTTACATATATACCAGAACCTAAGACCAAATGTTTTGGTCGCCTCACTAAGGATATTACAATTAAATTAATTACAAATAAGTCAAGATGCAATGCATCATGTTGGTTCAATATATTTACAACAATATCCAGTCAATAAATCATCTCCATAACGTGTCATGCTGATTTGGAATAGATAATGCATACTGGTCCATAATCTAGACCAATTTTGCCGGTAATAGCAAATATGTCAACCCAATTAGATCCATAACTGAGACATCAAAACCAAGTATCCAAACCATGTCTTCGACATAAACAAGTGATCTCCAGATGATAACAAGTCATCATCAGTGCCAGTGAACAATATAACCTGTCGGTGAACAATATAGTGGTGACTCTACATAAGTCATTGAACTTGCCGATGAACACAGTGTGTTGGTTCAACATAACCATAGATCTCCAAAAGGACAAGTGTTGACATCAATGAGAAAACTAATGCAACACATCCATAATACCAACATCTTCTTGTGCATAACCTTTGCAAACCAACATAGCCTTGTTGCGAACTACAACACCATCTTCATTCAACTTGTTCCTGAATACCCATTTAGTACCTATTACATTTTTATTTACCGGTCAGGGTAATAGGGTCCAAGTGTTGTTCTTCTCAATTTGATCCAAATCCTCCTCCATAGCTTTAACGCAATGATCATCACCAAATGCTTCCTTAGCATTTCTTGGTTCAATGGTGGAGATCATGCAAGAGTTTTCTCTTATTCTCCTTCTGGTTAGTACTCCAGCATCCTTATCTCCAATTATCTATTCAGGATTGTGATTCAGTCTCACATATCTTTGAATAACATGATCATTATCTTTAGGTTTATCTTCATCATTATCATCATCTTCTGAATTTATCTATTCCGGTTGAACAAGTGCATTAGAATTTGCTTTGTCAGTTTCAAATTTCACAGTTTTTGGTTCCAAAAAAAAAAATGCAAGGATCTTCATCCTTCTTCTCCAAACTAGTTTCCTTTGAAACTTTAGGATATTCATCCACTCGAACATCAACACTCTCAATAATTCTTTGTGTCTGGTTGTTAAAACACTTGTAGGCCTTACTCTTGGTGGAATAGCCAAGAAATATACCTCCATCACTCTTAGCCTCAAATTTGCTAATATAATCACCTCTCTTAATAAAACATTTGCTTCCAAATATTCTGAAATAACTAACATCGGGTGATCTTCCATACCAGTATTCATAAGGAGTCTCGTCCTTACCACTTTTCACCAGAACTCGGTTCATAGTGTAGACAGTTGTGCTGACAACTTCTCTCCAAAAGGTTTTCGCTACACCTCCTTGTATCAACATTGTTCTAGCAGCTTCAACAATTGACCGATTGTTCCTCCCTGCAATACCATTTTGTTGTGGTGTCCTTGGTGCAGAAAGCTGCTGCTTGATATCGTTCTCTTCAAAATACCTAGTGAATTCCTTAGAAGTAAATTCACCACCTTGATCTATCCTTAGACATTTTATCTTCTTACCTCTCTCCTTCTTAGTTAAGGCCCTGAATGCCTTGAACTTACCAAAAGATTCATTCTCATCCTTCAAGAATGTGACCCACATCATCCTCGAGCAATCATCAGTGAGGATCATGAAATATCTATCACCTTGAATGCTTTTTGTTCTTATTGGTCCACAAAGATCTGTATGAACCAAACCTAACAAATGTTTTGCTGAAAAGGATTTTCTCTTGAAAGTTGAAGATGTCATCTTTTCTTACTGACATTCTTTGCAAAGAGCACTAACCGGTTTGTCTAACTGAAGCAAACCTCTCACTGTCTTTGAATTACTCACTTTAACAATGTTTTCAAAGTTTATATGACAAAATATCCTATGCCAAAGCCATCTATCATCTATTTTTACAATTAAATAGTTACTAACTTAAGGATTAAGGTGAAATAGGTTACCTTTAGTTTGCATCCCGGTTTCAATCAATTCACCTTTGTTGTCAAAAATTTTGCACAAAGCATTTTTAAACTCTAGTGGGTATCCTCTGTCATTGAGTTGTGCCACACTCAAAAGATTATGCTTTAGACCTTCAACCTAGTAGACATCATCTGCACTGCTTTTCCCATTAAGAGAAATAATTCCCTTACCTTTAACCATGCAGGGTGAGTCATTACCAAATCTTACAACTCCACCATCAAATTCCTTCAAAGAAAGAAATTTACTCCAATCATCGGTCATATGATGTGAACAACCACTAACAATGATCTAATCATCAGAGTTATCCATCCTAGACACTAATGCCTTCTGGTCTGATATTTCTTCCTTAATAGCTACAAACACAATATCTTCATTAGCATCACCATCAGATTCTTCATCAGTGATACCACCATCAACAACAATAAGAGAATCTCTCTTGCCTTTACCCTTATACTTCTTGAATTTCTCTCTCTTGTGTTCATTGTCACCATTAGGATAGTTAGCAGCTATGTGGCCAATCTTGTTGCATGCAAAATATTTTAAAGGTAATTTACCTCTATATTTACCAGTGCCTCTAGGCAACCGCTTTGCCAACAATGCTTCAAGCTCCACTAAACTGTCTTCATCATCAGCATCTCTATTGGATTTGGATTCATAATCGTGACTAATATCTCTACTTTTTCTCATAGATAGGTTAGAAACAAAATCTCTAAATACAGACTCAGATTTCTGTACACTATCATCATAACTGTTCAATTCTAAAGTAGTAAGTTTTCCAATGATGGAGTCAAGAGTTACCTTAGTTTTTTCTATGGACTTCAGCTCCTGAATAGTTGCAAATCGGATAGTGTAGACCGGTAGCAAGGTTCTCAGTACCTTACTAATCACTATGGCATCTTCCACTTTCCCTCCTGCACTCTTAATTTCACTGACTATCTCTTTTATCCTTTGACCATATTGCTGGATATTATCACCTTTAGCCATCCACATGTCATCAAAATTTCCTCTTAGACTCTCCTCTTTAGCAATCTTAACATGTTCATCACCGCTATAAATCTCTTCAAGTTTTAGCCATACCTCATGTGCAGTCTCTAGACCATGAACATCTACATATTCAGCATCAGACAAGGAACTAATAATGGCCTCTAATGCTTGATGATTTTCTTGTTGTTCTTTCTTCTGATCATCAGTCAAAATCCAAGTAGGTGCAAGATATTTAGTATTGACATGTTCTCAATATTGAATTCCCAGACTCTTGATGTAAATTTTCATTCTGTCGCTCCATATCTTATAGTTTTCTCTGTTAAACTTCAAACCTTCCTTCTTCATCATGATCTGCAAGATCTTTACCACAAGCTATTAGGCTTAGATCTTAGAGGACCTGAGATGCTCCTGTCATTGTCATTGTTTGGGGCATTTTCATTATTGTTCTTTGAAACAACGCTTAAAATCGCATTGTCTCAAAGAGGGGCAAAATGTAGACGTCTAAAACTGGTCAACGCTTGCGGAGTCGTATTTTAACATTGGTGCATTGCCTTATTTTAGGGTTTTTGCATCGCATTAACATTTCTCCTATGTTACGCAGTTGGTCTTTATCATTTGCGAGCATCGAGTCCTTCTTCCGCATTCTTCCTTTGTCTCGCTTTTGAATTTGGTCTTGTCGATAACAATCTTCAGTCATGATTTTGATCGATCTTATCCCGTCGCATCAATGTGCATGCTCATTTTTCATTATTTTGGACATCATCAATCCTAATTAGTGGGTTTTGTCCTCTTTTCAATCTTGTCATCTTGCGATCGATTCGTCATCGATCCTTGTCCTCTGGTCAATCTTGTCATTTTGTGATCAATTTGTCATCAAACTTGTCATCTTGCGATTGATTTGTCATCGATCGTTGACATTTTCAATCTTGTCATTTTGCGATCGATTTGTCATCGATCATTGTCATTTTCAATCTTGCGATCGATTTGACATCGATCATTGTCATTTTCAATCTTGCGATCGATTTGACATCGATTGTCGTCTTTCTCAATCATGTCAATTTGGATCAAGTAGTCATCGTTCCTCATCAATTGGCACATTTATCAATCAAATTGTTTGTCAGCATTGGTCATGTCGTTAATCAAAATCATGATCAAATCAATCCTACATCAAGACCTAATTGTCGTCCTTGCATTTCTAATTCATCTTCTAGGGTTTCATATTTATTCATTTAATCTTGTTTGTCATTTTCCCTCTAAGGATTAATAAATAGTTTATTTGTCCTAAGTCTTTTCATCACAATTAAATGTTCATTTAATTGGCTAACTAATTCCTCCCTCTTTGTGAATTAATTAATGAATGAAAAATTATTAGTTAATTTACCTAATTTTCTAATTCATCTAATTTCAATTTTCTCCTATATTTCTCCTAATTTCATGGGAATGACATAGAAAATTTGTCATAATTTGTCATAATTGACAATCAATCAATTTTGACATAGTAATTTGTCATAATTGACAATCAATCAATCTTGCATAGAAAATGTCAATTTGTCATAATTTGTCATAATTTGTCATAATTGTCATTCTTGATTTGAAATTTCCTTTCAAATATCTTCATGCTAATCTTGTCATTTCTCCAATTTATCTATAAATTAGATGAATTTCTTCAATCAAAGTCCTTGGTCGAATCAATCACGCTTCTAGTACCCTTATGCTATCGTCTTGTCTACTTGCTTTCACATCATGCTTATGCAATAGTAGGTGAGATCCACAAAAAAAGCTATTTGAAGGAGAAAGAAGGACAATGGAGCCACATGAAGAAGACATTTGCATTTGGTTTGCTTAGTTTTCAATCTTGAATGTCTTGTCTTTATGTTTTCATTGAATGTTTTTAGGATTGTTATCACTGCATTTTAGTTTTCATGATTGAGTTAGACCAATTTCCTATTTGCTTTGATGATTTCCAAATTCCTATCATACATTAATTAGTGAACCTGATGTGAACTAACCCCCTAACCATGCTTTTGAGTACTTTTGAGATGATTTGCAGGTAAAAAACCCAAGAAATAGGGTAATGCAGGGCTTTCTGAGAACTTCTGTGCCTGTGTAGGAGCAATCTGCGCCTGTGTCAAGCAATCTGCGCCTATGTCAAGGACTTCTGTGCCTATGTCAAAGGGATCTGTGCCTGTGTTACTACATTTTGCACCTATGTTACTGCATTCTGCACTTGTGTGAGACATTCTGCGCCTGTGTAAGGCCAGAAATAGAGGTAAAAAGCAGTGTTTTTACTTGTAAATTGCTTTGTTTTGCATTCTGTTTCTACTTTTTGGTTTTTCTTTGGTATTGATTCTCTGTGCAGCACCTTGGCATTACACATGACAAAGACAAAAAATGAAACTACTAACACATTTTATGCAGGTTCGCTAGTCAAAGACTAAACAAATTAAACTTCTGACTTGGTGATTTTGCAGGTTGCCTTATACTCCAACTAAACTTTGTGTTTGTAATTCATAATTAGGCACCTAGTATGATTGCTAAGTAGGATGGAATGAACATGTGTTTGCTTTGATTGTTGAGTTTGACATTGGAGTAGGAGAGTATGCTCTCATCCTTCTTAGGGTGATCAGAAATCTAGATCTTCGATACCATTCTCATGGCTCGAATTGTTTGTTACCTTTAGAGGGCCTGCCTTCCCGACCATTTGCTTTCTTTGCAAGCAAGTGACAATCATGAGAAGGGAACGACCCAAAGTGAGCACAACCAGAGTACCCTGGCATTTTAACTCACTATAAATAAATACCTGATGGGCAAAAGCTTTGAAGGAAGGGTTACGTGGGAATTGCAGTTACTTGGGAAGTGATGACCCTTGAACTCTTTCTCATATCAACATCTAAGTAGGACCTCACGGTCTAAATCATGCTTGCACAACTACATTTGTTTGGTATCTTGGTGGACTTAATGTCTCAATCATGCTTGCGTGACACCAAGGAGTAACGCTTAACAGAAATCCTTACTAAACACCTTGTATTTAGAGGCCAAAAATCCTTCTAGTTGCTTGAGAAGGACAAGTTCGGATACTTGGAAGAGATACTAAGTTCGCCATGGGGAGATTTCCATGGGGACTGATGCTTGGCTACCCTGATAAGAGAGTGCCATGGAGGGGAGCCCATGGGGTCAAGCATCTATGTATTCTCCTTGAATCTCATAATGAGTCTACCTCTCAAGTACCTACTGTCCTTGCCTACCATAAGAAATGTGTGAATGAGCATGATTGTCTTGATTCTAAGTTAAAATATCTTGTCTTCTTTACTTGTCAAAAGTTGAGTTATGTTTCATTTCAAAAACAAGACAAATTGATTCAAAACAAGGTTAAACCCAAGAGTTATTTCATTAACAAACTTCAAAACACCTTCAAACATGGTTGTCAAACATTTTTCAAAATCTTGTCTCAACATTCATGTCACTTAGATTTAGGTTCATCCTAGGTTTGCATTTTGCAAATTCATTGTCAATTACCAAGGTTAAGTTTCACCTAGGTCATACTCCTTTGCATATCAATAAGGGTCATCCATTTTGCATGTGTCCTCTTGCATTGGAGTAATACCATTTCATAATTCAAACTTAGGTTGACATTGTCATACATTTGCATTTGCATACCCTAGGTCTCTTCATTAAGTTTAGGTCATTATCATATCATATTAGGGTCATTTGCATAGAAATTGTCCCTTTGCATATAGTGTCAAAACTAGGTTTTGTCATACTTGAGTAATCCAAATCTTTGATAAACCCTACATTATTGTTAGGAAGTCTAGACCTTATTAAACTTTTGTCTTTTTGTCATCACTGTCATTTGGTCAAACCTAGCTTAGTATCCAAGCATATAGGGGAGACATTGTCATTTTGTCCTTTTGTCACTCGGTCCTTTTGTCCTTTGAGGTCTAGACATCATTTCAATTTCCTAAGGGTCTCTTTTTAGATTTGCATCCCTAAAGGTTTGTCAAAATCTTGTAAAGCAACAAAAACATAGGTTGAATTCTTGCCATAGATTGCATTCTCATCTATTTTAGTTTGCATTTAGTTGCATATCATATATTATCCTTGAAAAATTCCAAAAATATTGCATTCGCATAGTGACATGTTTGTTGAAATGAGGTCTCAACCTTCTTGCGAAGCCATGTCATCACAATTGAGAAATCAATCATGTCAATCCAATCTCTACATGTCTCAGAACTTGGATCAAACTTTTTATGATGAAACAAGTCTCCAAATACAAAAGCTAGAGGAGAAACTAGCTCAAGAAATGGAGATATTAGAACAAAGAGTGAAAAACATTGAGAAGAATAGATCACAAATGTCCAAAATGTTTCAAAAATTTCCAGGTCGAAATCCAAAGATTGAGTCAATTGATGTAAGATCTCTTCTTGAACGATCAAACATACCAGCTCTCCTCTCACAAATAGAGATGATGAAACAATTTCAAGAAAAGAGACAACATTATGTGCCTCCACAACAAGAACAAGAAGGTGTTTACTATGAATCACATTTTCAACCATCACAACCAATGGTTCAACCAATTGTTCAACAGTTTGAACATTTCCAACAAACACAACCAATTGTTCAACATATACAACCAACACAACCAATGGTCCAATTTCAACAATATGTCCAACCAACTATACAATGTCAACAAATAGTTCAACCAATGGTGGAATATCAACAAGTTCAATCAACATATCAATGTCAACAACCACAACCAAACATTCAAATACAAAGGTTGCAGCACACACGAAGCCAAATTTTGAACATGTCAAACCAATTTGATCAACACCAAGTCCAAAATGAAAACATGACATCAAACCAAGACCAAATTCTTGCCAAACAAGTTCAAATTCTAGATACAACTATGTCAAAACCTCGAAAGAAAGGTGGCTTTATTGCAATGATCTTAAGGAGATTACCAAGTGAGTTCTTTGAGGAAGATCAAGATAATACACTTATGTCTAGCAATGCCTCATCCCCCCACAAACAAATTGACTCCCCAGTGGCATCTATCCCTACACCTTTAGAAGTTTCACAAGAACCTTCTATATTGTCCTCATCAAACAATACACCCAAGGATGCAATTATCCAAGAGCTATCCATAATTGATTGCCAAGATAATCCAATTGATGATGCACATCCTTGTCATGTTTCAGAAATACAAGACCTAATGCCACCATGCACTTTATTGCCATTACCTGATTTAGAGGACCCCATTCGAAGGCCCTCTTCCTCATGTTCAAGAATTGATTCCTTGCCAGAATCTATCACAAATGTTCAAAGTGCATTTCCTTCATGCCAAAACATTGATTCCATTCAGAATCCCCCATGCATATCCAAAGTCCAACCCCATGTCAAGAGGATAATTTAGAGCATGAAGAAACGTGTCTTGAAATAGATCAAGATCAAGATCCTAAAACCTTATCATCCCATCCAATTGTTGACCAGGATCCCATTTCCCCAGACACTCATGATGATTCCCCTATTCTTGTCCATCCTATCCAAAGTCCTATTGACACTCCATTCCTTGAGCAAGATCAAGATATCCCAGTCCATCCAATCCCAAACAATCCCATTCCATTTCATGAAAAAAATGTCCTTTCAAATCCCATTGACATTCCACTTCCTAAGAAAGATCAAGATATCCCTTCCATCTTTTCCGATGATTCCATTAAAAGTGAAGAGCAAAGCACCTTTAAAGAGGAATCCAATGATCTTCCTCCTTGTCAAGATCAAAGTATCCTTCCAAATTCATTTCCAACACAAGACCCTATCATTCCTTCAGATCCTCCACAAGATCCACTTGTTCCTCCATCTCCACGTCCTAATCCAGCATATCCACTCCAAGATCGCATTTATTTTGATGATCCCATTATTTTTCCCATTCCATCTCTTGAAGAGCCTGTCATTGAACCATGTCCACTACACAATCCTAGTTCCCCTCATGATCCTAATCCCCCTCATGATTCTAACATGTCAGTGCAAGATGTTCATGAACCCCCTACATGCATAATGGGTTCTTCCACTTTGGTGCAATCCGATCCACTTCAAGATCTCATTATTTCTCTCATATCATATCCACCTCAGAATGGACTCGCATCTTCTTCCCCAAGAAAAGAGTATCCTACAAGTCAAGATATTCATAAAGGCAAAGGAGTAGATCTCCATAAGCAAGAATCCCTTTGTAACATCGTAAATTGTACGCACTTGCTAAAGCAATACAATTTCACACCTAGTTTAGCACCCGCCTTGGCGCATTTTGCATTTTGCATTGGATTTCCCCTTTAGCACTTAATTAATCAAATTAATTAGGTCTAAGGTTCTATTTCATCATCTTCCACATCATAAAGTTGGGCCCTTTCATTAAAGTGTGCCCCTTTCATTTTATTCCTCCAATACATCATTTAATCAAAAACCCTAATTAGGTCCTATTTTGAACTTGGGGGTTTGATTTCGGGGGTCAAAACATCTTGAAATCACCTGTAACTTCGGGATTCTCTCTAAAATCATCATATCCGACGGTTCTAAAAATTTGGTGAAAAGTTGTCGGGACCAGGGCGCCCGAAGTGCACACGGTCCCGAACATTTTTCTTGAAATTTTAGGAGCGCGATCCAATCATAAAATAAAGCTTAACCCCAAGAAATTGGCAGGAGATTGAATCTCTAGGTCAGCCAAAAGTTGAAATTAAGACCTAGGGTTTCATATATAAGAGCTCTCTTTCTTCATTTGAAAGGATCCGAATTTTTGTTTTGGAGGGACCTTCTATGCAGCAAAAGAGCAGATCTTTGAAGACTTCAACAACATTCAACATCCATCCATCAAGCATTCATCAATTTCATTCATCCATTTAGGGCTTTGGAGGCATGGAAGAGCAATAAGGGATCACTGACTGAAGATTGGCTTGTACCCCTCCCTTGGGGTTGGTTATGATTTCATGTTGTTTTCGTGTCTTTGCATAAGCCTCATTATATCACTTGTATTCATGCTTTAGATCACTTTGCATCTTGATTTGGAGCATTTACATTATCATTTACAAGCAATTAGGGTTTACTTTCTAGGTTGCTCTAGTTTGCTTACTTGCATTTTAGGATCTTGCACACACACAAGGTCTGCACACACACTACTTTTACAATACAACTTGGCTATTCGTGGAGGTGGAAATCACCAAAGCGGGGGTTTGACTAAGGTAAAACCCTATATAGCCGCCCACCATACCTTTTCAGATATAAGTGCAGGTTTTGGGATTCGGACGATGCCGCAAGTTGCAGATCTGACGGAAGCAGACCGAGATAGAACTTCATACCAAATTTCAGAGCAAAAGACCAGGACAGGGGCATGGGGCACCCTGGTCTTGCATGGACAGGGGCGCTAGGCGCCCTAGTCCCTGGGATAGGGGCGCTGGGCGCCCTGGTCCTTCTGTCAGACAACAAGTTTCAGATAGCTTTTCAAGTTACCAAACAGCAGTTTAAGGTGCAGTTTCAGGAGCAGAATCAGGATAGTGGTGCTTGCGCCCCCGTCCTGAACATTTCCACTCAGATTTTAACTCTGGGTACGAATCTTCATTCTTGTCTTGTCCTTGTGTTTACGGCTTTCCATTGTTTAACTTCAATTCTGCAATCTTGTTATTAGTTCATGCTTGCACTTTGGAATTGAACTTGCATCATTTTATCTTTCAATTACAACAAAGGAATAGAAACCCTAATAGGTAGCCCGTGACTCTCTCTTTCACAAAAAGAAGTAGCGAATTGTGTGATACCTCTAGGATCTTTCGTATTCCACAATGTGTGTCAAAAGGTAGGATTAGTACATGTTAGCCTAGTCTCGCTTTTTCCCCTACACATTTTGGTGAACCCGACATGAAACTTATTATTGCTTTCTCTTGCATTGCATTTGTTAGATCTAGATCTAGATTTAGTGTGTTCATTTTAAAGAAAAAAAAAAAAAAGAAAAAGAAGAAAAAAGGAAGAAAAAAAGAAAAAGAGTGTGTTTCTTTGTTTCTTTGCATTGTGTGTTTAAGTTTTATGCAACTTTTATTTCAAAATGTCGGATTTTTATTTGCAAGATGTTCATATTTATGATGCTGTATGCAATTATGTTGATTATGAGTATAGCTAAGATGAATTAGATGAAGCTTTAGATGAGTTTTTGAACCCTAAAGATACCAAACCTTCATTTTACCAAAAACTCATAAGTATTGTTACTATGCCATTTCGTTGTGATGAGAAAGATAAGTTGAATGATTCCTCTCAAGGGCACATTCCTATCAACTCTTCCACTAAATCTAGTAACATGGTTGTTTTCAATGATCCCCTCTATGAAGAGATGTCTCCTTTTGAATCAAAAGATAAACCTTTTAATCGATATGATCATGCTTTGTTGGATGATGCTCTTGATGACTTTGTGGCTTTGTCGAAACCTTTAAACAAGAACAAAACTTCTAAATTAGTTAACATGATAAACCTAAAAGAGCATAATAAGCCTCTCTTTGAAGTCCAAGGTGCTTATCCTTCTCCCACCTTTCAAGTTCCTAAATCACCTCTCCTTACTGTCCAAGGAGGGTATGGTCGTGATTCCTTTCTTACTCCGAATAAACCCATCATCACTGTGCAAGGAAGAAAACCTATAAGTCCTTATAGTTATGCCAAGCAATTAACTAGAGAGAGTTATCATGCAGTTGCCCATACTTATCATACTAGAAATAATAGGCAACCTAATCCTCCTCCTGTTACTCTAGTTTCTCTTCCTAATCCTCAACCAACTCTTCCACAAGCTCCATGTATTTCACAAATTCTTGGTACGGAATATGATCTCATAGAACAACTTAAAGCTACCCCTGCTAAGATATCCCTTTGGGATTTGATTCAAACTTCTTCCACTCATCACGAAATGTTACAAGATGCCTTGAAAGATTTGAATGTTCCTCCACCGAATACATCTAGTAATATAGTGTCTTTGGTTAACTCTGTGATGAATCCTAAAGCTCAAATTGTGTTTACTCAAGACGAGTTGCCTACTAGTGAAATTCAACATCAATATGATCCCTTGATGATTGTGGTTATCATAAATGACACTGCTATAAGATGAACACTGGTAGATAATGGTTCTGGCCTTAATGTGTGTAGCATTAATCTATTGCATAAGATGAATGTGGATACATCCCTTATTGAGACTGACTCTTGTCCCATTCGAGGCTTCGATAATGTGGCTAAGTCTTCACTAGGTATTATCACCTTACCCCTCACAGTGGGGCCTATTACTTTGCCTACTCCTATCCATGTTATGTTAGGAAATCTAACATACAACTTGTTATTAGGGAGACCTTGGATTCATAGTATGCAAGCTGTCCCCTCTACATTGCATAGACAAGTTAAATTTATTTATAACAATAAGACATATACCTTGATAGGTGATACTAATTTCCAAGCTTGTCTGCAAACATCTACTTCCAAAGGGAGTTCTTCTAAGCCTTCCTCTTCTAGTGATGACTCTTTAAATAAGATACCTATCGATGAATCTTCACTCTCTGATGATCAAAATTCTTTGGATGAGTCTGAAGCTCCTGAAGAAGATTCTTCTCGACTTGAATCTACACATGAGAAGGCTTTTGATCCTGAGAAGGTTCTCGCAGAAGACGATTGGGGATCTCTTGATTTTAATCCCACCTTTGTAGGTGAGTATAGGGTTCCTCCTCGAGAGCTTAAAGTTGAAAAAAAGGAAGAAGCTAAAAATCAATCAAAATTACCTGAGCCTATGAGCAATAATTTTGTGGCCGCTTCTCAAACTTCTTCTCCTCACACCTCTAATTCTGAAGAATTTGATTCTTTGTCTTATGAAAAACCACCTTCCCTTTCTGAAATGGCTGATCGTTATGGTCGTGGTTTTCATATTGTATCTAAGCATGGGTATAATGGAAATGGTTGTGGCGCTCACTAACAAGGGATAAAGGTTCCTCTAGGGAATAATCTTTATGATGAGACCTTTGGACTTGGTTATAATCCCTACAAGTGCACTAAAGCTTCTAAAAGACCATGTATTAGTGTTAATGTTATTTCTACATCTCTACCAATGAGACACCCTGAGTATATTGATGGGGATCCTTTGTGTGCCTATGCTTTGGATGTCTTTCCTACCGATGATGCTTTAGCTGAGTTTTTAGGAGCATATGATACTCTTCCTTGTTATCATCACAATAGGGGATTTCCTTATTGTTTGAACACTGAAGCTTATTTTGGAAAAGAGATTGATAATGATGAGATTGTGGAAGAATTCCCTCAGTTAAAGGATACTCCTCAACAAAGTAATCTTCTTATAAGTGACATCATTGATGTTAAGATGGACCCTTGCAACGAAGAAAAAGTTATTAAAATTGGAAAGTGTTTGGATGAAGAAGAACAAAAACAACATGCAGATTTATTGCATGAATTCCCTGAGATCTTTGCTTGGACATATTCTGACATGCCTGGTATAGATCCTAAGATTGTTACTCATAATATTGTCTTAGTTCCCGATGCTAAGCCTGTGAAACAAAAAATTTGAAAAATGAATCCTAAGGTAGCTTTGCTTGTTAAGGCTGAGATTGAAAAATTATTGGAGGCTGGATTTATCCACCCTATTGATTATTCCCCATGGATTTCAAATATTGTCATTGTGACTAAATCAGATAATAAAATAAGAATGTGTACTGACTTTCGAGATTTAAATAAGGCTTCTTTAAAAGATGATTTCCCTCTCCCAAACATTGACATGATAGTTGATTCTACAGTAGGATATGCTTTGTTATCCTTCATGGATGGTTTTTCAGGATACAATCAAATTTTCATTAATCCTCAAGATCAATTCAAAACGGCTTTCACCACTCCTTGGGGTACGTTTTGTTGGGTGATGATGCCTTTTGGACTTAAAAATGCCGGTGCAACTTATCAACGAGCGATGACCCTTATCTTTCATGATTATATGCATAAGATTTTAGAAGATTATGTTGATGATATTTTAGCCAAATCCATTCTTCGTATAGATCACATTAAGATCCTTCATCAAATCTTTGAAAGAATTCGTAAATATCACATGCGCTTGAATCCCCGAAAATGTGTTTTTGGTGTGGATAGTGGAAAACTATTAGGATTCATAGTTTCGCATTGTGGGATTGAGGTGGACACTAAGAAAATAGATGCTATTGTCAACATGCCACCTCCTAGAAATGTGTCTCAACTCAAAATCTTACAAGGAAAGATTCAAGCTATTTGTAGGTTTGTATCTCAACTTGCGGATCGTACTTTTCCTTTTACTCAACTTCTCAAAAAGAATATCACTTTTCAATGGAATGAAGATTGTCAGCAAGCATTTGAAGATTTAAAAGTATATTTGGCTAATCCTCCTATCCTTCAACCCGCCGAACCTTCTAAGCCCTTTCTTCTTTATATAGCTGCTTCCTCTCATGCTCTCTCAGCATTATTGGCACAACATGATAAAGATGGTAAGGAGTGTTCGGTTTATTACATAAGTCGAACCTTACTCGATTATGAGACCCAATATTCTGCAATAGAAAGACAATGCTTGGCCTTGGTGTTTGCGACTCAAAAATTGAGACATTATCTTTTAAATTCAGAAGTCCGCATCATGGTAAAGTTTGATCCTTTGAAGCATCTTTTCTCTAAAACTGATTTATCAGGGCGCCTAGCTAAGTGGGTTATGATGTTAACTGAATTTGACTTAAATTTGTTTCACAAAGAGCAATTAAAGGGTAGGCGTTGACCGATCACTTAGTTGAGGCCCCTTCACCTTTCTCCTTCCCTAACCCTGAGTCTTTTCCTGATGATTTCATTCTTTGCACATAGAAAGATGAAACTTGGGAGTTATACTTTGATGGCTCTAAGTGTCGTACGGGATCGGGGGCAGGTGTTGTTCTGATTTCTCCTACAAAGAAATCCATTCCCTTATCTTATCGTCTAAATTTCCTATGTACCAATAACATTGCTGAGTATGAGGCTCTTATAGCAGGAATAAAGGCAGCCTTGGCTTTGAATGTAAAGCACATACATATTTATGGAGATTCTCAATTGATTATAAGACAAGTAACAGGACTGTATCAAGCAAAACAAGACAAATTATCACAATATAAAGACCTTGCTATCTCTTTGTTACAAAAATTTGATTCTTATACCATGGAACTTGTTCCTCGAAAAGATAATTGACATGCGGATGCAATGGTATGTGTGGCTTCTCTTGTATCTTTAGAGGACCCTGTGGTTGATCTTAAATTTGTTATTCACAACCTTATTTCTCCAGCTATTGTAGATGATTCTAGCTTGGTGACATGTTGTGACTTTATAGACTCAGATGAATGGTATTCGCATATCGTAAGATACTTGACCGATGGTACCTTTCCTGATTCCATCAAAAGGAACACTAAGGCTAGAATTCGCAAGCTGTCCGCTAGATATATCATTCTTTCTAATGTTATTTACCGAAGAGGTTATAATGGTCTTCTCCTTCATTGTCTTAACAAATCGGAAATCCCTATTGCTCTTGAAGAGGTGCATTCAAGTGCCTGTGGGGGGCATTTTGGAGGCAAATCCTTGGTTCAAAGGTTGCTTTGTATGAGATATTATTGGCAAACTATGCAGAAGGATTCTTTTTCATTTGTTAAGAAATGTCATCAATGTCAACAACACAATAATCTGATTCATGCTCCTGCCCAAGAACTTCGTTCTCATGTAGCTTCTTGGCCTTTCTCTGCATGGGGGTTGGATCTCATTGGTAAAGTCTCTCCTCCTTCATCTCAAGGACATACTTTCATTATAACCGCAACAGATTACTTTACAAAGTGGGTAGAAGTTGTTCCCCTTCGCTCTACTACTGCTGAAGTGATTTGTCAATTTCTTCTAGAAAACATTATTTCTCGATTCGGGATACCTTCCACTATAATCTCTGATAATGGGACATCATTTAAGAACAAGGACGTGAAGATATTCCTCAAGAAATATCATATCAAACATTGATTTTCTACACCATACTATCCTCAATCAAATGGTCAAGCTGAATCATCCAATAAGATAATGGAACAAATTCTTCACAAAACTGTGAATAAGCATGGTAAGGATTGGAGTACTTAGCTAATTTATGCTCTTTGGGCCTACTGAATGAGTGTACGAATTGCTACAGGAACCACCCCTTATAATCTTGTTTATGGTGCTGATGCTATTATGCCTTTAAAGTTAGAGATTCCATCACTTAGAGTTTCTCTCAAAGGTATAGTAGATGATGACTCTTATAGAGAACAAAGACTTCTACAGCTTGAGATGCTTGATGAACAGCGTATAAATGCTCTTGAGCATATTCAAGCGTATCATAAAACTCTACAACGAAGCTATAATGATAAGGTTATTCAACATTCCTTCTCAGTGGGTGACTTAGTTCTCTATGAGAATCAGCGCAATGTGAATGCCTTACCTGAAGAAAAGGGAAAATTTAGTCCTAATTGGCTTGGACCGTATATTGTTATTGAAGATTATGGATCAGGTGCTTACAAAATAGTGGGTGTAGACGGTACGCCTCTTAAAGAACCTATAAATGCTATGCACTTGTGTAGATACTATGCTTAATTCCTCATTCCTTATCTTTCATTTCATCTGTCTTCTTTTTAGTTCTTCGAAATTGGATAATATGTTAGCATATATTTGTTAGAGCAAATAGAATTAAATGATGTTTTGTTTAATCTATATTGCTTTGTTCCTGACAAGCGTGTTTCTTTACTCTATAGTTTGTCTTGAATCCATCTATGTAAATTGCAAAAGATTTACATTCCATTATGCTGGCATATTATACAATGTCTTTATGTGTTAAGTAGAATTGTATCATGTTGTGTTTAAATTAAATCACATTAGTTATATGATTCTTAAGACTAACACATATTTCTTCTCTATCATCAATGAGGTACTTGATTAAATATCTTATTTTAATTAAGTCACACATGTATCAATTTAATCATGGAGCATTGAAAAATCAATCACATGGAAATTAAATTAAGAACATACATGTACATCTATCAAATGTATTAACTTTAATCAAAATATATATTGTTTTAGGCATTAAAGATAACACATTTGAGACAAAGAGAAGCATGTATATATATATGTGGATCGTGTGTTCATATACAAAAGTAAGTCACTATACATCCAAAATGTGACCTATCCTACATCATGAGATCATCTCCTATCCCTAGGGCTAGTGGCTGGAGAGTGACGACTAGATGCTCCCTCCTGATCCGACCGTGAAGGTGGACCCATAGGTGTATAGCGTGATATAGACCGTGAATGACTCCAAGAGGAACTCCTACAATCCCTATCCATAAGGATCGCGCGATACGAGGTAGCCTCGGCCTGAGCTACTGCTAGATCACACTGTGCTCGCTGAAGGTTCTCTGATAGAACTCTCTCTCTCTCCCTCCATATTTCCACCTGTACTCGAAATGGGGAAAACAAGTCATCATGCCGACCCACGTTCCCTTGAGGTCTATAAGCAACCTATGAGGAACTAGGGATCTGTGCTGTCATGGAAATATCTGTCACTGCTTGCTGGATCAAGGAACGCCACTCCTGCACATTAGCTGTAGCAGTAGAACAAATTTTGTATTAGTACCATTTTATATCATCAAAACATTGATCAATCAATATAAACCTACTATACCTAGATCTCCCTCATGCCAGTAGGGATCGTGATATGGTAGCATCTGTGACTGGGAACTACTAGGCTCCCCATGCTCAAATGATCTGTGCACGATGGGTACAGGTCTCCGTATCACCTCGTGTTCCCCCTTTTGGGGAATAAGAGGGGGATCCAAGGCTATGGTATCATCTCCTGAATGGTGGGGAGCTGCATCTGACTCCTCCTCATCATCTCTATCCTCCTCCTCCTCATCATCCTTGTCCTCATCCTCATCCTCGTTCTCCTCATCATCATCTCTATCTGTGTCATCCTCCTCTCCTTCCTCCTCCTCCTCGGCACTAGGCTGATCTCCTATGGGTTGATCAGGATCTCCTGCCTCCTCATGACCCTCTCCCTCCTCTGGCTCCTTTGATCTGGATCCCTGATCCTCATCTCGGTCTCCATGTCTCCATGGACCTGGATGGCCTGTCAAGTGATCTGGTGGAAAGATAGGCCCCGGGTATGTCCTCACAAACCATGAGAGATACCTGTGCTATGCTCCGGGATCTGTGACATAATCAGTGACCACATCTTGATCGGACCCCTCTATATCTGTGATCTCGATATCATCTGTCGTAGGTCTCGCTACTGCTCTGGGTCTAGGAAGGACTCATGAGTGTCGAGTGTAGATGGGTACATCAGCTGGAACACACTACTCTAGCCCAAATTGCCTCTGTACTCAGTCAAAGTAGAATGGGACTATGATATGTGAGTATCATCCTCTCAGTAGGCGGTTCCTCTATAAGCATGCTAGCTGCCTCTCCATTCCATCCCATCTGTGCATCCATAGATATGGTCTCCATACTGTCACCTCAGCTGTCAATCTATCGAATGTCACTCTCCAATATAGTAGATCCCCAAATCTCCACTCGCTGGTAAGTGGATAAGCAAACACCCTAGGTCGCTCGCTAGCCGCACTCATCGGATAGCCGACAGGCCTGGTGCATGTGAAGTGCTCAAATATCCACACCTGCAGAAGTGTGCATGTCATCAAGCTACAACCCTATCCAAAAACATACTCCTCGAGGTCGTGATAAAGATGTGCAAGCATACTCCGACCCTAGGCACATACTCTCCTATGTCTCTCCATAGCCCTGATGCACCATGTGAGACCCCCATGCATGTGCGTACCTCACCCATTAGGGTAGATGGCTAGTGCAATGATGGCAATCATAAGATGTCTCATGAGTGGTACCTCTCCTGTAGGATGTAAGAGCCAACTGACCATGATGCGACCTCTCGTCTCACTCGGCATGACTCTCCCTATGCAGTATACCTGCTCCCTCTAATGGTCCTCCGCTGACCGATCGGTCGCGTATGTCACGGTAGCTCCCCTAATAGGTAGGCGAAGTATGCGGTACACATCCTCAAGTGTAACCGTCATCTCTCCTACTGGGAGATGGAATGTACATGTGTCAAGATCCCATCGCTCCATAAGTGCCATCAACATCGCAGGATGAAATCGAATGGCCAACATAAGGATCATATACCACAAACCTACTATCGATAGCATGTCCCTCTCTGCCTGAGTTAGTCAAGGAATTTGATCTCGCAAACTATGAAGAATCTGCCCCGTAGTGTGCTCTCTCATGTATGGGAGACCCTATGATACAAAAACATCAGTGTAATTAATACTCAATCATCAAAATCATCTATGCGAAAAACGAAAATTATCAAACATCGAAAGCTAACCCTGACACCCCTTGCCAAGTCCCTTTTGGGACCATGGCACTCTGTCAGGGACCATGGCGCCCTTCAGGGACCATGGCGCCCTCAGAGGACCATGGCGCCCTTTAGGGACCATGGCGCCCTGAGAGGACCATGGCGCCCTGAGAGGACCATGGCGCCCTTCAGGGACCATGGTGCCCTGATAGGATCATGGCGCCCTGGTGGGACCCAGGGTCAAATTCCAGGGCCCGCATTCGATCACAGAAAATCAAAGTCAATAGAAATGCAGAAAGTCAAAGTTCAGTCAACTCACCTCGTCTAGTGGCTCGTCGCCAATCACAGCCTGTCACATGATCTCCATCCTCATGGGACGCTCTGGTCGTCATGAAGGCATGATGATGGCTATGTGGGCTCCGCTACAATGAACAATACTCAGAAATCAACAAAGTGACAAATGCAATAGTCACTTTCGGGGTATATACTTTCATTCCTTTACCTTTGATTTCAAAACCCTAATTTTCCTCTATCACTCATTTCATCATAACTTGGGTTTGGGAGATGCGATTTTCAAACCGTTTGTTGCGTAGGAATTGTATTTTCGTTCCCTTACTCCCTGGGTGTTCCAAAATGTGCTCTAATGAAGCCTCTTCAGTGAACATCTCTCATCAATAATATCTCACATAATTTGTCGTAAGTAAACATGCTATCCTGTTTCACCTCCCTAATAAGCAAGCCGAAATAGGGGGGGCATATAGCTACTCACAAATTTCATCACTTTCCTTAGTAAGCATTAGGTGATTTTGTGATCTAACGTGTGTTTTGTAGGGTGCGGTTCCTAACTCTGTACTGCAGATACCGTTGGGGGCCTCGTTCGACGGACTTATGGATATATCCTTTTTCAAATAATGTTTACTTTCCTGTACTTTAGCTTGCATATGCACATAGTACTCATATGACCGCTAAAGTGGGGGCTAAATGTAACGTCATAAATTGTACGCACTTGCTAAAGCAGTACAATTTCACACCTAGTTTAGCACCCGCCTTGGCGCATTTTGCATTTTGCATTGCATTTCCCCTTTAGCACTTAATTAATTAGATTAATTAGGTCTAAGGTTCTATTTCATCATCTTCCACATCATAAAGTTGGTCCCTTTCATTAAAGTGTGCCCCTTTCATTTTATTCCTCCAATACATCATTTAATCAAAAACCCTAATTAGGTCCTATTTTGAACTTGGGGGCTTGATTTCGGGGGTCAAAACATCTCGAAATCACCTGTAACTTCGGGATTCTCTCTAAAATCATCATATCCGATGGTTCTAAAAATTTGGTGAAAAGTTGTCGGGACCAGGGCGCCGGGAGTGCACACGGTCCTGGACATTTTTCCTGAAATTTTAGGAGCGCGATCCAATCATAAAATAAAGCTTAACCCCAAGAAATTGGCGAGAGATTCAATCTCTAGGTCAGCCAAAAGTTGAAATTAAGACCTAGGGTTTCATATTGTAGTGTCCTAAAATTGTGACACTTGCAATTTTGATTGCATTTGGGTCTTCACGATGGTAGCGCGACGTTGAACCTGAATGGAGACCCCGAAACCTGTTTACGACATCAAAAACTGCATCTTTCTGCACCTTGGCCTGATCCTTCCTTGCACCCTGCTGTCCCGGGAGGTGGGACCACGGCGCCCAGTGCCTTGGTCCTTCAGGACCATGGCACCTAGTGCCCTAGTCCCCCAGGACCATGGCGCCCAGCGCGCTGGTCCCTGACCCTATTTTGGGCCCGGTCTCTTGTTGGGCATCGGGTCTTTAAGTTTGCAATTCGGAAAATAATGCTTCTAGGTCGGCCTAAGGTCGGAAAAATCAGTCTCCTAACCCTAATTGACAAGTATATAAACTACTTTTCCTCTCCTAGAAAAGAAGAAAAGAAGTAAGCAAGTACAAGACGCGGAAGCGATAGGCAAACATTCAAACATTCAAGCATTTAAGCATCCCTTCAAGCAATTGAGCATTCTAAGTCTCCATTCAAGGCTAGGTGTTGCATTCAAGACAAGGATTCAACCATTGAAGAGGAGATCACTTACAAAATACAACATACAACATCATTACACCTTCGCATGTAAGAATACAAACATTCTTACAACAAGGTATCAATACTTGTTTACATTACAAACATTTACATTTACAACATTCTCATTTCTTGGTTAATTCCAAAACCGGGGTTTGACCTAAAGGCAAACCCCTAATCCCTAACCCCCCAATCATCTTCTCTTTTCTGTGTGTAGGTTGTAGGTATGCGGTTGTAATTGAAGATCTGGAATCCTTGTGCAGAGACGAACAGATCCCCCTTCGTTTCGCGGATTTTTTGGAGGACCATGTGCACTCCGGGCGCCATCGTCCCATCAAATTTCACTCAAATTTGCAGAACAGCATCATCTCAACATGTTACTGCTAATTTCAGGTCCGTAGCTTCATGTCATGTCCCTATCTCCATTTATAAGCTAATCTTTCTTACTTTACATACATTCCTAGTTCAATCCTTCTATCTACATTCTTTACAAAAGAGGGTATCCTTGATGTCTTAACCCTTGAAACTCATTTAGAATCCAGTCTTGCATTGTGTGGGATTGGATCTTGTGAGTTTCAACCCCTCTTTTGAATGTAAAGTCTCTCCGAAGTGAAAACTGTCAACCCTAGTGACCTCCCTTCTCTCTCCTTGGGGGGGGGAACACCTAGGGTTCGATTTTCCGCTTTACACATATATAAGAGCTCTCTTTCTTCATTTGAAAGGATCTGAATTTTTGTTTTGGAGGGACCTTCTATGCAGAAAAAGAGAAGATCTTTGAAGACTTCAACATCCATCCATCGAGCATTCATCAATTTCATTCATCCATTTAGGGCTTTGGAGGCATGGAAGAGCAATAAGGGATCACCGACTGAAGATTGGCTTGTACCCCTCCCTTGGGGTTGGGTATGATTTCATGTTGTTTTCGTGTCTTTGCATAAGCCTCATTATATCACTTGTATTCATTCTTTAGATCACTTTGCATCTTGATTTGGAGCATTTACATTATCATTTTCAAGCAATTAGGGTTTACTTTCTAGGTTGCTCTAGTTTGCTTACTTGCATTTTAGGATCTTGCACACACACAAGGTCTGCACACACACTACTTTTACAATACAACTTGGCTATTCATGGAGGTGGAAATTACCAAAGCGGGGGTTTGACTAAGGAAAAACCCTATATAGCCGCCCACCATACCTTTTCAGATATAAGTGCAGGTTTCGGGATTCGGACGACGCAGCAAGTTGCAGATCCGACAGAAGCGGACCGAGACAAAACTTCATACCAAATTTCAGAGCAAAAGACCAAGACAGGGGTGTGGGGCGTCCTGGTCCTGCATGGACAGGGGTGCTAGGCGCCCTGGTCCCTAGGATAGGGGCGCTGGGCGCCCTGGTCCTTCTATCAGACAGCAAGTTTCAGACAGCTTTTCAGGTTACCAAACAACAGTTTCAGGTGCAGTTTCAGGAGCAGAATCAGGACAGTGGTGCCTGCGCCCCCGTTTTGAACATTTCCACTCAGATTTTAACTCTGGCTACGCATCTGTATTCTTGTCTTGTCCTTGTGTTTACGGTTTTCCATTGTTTAACTTCAATTCTGCAATCTTGTTATTAGTTCATGCTTGCACTTTGGAATTGAACTTGCATCATTTTATCTTTCAATTACAACAAAGGAATAGAAACCCTAATAGGTAGCCCATGGCTCTCTCTTTCACAAAATGAAGTAGCCAATTATGTGATACCTCTAGGCTCTTTTGTATTCCACAATGTGTGTCAAAAGGTAGGATTAGGACATGTTAGCCTAGTCTCGCTTTTTCCCCTACACACCCTTTATGTTAAAGAAAATATTAAGGGTCATGGCCTCAGTGAAATTCCTCAAGAGGTGGGTACCCCTACTAAATCCAACATACCATTAAAATCAAAACATACACCTTCCCCATCACACCTTCCATCCATTTTAGGTCCTTATATCCCTTCGTCCTCTATGCAAGGTCAGCAAAGGCACATATCCTTGAGTAAATTTCATCCATCCAAAAGAACTCCATTTCATTCATATCCATCCATGCATTCCTTTCCCCCTCCAAGCAATTTGAATGCCAAGTATAAACGTCATAAGTCTAGCAATCCACATGTATTCAAGGATCAACATGTCCAATATAATCGACATGTGAAAACAAAGAACAATATGATCTATAAAGAAAAAGAAATATCCAAAAGGCCACAAAGGTCCACTAAACAAAATAAAGCAAAGTCAAAATATACATGGGTTCCTAAATCCCTTGTGCAAGCAATACACTCCAAGGAACCACAAAAGCATGAAAAATCAAAAACCATGTGGATCCCTAAGCAACTCCTTGAAGCCCAAAAGCCTAAAGAAACATGCAACTTGGCATCCAAAGTTGCTATTCCTCCATCCAAACCTTCCAAGTCTATTCCTCCACCCCCTTTTTCATCCATTTTAGGCCCTTATGTCCCAAAATCCATAGCCTTTCCTTCATCAAAATCTCAATATCCAAAATACATTTTTCCTCCATCAGTCCATCACCCCTCAAGGTGTGTGCCAATGTTGATCTTGCCTTCATTTCCATAGAGTGAAACCCAATTCTTCCAATACCCTATCCATTATCCAATGCATATTTTCCATCCTTTGATCCCTTTGATCCAATCCTTTACATAAATCCTTGCCTTAGTTTCATCTTATTTTGCATGTCCTTATCCTACCAACATCTTTGAGCATACTTTTAAAGGTCATGGTCCATTTTTTTCAAGGCTACTATCCAAACAAAAAGACGCTTGAGTCCTTCTTCCATCCCCTATCATGTGTCCATCTTCTATTGAAAAAGTCAAAATACAAAAAAAAGTGAAAAAAAAAAAAAAAAAGAAAAGAGAAAAAGTAAAGCAAAAATGATTCGTCCACTGGTGAAAACCTGGCAAACAGGAGCCTTGGGCAAGTACCATGATGAAAACCTGGCAAATAGGCATCATGCGTAATTTATGAACTTCTTGTACACCACACTTGGGGACAGGTTTTATCCTATCATATCCTTTTGTCCTTCATTCTTCCATTATCCTATCGAACCCCTGTCATTACCATTCATATCCTATTGTCCCTCATGTACATATCCCCTTTTCCACCTTTGATCTTGACAAGGCTGAGGATCATCATGAGCATCATGCATCTTGTTTGCAACTTTTAGTCTATCGTAGCTTTTGGTCTTTATCCATTTGCTTATTACAACCTTTCATCCATATTCCCTGTCTTATTGCAACTTTCTGCCACTATCCCGTATCCTATCTCAACCTTCAGTCCATGTCCCTTATCCATTCTTGGTATTGCTTATCCTATCCATATCTTATCACTATCCATACACCCTTTTTCATTCCTTGATCTTGATCTGACATAAGGACGCAAAATTTAAACATGGTTTCAAAAACCTCTTGACATGTCCCTCATGCCATGTCACTGCTTTACATTGTCATATCCAGTCTCTTGTCCCATCATGCAATAGCCCTTGAAAACTGCATCCGTATTGTCTCCATGATAAAAGGCCTTTGTCTTCCCTCTATCCACCAACATTTCAGAAAGCCTATTTATTCACTTGTCATATTCCTTGCCTTGCTAGACACTAGGGGCAAAATCATAAAAATTGAAAAATATCCTTAAAAAATCATTAAAAAAAAAAAAAATGTCCTAAAATAATTCAAAAACATTCAAAAAAATGTCCTGAAATAATCCCTAAAAATCATAAAATGTCTTGAAAAAAAAAAAAATGAACACAAAAAAATTGTAAAAACTTGAAAAACGAACAAATTTTTTTTTTCAAAACATTAAAATCCAAAAACAAGCATTTTGCAATAAAAATGATCCCCTTGTGCATAGACAAATCACTGAGCATCCCTCCAATGACACGCAATCGCACATTGTGCTTTAATGAAATCATGCGTTAACAAATGAACTTTTTCAATCAAACTTCACATTCAAACTGATCAAAATTGTGATATCAATCAACCTCAAAATCATTTTTCCTTGTCACCACTATCATGGGTCTTATACAGGGTGTGGTATACTCGAAACCAGACCGTGTCCTATCTTAGACGGGGTACCGCATTCCCTGAAACCAGACAACATGATCGTCCTATCAACACTTTCAACTTTTGATAGTGAAGATCAAGATGTTTGTTTGACTTGTTGGAATTAGCGAGTCTTATCATTTATTGATTTATCTTCGATCATGTTCCTATGTTGCTCGATGATGTCACTGAGTGATTTAGAGTGACCGGGATGGTTCATGGTGCCTTTCTTTTTTTGTTGTGATTGCTATTTGTGGAATGTTTGTTACAAACTAGGGCAACTATATCATTGGGTGTCTGTGATAAGTACATTCGCTCTGTGAACACCGCACATACCTCGACCCTTGATGTATGCACCCTAGGATGCCTCACTCATTCCTTGTGTGTGAAGTGTCTGTCTTTTGCAAAAAGGGTTGCGTTTCATCTCTAGCCTTCAATGCCATGATGCTCTGCATCCGTTTTGCTACATTAAATAAAGGTTCTCACCTACAAAGTGCATTAGTGAAAGCAAGTTTTTCTTCATCTCTAACTATCCTTTGTCTCATTTTACTAACATTTCTTCCCTTAGTTTGGGTAGTCAGTTCCATCTAGTTCTCCGATCTACACAAACAAACACACATAGGCTGCATCCTGCATGCATTGATTAGTACATTTGCATTATATCAAACATCACATCAAGCATTTATCCATTTCATATTATAAATGCATCAAAAACACATAAAAAAAATATATCCATACATGTTCCACAATGGTACATCAACAGTGCATAAGCCATCCATACATGGAAAATAACTATAAGTCATAACACATTGCATCCCATCATATTGATGCATATCATATCATATATCAAAATAATATCGGAGTACAAAATTGGACTGTCTGTTTTAAGTATGGCCCGTAGGCTGACTACAAAATGTCAAACTACATTTGTCTCTGTCGTAAGGAGCATGTGCCTCTATCACTGGGTGCTCCCTCTGTCCTCATCCCTACCATGTCTCAAGGATGATGTCCCTCCTACCCTAGGTCCTGGCTGTGGTGGTCTCATAGGTCCACTCACCCCCATGCTGCTCACTGACCTCCGAGAGCGTGCTCTGCTCTCTATCCTCGATCGTGCCCGATATGACGTTGCTCTCTGCTCTGGTGGAACTGCACTCTCATATAGTGTCCTCCAATGGCGTATCTCCTCTCCGATCTCTACCAACATCTGTGCCATCTCACGTGCACTAGCATCCCTAATCGACCTAATATACTCGGTGACTCTCTGTTCTTCTCGCTGTGCCTGCGCTATTGCTATATCTCGAGTCGTTGTCAATCTGGCTATCTCTGCTCTGAACTGATCCTGCTCTGTCCTCAAGATGGCATTCTGTCTCTCTAATGTCACAATGTGATCATGTTGACTCGCTATGGTAGCCCTGCATATCTCCATCTCCTCTATCCTCGCTGCCTCTGGCTCTATGGGTATATCCTGCAATGACTCCTGATCGGCTGAATCTAGCTCATAATCTTCATCCTCATCATCTCCATCCTCATCACCACCCTCATCCTCATCACCGCCCTCATCCTCCTCCTCTCCAGTGAGTGGGAAGTCCTCCTATCTCCTCGGTACTGGAATATCAGGATCTGTCAATGGCACTGGCCATCGTCGTGCAAACCATCGCTCATACTCCTCTGTCGTCCCGATGCCCACCACATCTGATCTCCAATCCCACTATCTCTGCTATAGCTATGTGAAGTCAGCATATGCTATGTGTGGCTGAATCATCCTCCCCCACTGACTCATCTCTCTGTGAGATCGGGCAAAGTGTACAGTCCCTCTAGGTACATCTTGCCTCTCTCCAAACTATCGTCTGACTCTCTCTAGTAGGTACAACTCAATCACTCTCTAGTGATTCACTGGTCACCCAATCAGGTACCTCTCCTGTCTATAATACGATAGCTCATTACTATCATCTGACCATCCAGGGCAATCAAGATATGGCCTCCATATGAACTCTCTCAATCTGTCTAGCTCATGTTGCCAATACAGTATGTATCCAAACAGACCCTATCTCAGTGCTCCCCCATAGCAGTACACATATGGTCGGTGTGGTAATACCTGTCTCTCTGCAATCGGTCGATATATGGCTATGTGCTCAAATGCCCATACCTATAATAGTGTGACTCCACAACTCAAAGTCTGAACTCCCTGATATGCTATCTGATGCAACTAAAAATATAGCATAGCAAGTATGCATGGTCCCCATGCATACACTGTCCCCTCTGTCACCATCCGCTCTAGCACTCTTCCCCATCCAATAGGGAATCCATGTCCTCGTCTATCCCCTGCTAGTAGGCATGCTATCACCACTGCTATCACCACATATCGTCGATCATACTCTGATGCCATGGTCTCCCAGCCAATCTCCCTCTCTACGATATCTAGATCATCTGCATCACACTCAAATAATCTGCACAAAGCATTTCTCCCTGTCACTGGGTCATACTCTATCATCACTCCATGAATTGGAATCCGAGGATACACCATACATTCTCTAGTGTCACAGTCGCCTCTCCAGTCGCCAGATGGAATGAGGAGGTCTCTGAATGCCATCTCTCTGCCAATGCGGTAAGAAGTCCTGTGTTTGCCCTAATCTCGGGCATGAATGTGATGTAGTATATTCCAAGTCCTGCTAATGTATCTCTGTCCATGCTCCTAAGTCTATGTCATGACATGAAGCAGTCAGGTCGGTTCTCCCGCGTGATCAATGGATACTGTCAACTCTGCATCACAGTTGGGGCACACTGTCAATTTTAGGGTTTCCTTCTACGGGCTGCATTTCCTTGTTTCATGTCCAAATCAGGGTGTTTCTAATCTATTTTGACCTATCCTACCCTTATCCCCCTTTTCGGATCATTCGCATGCTGTTTTTGACCAAATTTGAGTTCCCAGTGCACAACTGCACTCGTGTGCTGTGTCCTATGCTTCTGTTGCATCAAATTGCGCCTGTGTACCCTACACAAGTGCAGGATGCCATACACAAGCATAGGATGCGCTCACATAGGCACAGAAGTCACTTTCTGCATTCCCTGTGGGCCCCACAATGTCCCGCAAGCAAGTCAAATTCATAAAATTGACAATATGGGTTTTTGAGATACATACCACTACTCCCACATCATCTGGTTGTCTATAGGTGTGTACATGTTCCCCAAGGTGATCTGCCATTGGAATGTTCGCCATCTCTCTGCAAGTGTCCTTTTTCCAGAGCAACAAATTCTCCTCTTTGGCTAGTGCAAATGAGCTCTTTTCACTCCCTTTATCTCATTTATAGATCTTTGTCAGTGCATCGATGGATATGCACCCTCTCCATCTCATGTTGGTTGTGGTCTTTTGCACCTTTCATTGCTTGTCATTCATGCATCCGATCCCCGATTTTCAGTCCATTTGCTCCTATCATGTTCTATCATTCTTATCGATCAATTGGCCTCTTTTTTGGATGTTTCTGGCCAATTCCTCGAGGGGGCATGCATATGTCATTGTCATTGTCTGGGGCATTTCCATTATTGTTCTTTGAAACAATGCTTAAAATCGCATTGTCTCAAAGAGGGGCAAAATGTAGACGTCTAAAACTGGTCAACGCTTGCGGAGTCATATTTTAACATTGGCGCATTACCTTATTTTAGGGTTTTTGCATCGCATTAACATTTCTCCTATGTTACACAGTTGGTCTTTATCATTTGTGAGCATCGAGTCCTTCTTCTGCATTCTTCATTTGTCTCCCTTTGAATTTGGTCTTGTCGATAACAATCTTCAGTCATGATTTTGATCGATCTTATCCTGTCGCATCAATGTGCATGCTCATTTGTCATTATTTTGGACATCGTCAATCCTAATTAGGGTTTTGTCCTCTTTTCAATCTTGTCATCTTGCGATCGATTCGTCATCGATCCTTGTCCTTTGGTCAATCTTGTCATTTTGTGATCAATTTGTCATCAATCTTGTCGTCTTGCGACCGATTTGTCATCGATCGTTGACATTTTCAATCTTGTCATTTTGCGATCGATTTGTCATCGATCGTTGTCATTTTCAATCTTGCAATCGATTTGACATCGATCATCATCTTTCTCAATCATGTCAATTTGGATCAAGTAGTCATCATTCCTCATCAATTGGCACATTTATCAATCAAATCGTTTGTCAGCATTGGTCTTGTCGTTAATCAGAATCATGATCAAATCAATCCTACATCAAGACCTAATTGTCATCCTTGCATTTCTAATTCATCTTCTAGGGTTTCATGATTTATTCATTTAATCTTGTTTGTCATTTTCCCTCTAAGGATTAATAAATAGTTTATTTGTCCTAAGTCTTCTCATCACAATTAAATGTTCATTTAATTGGCTAACTAATTCCTCCCTCTTTGTGAATTAATTAATGAATGAAAAATTATTAGTTAATTTACCTAATTTTCTAATTCATATAATTTCAATTTTCTCCTATATTTCTCCTAATTTCATGGGAATGACATAGCAAATTTGTCATAATTGACAATCAATCAATTTTGACATAGTAATTTGTCATAATTGACAATCAATCAATCTTGCATAGAAAGTGTCAATTTGTCATAATTGTCATTCTTGATTTGAAATTTCCTTTCAAATCTCTTCATGCTAATCTTGTCATTTCTCCAGTTTATCTATAAATTAGATGAATTTCTTCAATCAAAGTCCCTGGTCGAATCAATCATGCTTCTAGTACCCTTATGCTGTCGTCTTGTCTACTTGCTTTCACATCATGCTTATGCACTAGTAGGTGAGATCCACAAACAAATCTATTTGAAGGAGAAAGAAGGACAATGGAGCCACATGAAGAAGACATCTACATTTGGTTTGCTTAGTTTTCAATCTTGAATGTCTTGTCTTCATGTTTTCATTGAATGTTTTTAGGATTGTTATCACTGCATTTTAGTTTTCATGATTGAGTTAGACCAATTTCCTATTTGCTTTGATGATTTCCAAATTCCTAGCTACAACTCTGATACCAATTGATGGTATGATGAAAGAATAAGTATCTGGTAGATTACTGAGAGGCGGGGGGGGGGGGGGGGGGTGAATTAGTAAATAGAAAAAACTGATACAAACTTTCCCAATCTCAATTTCAATCACACAGAAAAATTATCAATGAAATAACACCGTCAATATAAAAACTCATAAGATAAATTGGTTGAGTGTGACAACAACTTAACAGTAAACAACATCAAAATTATAAACATCCAAATGCTTTATCATATGTCAACAAACCTCATTTCTCAATGCTTTCGGTTATCGTGAATTATCAGAATAGTTAAGTAGTTAATCAAATGAACCATAAGATAATAACCACAAAAACATTCAGCACATGACACAAATATTTTTTGACATGGAAATCCAAATAGGTAAAAACCACAGTGAGATGAGACTCACAAGATAACTCTCTAAACTCTTCTGAAGTTTGCCCTGTTAGGAGCCAAGTCTGTTAAAGCTTTGCAAAAGTCCTGTTAAGAACTGATCCTCTTAGGAATCACCTGGTTAAGGGATTGACTACAAATTCCTTGTTAGAAGAAATTACCCTATTAGGAGTAACCTCGGTAGAGGATTTTAAAATACAAGCTAATGGATCACCTTGTTAGAGGATTTGAAAAGTAACCAAGCTTGTTAGAGCTTACCCGGTTAGGGCATTTCAGTTTTGCTATAATTGTTACAAAACAACAGGGGTTTTATTGATCTGTCTAAATAGCACTACACTTGTTTGATCATCCTTTTTAAGTTCCTATCCGCCTTTACTCAAATTGCAGACACATCATCTAGTTCAACAACCACACACTTAACTGATCTCTACTAACACCTTTTAACAAGACAACTTCATCGATGTTATAAACAAATCAATTAGGTCGGTAACACAACAAAAAGATCATAGAGATTACAAACAAGTCAGTTCAAGTATGATCATTGGATTTCGTAGAAATCTCTGCATATTAATCAAGAAAGCCTTGACCACTCTTTGATCACCTCTTCGGTCTCTATAACTCATCACGCGCTTTGCATTAGATAAAATACACTTTGCTCATTCCCTAGACAACAATGCGCGAATTTTTTTTTGAAATTGTTTTCATACAATAACCATACGTGTCACCATCATTACTGCTCATCATCAGATCATATACCAACATAACCAATTCCACAACCTTAATCGGTTAGGGTTTAACAAAAACAACTGGTAGGGTTTACCAGTTACATTAAATAAATAGGGTTTAACCTTTTTTCCCTTTTAGCCTTTTAGCCTTTTAACCTTTTACCCTTTTAACTTGTTACTGGTTACTGGTTCAACTCACAAACTTACATACCGGTTTACAATTTACTTCACAAAGTTCATCCTATCGGTTACAACACAATATCAATAATAACAACAATATCATTACCGGTTAATTGACATCAATGACAACATATCATATCATTAATGAAATCTTCATGCAAATGCCAACAAATAAGAATGAAATCAACAGTGTAAACAGATATAGATAAATTCAGAATAATATTATAATACACCAAAAATATGATCACTCACCTTTAGGTCACTAGCAGTCGCCAATGCAGTCAACAACAATGATTTTCCTTGGTTTGAAACTTCACTATTGATCTGAATTCAGAGCCTAGAACCTGCCAGATTGTGTAGAGATAGATCTGATCTTTGAATGTATTTATACCAATCCTTATATGGTGAATTCTGTGGGAATTTTATATGGTATACAAATATTTGGCGAATCTCGCTTAACTATAACATGACTTATGTAATTTTTGAGGCAATTATGAGTCGTCCAAATAATTGGCGAATACAATATAGTTGGCAAAAATTAGGGTGAATAGAGACACGCATCGGCAAAATTTTTGGGTGAATTGGGTCCTCCTTGCCAACAAATCTTCATATGCCTATAAGAGAATTATGGTCATCTATTAAGGCAACCTCAGAGAGTGTAGGCGAAAAAATTAAATTTATCGTGTGTCCACCGTATATTCTATTGGTGAAATCCTCTCATAGAAACATTTAATTACATAAAATATATTGTGATTGGGTCATGAATTTGACAAAAATTGATAATGTTCTGGCGACATGGCCACCCCCACTTGGTACAAAATATTCACCATTTCCTAGGTCGCTAACGTGAAAAATTTGCCATTGGTGAATATTCGCTACTAAAGTAATCTCTGGACATCATATGGTCTTAAGGGGTCATATGGTATCCTGAGGGGTCACATGGTGTCCTAACTAGTCATATGGTGTCATTAGGGGTCATAAGGGGCCAAACATGTGTCAAAAACTATTTGGTCCTTTAGGACACTATATGGACATCATATGGTCCTAAGGGGTCATATGGTTTCCTTAGGAGTCATATGGTGTTCTAAGGGGTCATATGGTTTTGTTAGGGGTCATATGGAGTCTTAAGGGGCCACACATGTGTTAGAACACAATATAACCCCTTAAAACACCATATGACCTATTGGGACATCATATTATCTTAAGGGGTCATATGGTGTCATAAGGGGTCATGTCATATAATAGGATGTTAGAAGGGGTCTTATGGTGTCTTGAGGGGTCATATGGTAACCTAAGGGGATAGTGTTCTAAGGGGTCATATGGGGTACTAAAGGGCCACACATGTGTTACAACACCATATGACCCCATAGGACACCATATGACCCGTTAGGACATCATATTGTCCTAAGGGGTCATATGGTGTCATTAGGCATCATATGGGGTCCTAAGGGGCCACATGTGTTACAACACCATATGACCCCATAAGACACCATATGACCTGTTAGGACATCATATTGTCCTAAGGGGTCATATGGTGTCATTAGGTGTCATATGGGGTCCTTTAGGGGCCACACATGTGTTAGAAACCATATGACCCCTTAGGACACCATATGGATATCATATGGTCCTAAGGGGTCATATATTATCACCAAGGGTTGTATAATGTCCCAAGAGGTCATATAGTGTTGTTAGGGGTCATATGGGGTCCTAAGGGGCCACAAATATGTTAGAAGAGCATATGACCCCTTAGGATACCATATGACCCATGAGGACATCATAGTGTACTAAGGGGTCACATTGTGTCATAAGGAATCATGTCACATACTAGGATGTTAAAAGGGGTCATATGGTGTCGTTAAGGGTCATATGGGGTCCTAAGGGGCAACACATATGCTAGAACACCATATGACCCATTAGGACACCATATGACCTATTAGGATATCATATTGTTTTAAGGGGTCATAAGGTGTCCTAAGGAGTCATATGGTGTCCTAGAAGTCATTGATGGTATGATGAAAGAATAAGTATCTGGTAGAATACTGGGGGGGGGGGGGGGGTGAATCAATATACTGGAAAATTGATACAAAGTTCCCAAACTCAAATTCAATCACATAAAGTAAACATATCACAGTCAAGATCAATATTCATAAGAATACTTGACATCAACCGGTTTGACTCTTATAACAACTTAACGGTAAATAAATTCAATCTTTGTAAACATCAACAATGCTTAATCATATCTCAACATATTCATCTCTTAATGCTTCTAATTATCATGCCTTATCAGAAGTTAATCAAATCAACAAATAAGATCATAACCACAAAAACATTCACCACTTGACACAAATGTTTATGCGTGGAAAAACCAAATAGATAAAAACCACAGTGAGATGAGACTCACAAGAATAGCTATCTGAACTCTTCTGAAGTTTGCCCTGTTAGGAGCCAAGCCTATTAAAGCTTTACAATAAGTCCTGTTAAGAACTAATTTTGGTTAGGAATCATCCGGTTAAGGGATTTACAAATATGCCTTGATGAAAAGCACAATACCTTGTTAGGAGTAACCTCATTGGAGGATTTAAGAATCCAAGCTAATGGACCACCTTGTTAGAGGATTTAATAAGTAACCAAGCTTGTTAGAGCTTACCCAGTTAAGGGATTTCACTTCTACTGTAATTGTTAGAGAATAATAGTTTTTCTTGATCTGTTTGAATAACACTACATTTTCTTGATTAGATCCTTTTAATCTTCAATCTTCCTTACTCAAAGTGCAGATCCATTCACTGGTTAAGCAACTACACACTCAACAGTTTTTGCCAATCTTGCCAACAACTTTTACAAACAACTTCATCGACCTTAAATACAAATCTATTAGGTTGGTAACACAACAAAAACCTAATTCTCATCATCGAGATTACAAACAAGTCGATACAATCTTGATTGTTAGAAATCATAACAATCTCTTCACATTCTTCAAGAAAAATCCAACCGCTCCATGATCATCGCTTCATCAGACTTTGTAACTCATCACACATTGTGCATTAGATGCAATCCACTTTTCTCCTTCCCAAGACATCAAAGAAATGTGCCAAAACAATGTGAACTTATCCTCATACAATGATCATGAGTGTCTCCATCATTAGTGCTCATCAGATAATAAACCAACAAACTTGATCGGTTAGGGTTTAACAACTGATAGGGTTTACCGGTTACATTGCGTAGAAAGGTTTAACCCTTTACACCAGTTTACTAGTTCAACTTACAAACTTAACATACCGGTTTACAACATCTTCCACAAAGCTCTTCCTATCAATTGCTAGCCAATATCAAAAACCAACAATATCAGCAATAACATAAATTCCATTATCGGTTCAATTGACATCAATGACAACATATCATTAATGCAATCTATATGCAAAATGCCAACAAACTAAAAAATGCCAACAATCTCCCCCTTTGGCATTGATGACAATACAAATATCAACGCCTCTAATTGCTGCTGAGATTGGTGAATAGGAATCCTAGTTTACATTACCAAGTATTTACCTTGGTTTGTCTATCTTCAACTTGCCGCTGGTTTCCCAAATCAGTCACATAATTCTTCTCCCCCTTTGATAGTAATGCCAAAGTGAAAGTAAAAACATATAATTCTACTCTCACTGTACATCAACAACATACTGCAACTAGATGCTCCCCCTGTGGTATATATCCACTTCTTCATCAACCCATGTAAGATTCTATAAGTAATTCAGGGACTGATACAATCAACATCATGCTCAACTAACTTCATGAATAGGGACAACCCCCTATTTACTTCTAAGATACTCAAAAGCGGTCTTAGGTAGAGGTTTGGTAAAGATATCTGCAAGCTATTCTTTGATAGAAACATGCTCCAAGATAACATCTTTACTTTGAACTTTTTCCCTCAAGAAGTGATACTTCAATTCAATGTGCTTAGTCCTTGCGTACAAAACAAGATTTTTAGAGATGTTTATTGCACTTGTATTATCACACAAAATCTTTATTGGTTCTTATATTTTCATCTTAAAACCTTCCAAAATGTGCCTCATCCAAATAGCTTGTGTGCAATTCATGTAAGCTGCTACATACTCACCTTCAGCAGTAGATTGTGAAGTACAACTCTGCTTTTTACTACTCCATGAAACTATCCTTCCTCCTAGAAAGAATGCTCCACTGATAGTACTCTTTCAGTCATCAATATTTCCTACCCAATCAGCATCTATGTATGCCTTCAAATCAAAATGTCTACCATATGGATACCATAACCCATAGTCGACAGTACGTTTCAGATATCTAAAAATTCTTTTGGTTGCCATTAGATGTGCTTCCTTTGGATTCTTTTGAAATATAGAAACTATACCAACTGCATGGGCAATATCCGATCGACTGTGAACAATAGTGTAATTTGTTAATCATTGACCCGTATTCCTTTTCATCTACAGACTTAGATGCATATTCCTTGGAAAACTTACAACCTGTAACCATTGGGGTTCCAACTGGTTTATAGTCACTCATACCAAAAGTCTTCAAAACCTCTTTCACATACTTAGATTGAGTAATGAAAATACCATTCTTCATTTGTTGTATCTGCAAGCCTATGAAAGTTTGTATTTCCCCTACTAATGACATCTCAAGCTCATTCTTAATTTCATTTGCAAAACTATTGCTCATGTCATAATTACCTCCAAATACAATGTCATCAACAAATACTTCACTGACGAGTATTTCATATCCTTCAGACTTGAGATAAATGTTGTTGTCATCACTAGTTCTAGCAAATCCTATCTTCATCAGATATGTATGAAGTCGTTCATACCATGCTCTGGGTGCCTGGTTTAATCAATACAAAGCTTTATGAAATTTGCATACCATGTCTTCCTTATCTGTCAATGCATAACCATCAGGATGCTCTATATAAACCTCTTCTTCCAATATCCCATTAAAAAATGCAGACTTAACATCCATCTAGTATACCTTGAACTTCTTATGAGCTACAAATGCAAGCAAAGTTCTGACACCTTCCAGTCTTGCTATTGGTGCAAAAGTTTCTCCATAATCTTCTCCTTCTTCTTGCACATAACCTTTGCAGACTAATCTTGCCTTGTTGCAAACTACAACACCATCTTCATTTAACTTGTTTTTGAACACCCATTTAGTACCTATAACATTCTTGTTTACCGGTTGGGGTACCGGGGTCCAAGTGTTATTCTTCTCAATTTGGTCCAATTCCTCCTCCATAGCTTTAACCCAATGATCATCACCAAATGCCTCCTTAGCACTTCTAGGTTCAAAGGTGGAGATCATGCAAGAGTTCTCTCTTATTCTCCTTCTCATTAGTACTCCACCATCCTTATCCCCAATAATCTATTTAGGATTGTGATTCAATCTCACATACCTAGGAATAACATGATCATTCTCTCTAGGTTCAACTTCTTCATTATCATGTTCTTCTGAATTTATTTGTTCCAGTTGAACAAGTACATCAGGATTTGCTTTACCAGTTTCTGATTTAATAGTTTTAGGTTCCAAAAGAAAAATGCAAGGATCTTAATCATTTTTCTTTGAACTGGTTCCTTCTGAAATTTTAGGACATTCATCTACACGAACATCAACACTCTCAACAATTCTCTATGTCCAGTTGTTGAAGCATTTATAGGCCTTACTCTTGGTGGAATAACCAAGAAATACGCCTTCATCACTCTTAGCTTCAAACTTGCTTATGTAATTGTTACCCCTTTTATTTTCACTTATAGCCCATCAAAAATAAGGGTCATCATTTTTGAAGAATTTAAGTCTTCATCAATTGAGTTTCGTACTCATTTGTTGAACCTTTTATAAAGTTCAAATTCCGGTTCAAAGGAAATGCGATCCATTAAGTTCTAAGTCTTCATTAGCATAGTCGTCGAACTTGAACTTTGAACCTTTCCGGTTCAAGGTTCAAAGTTCAATCGGTCTTTTGTCTTGTGTTTTGCGGCTGTCTCTTAGTGCTAGTCTTGTGGTTGTTTTGAACTTGAACCATTGAACCTTTTTTTGAAATGGTTCAAGGTTCAAGGTTCATTCCTGTGTCACTGAATGTTCCTTTTGTCTCTTTCTGCCTGTTCGCAAATGTTGATCTTTTTTCATTGAACTTTGATCCAATGAACTTCTTTTAAAGTAGTTCAAAGTTCAAAGCGGTGTTTCAAATCAACCCGATGGTGTTTAAGAAGAAAAGGCGGTGCGATGGAAACAAAATATTCCTCATTTTTTGTGTTTTCAAATTTTAATTATGGAAAACAATCATGAGAAAGCATGTCGACTGTGTGAAATTGATTTCTAATTAATGAACATGTTAGAACTATATCAAATCACAAGGGGTTTTACACGGATGAATGAGCTGGGGTGAAGCGTGTTTTGGTTCTTTTCAATGTTCTCCGTCCTTAAATATGATGCTTCTCAGGTAAGACAATTATTGTTGCCACTGGCAAAGAGTAGAGACGTGGAAGGTAATTTAGCTCAGTTTTTCCGAGGGTTTCACAGTTTGATGGTGAAGACAGGTGAGTTCAATTGCTTATTTTCTCCTACTTTGTTTTAGTTCTGAAATTGGAAAACTGTAATTCTTTGCCTCGGAGTTGAATGCCATCTGATTGATGCAATTTTAAGCAAAAATGAGACCGACTCTTCCAAAATTGGGTCAGACATCATGCTTGATTAGTACCCTCCCAGAATTAGATGATACAACCTTTGTTCAAAATGAGTTAGATAATTTTCTAGAAAGGGCTAAGAACCCAAAAGCTAATTCCATGATGACAAAGATAGTTCATAGTGGTCTGGTTGAGGCCGCCACATTCCCAATTGCTACTCCTTGCCAAGAATTGGTATATGCATGCATGAATAGATATGATGCTAGTAATAGGTGTATTAGAGCCAATAATGGAGACATGCTAGTGCGAATTGATAGAGAAACAGTAATGGCTGCAATTGGAATTCCTCACAAAGAGTCGTATGAAGATTGGTCCATAGGAACCTCATACGCATTTTTCCCTCAGAAGAAAAGTGTTTATCGGAGCGTCATTGCTAGAAAATGGCTCCTTAAAATACAGAAGGGAGGTTCTAGGCTGCCTAAACCCTTGACAAGAGAGCATTTAATTACAGAAGTAAGAGATATTGTGATTCTTTTGAATAGGCTTAAGGGGAATTCACATGCCTTCTATTGGGAAGACTGGATGTATTTTTACATTCAGGTATTATTATATGGTGAGAAGTACCTTGACTGGGCGCAAGTAGTTACTGAGAGATTGCACGAAGGTTTGAGTAATTTTGTTGGAATGGTTGGTTTTCATATGACTTCATACCTGTTTTATATTTTAGCCTGTATCAGAGAATGGCCAGGATTATATCAAGAACCTTGGGCTAATGGAATGAAGGTCTATGAGTGTTATCCACATTTGCAGATGGAGAGGTACATAGAAAACTTCTTGAGATGGAATGATGTCTTTGTGGGAAGATTAACTTTTGAACTGCAGGGAAATTTGAATAATAGAATGTCACCTGAGGCGTTAAAGTGGGTCAGTACATATGGGAGTTGTTTTATTCAATTTCCTAGATTTACTTATATTAGAATTGGTGGCTTTGAAGAGGAACCTTTCAAATTGCCTAGATATGCTCTCGATAGTTATGTACTCTTAGAAGTTTGCAAACAGTTAGCTCATGTTGATAAGAAATTAGGGATGAAAAGTGAGTCTGAAGCAATTTTCCTAGTTGAACTCGGATATTATAGTTGCAAAATTGTTTCTGATGCATTGAACTTAGAATTGGAGCTCAAGAAAATGAATTTGCAGCCTTATGTTGCTCGGAAAGGGTTTGACAACAAAGAATATGCAATGAAACACTTGAATGTTGATGTGAACTTTTCACATATACCCCAGATAGAAGACTACTGGGAAGATTGCTATGATGAATTTTAAGTCCGGAGAAGATTATGGTCAAGGTTCACTTTACGGCAAATCATTACTTTGAAATTGCCAATGAACATAGCAGAAATACAAGAAGAGGAAGGTGAAGATGTATTGGACCCGGAGTTCAATGAAAGAGTTCATGAGCAACCTATTCCTGAAATTGACTAGGATAGGAGAGAAGAAGAAAATATTCAATCTAAAACCTTTAATGTTATAAGGAGAACATAAAAATGGTTAAGAGACCGTAGATCTGGAACAAGATTGACCACTACCTCAGCTGAGAAATTAGTTGAGCAACCTCATGCTGCTGTACCAATTTCTTCTTCTAACATTATTGTTGATATTGCAGGTGTCATTGATACACAAAGTGAGAAGGTTCAAAGTAGAAGATTTAAAGAACCACTATTTGGCCCCTCAACAGTTTGAGTCATCCGTTCCAGAAGTAAGAAGAAAAGTACAGAAATTTTAGGAAAAGAAACTATCATAATTCTTGATAGAGAAGAGGCGCAAGTGATTATGGGTGAACCAGAAGCAAACATCCCTGCAGCTCAAGATGCAGGTAAAGAAAAGGATCAACCTAAGGAAAACCCCAATCAAGCGACTACTTTGGCTATCATGGATTCGTCTGAATATCAGACGCCACTAGCAAAAGAATCTCCAAATGTTTCAAGGTGGTTGGGAGCTTCAATTAGTAAGAAACAAAATGTAGTCGCTATCAGTGTACCAATGGAGGATATGGTGAGTAAATACCTCGGGAAAACACCTAAGTCTAAGAAGCTAAAAGCAGAAGCTATGCTAGAAGTGGATGAGAATACAGGGCATTGGGTAGCTGAAGTGGCTAGGCCGATTTCAGACAAAGATCCAGAGAATGCTACTGAGAAGGATTTTGTTGTTGAAAAGGTTGATTTAGGAACTGCTTCAAGGGCTATTGATGGAAAACACCTAGAATCCTCCACTAAAAGAATGTTATCCAGAACATGGAAGGATGAGAAGGACAAATGGGAGTTGAAACAAACTGTTAAGCAGATGGCAGAGTACATCAATGCCATACATCATCCCAGTCCACAGCCCCTGTCATAGGTTTCTCAGAGTTTTGATCCTAAATCACCCATGGACCAAAATTTGTTGGATAAGGTTCAGAGGAATCATATGTTGGCAGAAACCTTCGAGGAGTGGCTTGAATCCATAATTCAGCAAGGAACAAAGTATATCACCAATCTGATTAGGGTGTATGAAGATGCTGTAACTATAACTCAAGAGCTTGAAACAGAGGTGTCAGCATGGGAGAAGGAAAGGAAAAAATGGGTTGTAGTATTAATTTAGCTGAGAGATGTGCAGAAATATGGTGTCATGAAATTTCTCACAGAAAAGGCAGTAAATGATTTGGATGACAAGATACTGTATGTGGCCAAGGAAAATATTGAATGGAGAAATTCAATCATAAAGCAAGGTCACGAAGAGTCCATTAAGCTGTTGAAAGAATTGAAAGAACTCATTCCTGTGATGCATAAAGACTTAAAGTGCATTGATGTACAACTTCTTAAGGAAGATGGACAGACCATCGAGCAGGCAGTAGATATGGTGGAGAGTTTCAAAGGAAAGATGAACTTGGTTAAAGAATCAAAGTCTTTAACCAGAGATGAGTTCACCAGAGTAGCTCAAATTGAATCTATGTTAGTTGTCTATTCAGATCACTTAGAAGTGCACAAAATTAAAGTTATACAAGTGAATATGGACAAAGAAGTTTGGAAGCAATGCATCCTGCACATTGGGCTCCCACATTACCAAGTTGTTCATAACTTGTCCATGGCTCATATGGAGTGGCAAAATATACGTGGCACCACACACACCCATGAGACAATTTAAGCCATGCTCTGTTCTTATCATTATAGCTCTATTTACGGCTCTTGGCTGTTTAGTTAATTTTAGTTACGAACGGTTGTTTCTTGAAACTTTGGTTTTAGTTAATGGGTCAGTTTCATTTTGCTAAAAAAAGACAATTTAGCCTGGTGGCTATAAATATTAGTTATGGATGTTTTGGTGGGATCCATAAAATTTTGTAAAAATTGAGAGAGCAGACTGGTTTTACTTGTAATTTCAGTGAAATACCCATCTTTGAATGGAATGGAATATATGATACATTAGAAAACCTGTGAGTTTGAATATATAAAGATTTCTGTTGGAATAATTATGTGTTCATGTATCTGATTCCTTTCTCTGATTTTTCATTTTAAGTTTGTGGATCAATTTGATGAATGAAATTAGCTGAAAGCATTTGAATATTCTGATTCCCCTTGTCCTATGAGTCATGCGTGAGTATTAATCAGAGTTCAAATATTTTTGATCATCCTGTGAGTTAATCTTCATTTGAAGTCTAATGTCTTACTATGAACTTCATTATCTATCATGAAGAGTTCACGTTGTGTTGACAAGTGAATGTTGAAGCCTTTTGTTTGATTTCTAGTTAAAAGTTAATTACATGATTAAATTTATTCAGGTTTCATTGAATATCATATAGGGAGTTGTACCTTTATGTAGAGGGTAAAATAATAATTATTTACCCAACTGTTGGTTCTCATTGGTTTTCTATTGGGCAATAAGAGTATTTATTTATAAATTTTGAGAGATCCAATCTGTTAACCAACAGATTTTTGGCAACTCTGCTGGGGAGTCGAATAATAAGATTAGTTATATAGCCACAAGAAAATAAGTGATTTGTTTCAGTTTGGTTGAGCTTGTGAATCGTGAGCACACTGGAGTCACGAAGGTACACTAGGTCTCAAAGGCATGAAGGGATATTTGATCCAGTTTTTCAAGACTTGCAAAATTTGAATTTCTTTCCTCCCTTTACACCCAGAAGAAGAGCAAGAAGTAGACCCCCAAGCTCTTCCCCTATTTTTCCCCAAACTTCTATTTGTTAGGCCTTAACCTTGCATGGTGTTACTTTTCCCTCTATAATTAATCCCACTCCTTTGAATATTGTGCTTCCCATGATTGGAAATAATCCATGGGGTCCAGCTGTAGGACCACTTGCTCTTGGCACTAATTTGCATTCTTTACCTAAAGGGTCTAGAGAACACTTACCCAAGTTTAATGGTGATGGAAGGGTGACAGTCGATGAACATTTGAATGCATTTAATGTTGCATGTGGGGTTTTAGCTGTTCAACATGAAGATGTAGCAATAAGGTTATTTGTCTAGACATTAACTGAAGGAGCAACTGATTGGTTTTATCATTTGCCAAATGGTGTAATAACAAATTGGCAAGATTTGAAGACCAGGTTCAAGGCTAAGTTCAAAGTAGCAGAAGATGAGCATTCCCTCATAGCCCAGTTAGCCCAATTAAAAAAAGAGAGTCCTGAGTCAATGAGGGATTTTGTGGTGAAATTTGATAAAATTGTTCATAAGATTCCAGCTAATAGAAGGCCCTCTGATGATAATTTAAAGTGTTTCTTTATTAATGCAATGCCTGCAGAAATAAGTTTCTTTATTCGTAGGCAGAGAGTGCAAGATTTAGCCACCGCCAAAACTTTTGCGTTGGAGTTAGAAGATGATTTAATTAATGCGGGTAAATGGAAAAGAGAAGCTCAAACTGCTATCTCACAATCATCAAATTCCACAACTTCATCTGACCCTGTAATCCAGAGACTAGTGAATGATGTAATTACCCTTAAAAGGCAGTTACCTAAGACTAGTACTTCCTATCCTCAGCCTTATCAAGACGTTCCAAGAAGAACCAATAATCAACCCACAGGGATTGGGAATAAAACCTTACAACTACCTCCAGTTCAACAAAGACTGGCCATTGAACCACCACCACATAGGGGAAACATGTGTATTTTTCATTTAATTGATGATCATGATGGTAGTTCATGCCCTGAAATGGTACGACATGCACAAATGCTTAGTACAGGAGAAGTCATAAATGAGCTTGGTTCAGAAGAAGATGTTCATGGGCAACCTAGCGACTCTGGAATACACTTTCTTGAATATGAATCTGATTTAGATAGAGGAGGTGATATATTGGTGACCCTTTAAGATCCCTCTTGTGTCGTTCTTACTAGGAGTCAGCGTCCTTCTAAAACTGCAAGTATCCCTACTTCTTCTGAAATCTTAACTAAGGGTAAAGAAACCATGAACTGAAATTTGGATAATGGTTCAAAGGTTCAAGAAGTTCAAATGCTCAAGCGGTCTGAGTCTGATATTTCTTTTGATATTGTGCAATTTTGCAAATCATTGAGAATTCAAATCTCGCCTGCAGAATACCTTAAGCTAAACCCTAAAGAATTAGAAAAACTAATTAAGTATGTGCAAGAAGGAAATTCTCAGCTAAAACCCTCAAGTTTACCATTGGTTAATCTTGAAACTTCACAATATAACAAGGAGGTCAAAACTACGGAATTGTTTGTCGCTTCTACATCTAAGACATCTATTGATGAACCAGTTGAACCATTGCACATATCTGATCCAAAACCTGAGCCATTTTATGTGTCTTTATTTATTAATGGATATAAGCTCAATAATTGCATCATCGATTCAAGAGCTTCTGATAATATAATGCCCTCTACAGTTGCCAAAGCTTTAGGCCTCCCTCTCACTAAAACCTTTGGGAAATGTTATTCAATGGATTCAAAACAGGTGCCCTTGCTTGGTTAGATAAAAGATGCTCAAGTTGCTCTAGCAGTTCATCCAAATAAAAGAGTAAGGCTAACCATACTAGTCGTTGATATTCTTGCAAGTTATGGAATGCTTTTAAGCAGAACCTTCTGTAAGGATTTAGGTGGTGAAATTAAAATGGACTGGTCTGAAGCAATGATTCCAATAGGTAAACAAAAGATTACTCTCATTCCTGAACCAAAATCCAAATATACGGTTTTTCCTTCTGATGATCCAAAGTCGTGAATATTGTATTAGGAGTGTGAATTTGGAAACTACTTGCTTTTCTCTGATGATAAAAAGAGTATGTCGAAAGACGTGGTTGATCATATTGCAGAATTGTGGATAATGGAATTTGATGGAAGCTGTGCATCTGCTGGGTCTGGCACTGGAGTGGTACTTATTTCTCCATAGGGTGAGAAGATTCCTTTTTCTTTTAAACTAGAGTTTAAAAATACAAATAACACTGCAGAATATGAAGCATTATTGCTAGGAATTGAACAAGCCAAGAAAAAAGGGATTAAACTGTTGTGCTCTAAAGGTGATGCAGAATTGATTGTAAATCAGGTTTGTAATCGTTATTCTGTGAAAAATGAGAGACTCAAACATTATAGGAATAGAGTTTGGGATGAAATTGAATATTTTGATGCATTTTCAATAGAGGCTATTCCCAGAAGTCAAAATTCTCACGCAGATTCTCTAGCGGTATCAACATCTTTACTAATTCCACATCTAGATTTTGGTACTGATGTTTACAGAATTGAAGTAATTTATCGTCCAAACGTTCCTAATAATTCAGATTTCTGGCAAGTGTTTGAAGATGATAAACATATTGATAAGTTCTTACAAAATGCTGCTATGTTTGCTTCTTCTTATTTTGAAGGTTTAGAAAACCAATGTAATGAATTTTGTCTAGATGAGAAGGGAAGCTTCAGAGAGGGAGTAGTTCAGCTTAAAGGGAATCAAATTCCAAAAGGATTGGTAACTTTAGAGAGCCTATTTGACCAGAATGACAAGTGTGTAAGAAGAATTGATTCCCACAATGCTTATACATTAGGTGAATATGTGAAAATTAATATTGGTGATGAAAATAATCCAAAAATGGTTAATTTGGGTAAATGTTGCACTTCTAAAGAAAGGCATTTGTTTATTGAACTATTGTGAAGGTTTCTTGATGTTTTTGCCTGGTCTTATGAAGATTTGAATGATTTTAGAGATGGTCAATTTCAACATCATATTCCCCTTAAACTAGGAGCGGCTCCTTTCAGGCAGAAACTAAGGAATTATAACCCAAAAGTTGCAGATGCAATTTTTCAGAGAAATAGATAAAATGCTTCATGCAAGGATAATCTATCCAATCCATCATTCTACATGGGTGGCTAATATTGTTTCGGTTCATAAGAAAAATGGAGAAATAAGAATTTGTGTTGATTTTTGGAATCTGAATCAAGCTATTTTGAAAGACAATTATCCTTTACCAGCGATGGATCACATTCTCCAAACTGTTGCCAGATCTGAAATGATGTCAATGCTTGATGGTTTCTCTGGATATAATCAGGTAAGTGTGGCAAAAGAAGATCAACACAAAACTGCCTTTACAACACCATGGGAAACTTTTGCTTATAACCGCATGCCTTTCGGTCTGATAAATGTTGGAGCTACTTTCCAAAGAGAAATGAACCTTTCTTTTGGTCATCTAATTGGTAAGATTATTGTTGTGTATCTAGATGATTTGACACTTTTCTCCAAGAAAAGGGAAGATCATTTTAAGGATTTAGAAACTGTGTTGCAAAGATGTCGAGATCATGGTATTTCTCTTAACCCAAAGAAATTAGTTTTCTGTGTTACTGAAGGAAAGCTTTTAGGACATATAGTTTCACAAGATGGTATCAAGGTTGATCCTGATCATGTTAAAGCTATTCAACAGCTAAGTTTTCTGTCAGATAGGAGTGGTGTCAAATCATTCTTTGGTCAGGTAAGCTTTCTTAGGAGATTTGTGCCAGATTTTGCTGAAATCACTAAACATATTGTAGGAATGATGAGTGAAAAACAGATCTTTAAATGGAAAGAGGAAGCAAAGAAAGCTTTTGAAGAGGTTAAAAAGGCCATTTCCCATGCTCCAACATTAATTAATCTTGATTTCAAGAAAAACTTTATCATTTACTGTTATGCTTTAGAATATACAATGTTCGGTATTCTCCTACAGAAGAATGAACTCGGTGAAGAGTTCCCCATTGCATTTATGAGCATTCCGCTTAAAAAGCATGAATTAAACTATTCATTGAATGAGAAGTAGGCTTTCGCAGTTGTTAAAGCTGTTAAGCATTTTAGGTATTACATATTGCATTCTCATTCAATTGTTTTTGTGCCAAATTCTGCGGTTAAAAGTATCTTGACTCAGCAAGAGGTGGGAATGAATAATAGAGCAACTTGGGTTTAAAAGGTTCAAGAATTTGACTTCGATATCAGGCCAACAAAGTTAGTTCGTGGACAGGGATTATGTCGGCTAATGGCAGAAAATAAAGAAGAAGAAGAAAGTTTGCCTTTAGCTCTGTTCGTTAGCTTGCAGGATGAATGGTTCACGGATGTAGCCTTTTTCCTGACATATGGAGAATGTCCTACACATTTGTCTCCCAGAGAAAAGAGAAACTTGAAGTTAAAAGCGGCTAAATATGTTATTTTTGATAACATATTATATAAGAAAGGTCTAGATGGAACTTTCATGAGGTGTGTGGATAAAGCACAACGTGAGGCCTTGTTGAAATCATTTCATGATGATGCTTGTGGGGGACATTTCTCTTCTACAGTCACCGCATACAAAATATTAAGGAATTTCTATTATTGGCACGATATGTTTAAAGATGCTTATGCCTGGGTTGCTAAGTGTGATAAATGTAAATTCTTCATAGGGAAACCACAGCTAGCCGCTCTACCTCTTAGGCCAGTGGTTGTGGAAGAACCTTTCAAGCAGTGGGGACTAGATTTCATTGGTCCACTGACACCCTCTTCTAGCGCTAGACATACACATATTCTCACAGCTACAGATTATTTTACTAAGTGGGTAGAAGTAGTTCCTGTTAGGAGAACAACCTCAGAAGTAGTATGTGAGTTCATAAAGGAAAATATTATGGTTCGCTTTGGGGTACCATTGAAGATAGTGACAGATAATGCTACAAATTTTTCTTCTATAGAAATATCCATGTTTTGTTATGATCATGGTATTTCGTTGGTGCATTCCTCTGACTATTATCTGTAGGGTAATGGTTAGGTAGAATCCAGTAACAAAAAATTGATAAATATCATGAAGAAATTGGTCAGTGAAAATGCTAAAGATTGGCATAAAAGGTTATATGAAGCCCTGTGGGCAGACATAACATCACCAAAATGAGCAATTGGTATGTCACCTTTTGAAATTGTGTATGGCATTGGGGCTCAACTCTCACTTCCTCTTGAATTGGCAGCTTCCAAATTACAGACAGTTATTGAAGATTCACATTTTCAAAATGCACTAGAAAGGAGGATTATGCATCTAGCTAGAATAGAAGAAGAAAGGGAAAAATTGGTTGACCACATTACGGAACATCAGCAGTGGGTTAAATAGATTTTTGATCATAAAGCCAGGCCAAGGAAATTTATGCAGGGAGATCAAGTCCTAATCTGGGACAAAAGAAGGGAGCCGAGGGGAGCACATGGAAAATTTAAGTCCTTGTGGAAGGGTCTGTTTTTGATTCATGAAGTTAAGGGACCAAACTCTTTCAAGCTCGCATATATGGATGGTACTGTTCTTCCCCTGTCTTATAATGGACACGATCCCAAGCTTTACAAATTGTAAGCAGACATTCCCTGCATTCTCTGTACATAGCTCAATTTTGTTAGGTCAGTTCTGTTGTATCTAGTTGTATTTGTTTTGCATTCTTGTCTTTGTTTTAGTGTGAAACCAGAGATTCTAAGTTCCTTCCTAGTCCTTCACAGTCTCGGTCCCTAGTCAGAACCAATTGTTACCCCCTTTTTTTTCGATTATAGCCCATCAAAAATAATGGACATCATTTTTGCAGAATTTAAGTCTTCATCAATTGAGTTTCGTACTCATCTGTTGAACCTTTTATAAAGTTCAAATTTGGGTTCAAAGGAAATGCAATCCATTAAGTTCTAAGTCTTCATTAGCATAGTCATCGAACTTGAACTTTGAACCTTTCTAGTTCAAGATTCAAGGTTCAATCGGTCTTTTGTCTTGTGTTTTGTGGCTGTCTCTTAGTGCTAGTCTTGTGGTCATTTTGAACTTGAACCATTGAACCTTTTTTTGAAATGGTTCAAGGTTCAAGGTTCATTCCCATGTCATTGAATGTTCCTTTTGTCTCTTTCTGCCTGTTCGCAAATGTTGATCTTTTGTCATTGAACTTTGAACCAATGAACTTATTTTAAAGTAGTTCAAAGTTCAAAGCGGTGTTTCAAATCAGCTCGATGGTGTTTAAGAAGAAAAGGCAGCGCGATGGAAACAAAATATTCCTTGTTTTTTGTGTTTTCAAATTTTAATTATGGAAAAAAATCATGAGAAAGCATGTCGACTATGTGAAATTGATTTCTAATTAATGAGCATGTCAGAACTATATCAAATCACGAGGGGTTTTACATGGATGAATGAGCTGGGGCGAAGCATGTTTTGGTTCTTTTTAGTGTTCTTCGTCCTTAAATATGATGCTTCTCAGGTAAGACAATTATTGTTGCCACTAGCGAAGAGTAGAGACGTAGAAGGTAATTTAGCTCAGTTTTTCTGAGGGTTTCACAGTTTGATGGTGAAGATAGGTGAGTTCAATTGCTTATTTTCTCCTGCTCTATTTTAGTTCTGAAATTGGAAAAGTGTAATTCTTTGCCTCGGAGTTGAATGCCATCTGATTGATGAGATTTTAAGAAAAAAAGAGACCGAATCTTCCAAAATTGGGTCAAACATCATGCTTGATTAGTACCCTCCCAGAATTAGATGACACAGCCTTCATTCAAAATGAGTTAGATAATTTTCTAGAAAGGGCTAAGAACCCAAAAGCCAATTCCATGACGGAAAAGATAGATCACAGTGGTCTGGTTGAGGCCGTCGCATTCCCAATTGCTGCTCCTTGCCCAAAATTGGTATATGCATGCTTGAACAGGTATGATGCTAGTAATAGGTGTATTAGAGCCAATAATGGAGACATGCTAGTGCGAATTGACAGAGAAACAGTAATGGCTGCAATTGGAATTCCTCAAAAAAGAGCCGTATGAAGATTGGTCCATAGGAACCTCATACACATTTTTCTCTGAGAAGAAAAGTGTTTATCGGAGCATCATTGCTAGAAACTGGCTCCTTAAAATATAGAAGGGAGGTTCTAGGTTGCCTAAACCCTTGACAAGAGAGCATTTTATTATAGAAGTAAGAGATATTGTGATTCTTTTGAATAGGCTTAAGGGGAATTCACATGCCTTCTATTGGGAAGACTGGATGTATTTTTACATTCAGGTATTATTATCTGGTGAGAAATACCTTGACTGAGCACAAGTGTTTAGTGAGAGATTGCACGAAGGTTTGAGTAATTTTGTTGGAATGGCTGGTTTTCATATGACTTCATACCTGTTTTATATTTTAGCCTGTATCAGAGAATGGCCAGGATTATATCAAGAACCTTGGGTTAATGGAATGAAGGTCTATGAGTGTTATCCACATTTGCAGATGCAGAGGTACACAGAAAACTTCTTGAGATGGAATGATGTCTTTGTGGGAAGATTAACTTTTGAACTGCAGGGAAATTTGAATAATAGAATGTCACCTGAGGCGTTAAAGTTGGTCAATACATATGGGAGTTGTTTTATTCAATTTCCTAGATTTACTTATATTAGAATTGGTGGCTTTGAAGACGAACCTTTCAAATTGCCCAGATATGCTCTCGATAGTTATGTACTCTTAGAAGTTTGCAAACAGTTAGCTCATGTTGATAAGAAATTAGGGATGAAAAGTGAGTCTAAAGCAATTTTCCCAGTTGAACTCGGATATTATAGTTGCAAAACTATTTTTGATGTATTGAACTTAGAAGTGGAGCTCAAGAAAATGAATTTGTAGCCTTATGCTGCTCGGCAAGGGTTTGACAACAAATAATATGCAATGAAACACTTGAATGTTGATGTGAACTTTTCACATATACCCCAGTTAGAAGACTACTGGGAAGATTGCCGTGATGAATTTGAAGTCCGGAGAAGATTATGGTCAAGGTTCACTTTACGACAAATCATTACTTTGAAATTGCCAATGAACATAGCAGAAATACAAGAAGAGGAAGGTGAAGATGTATTGGACCCGGAGTTCAATGAAAGAGTTCATGAGCAACCTATTCCTGAAATTGACTGGGATAGGATAGAAGAAGAAAATATTCAATCTAAAACCTTTAATGTTATAAGGAGAACAGAAAAATGGTTAAGAGACCATAGATCTGGAACAAGATTGACCACTACCTCAGCCGAGAAATCAATTGAGCAACCTCATGCTGTTGTACCAATTTCTTCTTCTAACATTATTGTTGATATTGTAGGTGTCACTGATACACAAAGTGAGAAGGTTCAAAGTAGAAGATTTAAAGAACCACTATTTTGCCCCTCAACAGTTCGAGTCACGCATTCCAGAAGTACGAAGAAAAGTACAGAAATTTCAGGAAAAGAAACTATCATAATTCTTGATAGAGAAGAGGCGCAAGTGATTATGGGTGAACCGGAAGCAAACATCCCTGCAGCTCAAGATGCAGGTAAAGAAAAGGAGCAACCTGAGGAAAACCCCAATCAAGCGACTACTTTGGCTATCATGGATTCATCTGAATATCAGACGCCACCAGCAAAAGAATCTCCAAATGTTTCAAGGTGGTTGGGAGCTTCAATTAGTAAGAAACAAAATGTAGTCCCTATCAGTGTACCAATGGAGGATATGGTGAGTAAATGCCTCGAGAAAACACCTAAGTCTAAGAAGCTAAAAGCGGAAGCTATGCTAGAAGTGGATGAGAATACAGGGCATTGGGTAGCTGAAGTGGCTAGGCTGATTTCAGACAAAGATCCAAAGAATGCTACTGAGAAGGATTTTGCTATTGAAAAGGTTGATTTAGAAACTGCTTCAAGGGCTGCTGACGCAAAACACCTAGAATCCTCCACTAAAAGAATGTTATCCAGAACATGGAAGGATGAGAAGGACAAACGAGAGTTGAAACAGGCTATTAAGCAGATGGCAGAGTACATCAATGCCATACATCATCCCAGTCTACAACCCCTATCATAGGTTTCTCAAAGTTTTGATCCTAAATCACCCATGAACCAAAATTTGTTGGATAACGTTCAGAGGAATCATATGTTGGTGGAAACCTTCGAGGAGTGGCTTGAATCCATAATTCAGCAAGGAACAGAGTATATCACCAATCTGATCAGGGTGTACGAAGATGCTGTAACTGTAACTCAAGAGCTTGAAATAGAGGTGTTGGCATGGGAGAAGGAAAGGAAAAAATGGGCTGTAGTATTAATTTAGCTGAGAGATGTGCAGAAATATGGTGTCATGAAATTTCTCGCAGAAAAGGCAGTAAACGATTTGGATGACAAGATACTGTATGTGGCCAAGGAAAATATTGAATGGAGAAATTCAATCATAAAGCAAGGTCACGAAGAGTCCATTAAGCTGTTGAAAGAATTGAAAGAACTCATTGCCGTGATGCAGAAAGACTTAAAGTGCATTGATGTACAACTTCTTAAGGAAGATGGACAGACCATCAAGCAGGCAATAGATATGGTGGAGAGTTTCAAAGGAAAGATGAACTTGGTTAAAGAATCAAAGTCTTTAATCAGAGATGACTTCACCAGAGTAGCTCGAATTGAATCTATGTTAGTTGTTTGTTCAGATCACTTAGATGTGCACAAAATTAAAGTTATGCAAGTGAATATGGACAAAGAAGTTTGGAAGCAACGCATCCTGCACATTGGGTTCCCACATTACCAGATTGTTCATAACTTCTCTATGGCTCATATGGAGTGGCTGAATATACATGGCACCACACACACCCATGAGACAATTTAAGCCGTTCTCTGTAATTATCATTATAGCTCTATTTACAGCTCTTGGCTGTTTAGTTAATTTCAGTTATGAATGGTTGTTTCTTGAATCCTTTGTTTTAGTTAATGGGTCAGTTTCATTTTGCTAAAAAAAGACAATTTAGCCTGGTGGCTATAAATATTAGTTATGGATTTTTTGGCAGGATCCATAAAATTTTGTAAAAATTGAGAGAGCAGACTGGTTTTACTTGTAATTTCAATGAAATACCAATCTTTGAATGGAATGGAATATATGATACATTAGAAAACCTGTGAGTTTGAATATATAAAGATTTCTGTTGGAATAATTATGTGTTCATGTATCTGATTCCTTTCTCTGATTTTTCATTTTAAGTTTGTGGATCAATTTGATGAATGAAATTAGCTGAAAGCATTTGAATATTTTGATTCCCCTTGTCCTATGAGTCATGAGTGAGTATCAATCAGAGTTCAAATATTTTTGATCATCCTGTGAGTTAATCTTCATTTGAAGTCTAATGTCTTACTATGAATTTCATTATCTATCGTGAAGAGTTCACGTTGTGTTGACAAGTGAATGTTGAAGCCTTTTGTTTGCTTTCTGGTTAAAAGTGAATTACATGATTAAATTTATTCAAGATTCATTGAATATCATATAGGGAGCTGTACCTTTATGCAGAGTGTAAAATAGTAATTATTTACCCAACTGTTGGTTCTCATTGGTTTTCTATTGGGCAACAGGAGTATTTATTTATGAATTTTGAGAGATCCAATCTGTTAACCAACAGTAATCACCTCTTATAATAAAACATTTGCTTCCAAATATCTTAAAATAGCTAACATTGGGTGATCTCCCATGCCAGTATTCATAAGGGGTCTTGTCGTTACCTCTTTTCATTAGAACTCAGTTTATTGTGTAGACAACTATACTTACAACTTCTTTCCAAAATGTTTTCGCTACACCTTCTTGTATCAACATAGTCCTAGCAACTTGAACCACCGACCAATTGTTTCTCTCTGCTATACCATTCTGTTGTGGTGTCCTTGGTGCAGAAAGTTGCCACTTGATACCATTCTTATCACAGTACTTAGTGAATTCCTCAGAAGTAGATTCATCTCCTTGATCTGTTCTCAGACATTTTATCTTTTTGCCACTTTCTTTCTCAGCTAAGACCCTGAATGCCTTGAATTTACCGAAAGATTCATTCTTATCCTTCAAGAATGTGACCCACATCATCCTTGAACAATCATCAGTGAAGATCATGAAATATTTGTCACCTTGAATGCTTCTTGTTCTTATAGGTCCACATAGATCTATATGAACCAAATCTAACAAGTGCTCTCCTAAGAAGGACTTGATCTTGAAAGTTGAAGAAGTCATATTTCCTAATTGACATTCTTTACAAAGAGAATTAACCGGTTTGTCTAGCTAAGGTAGACCTCTTACTGTCTTAGACTTGCTTACTTTAACAATATTGTCAAAATTTATATGACAAAATCTCCTATGCCAAAGCCAGCTATCATCTTTTTTTGCAATCAAAGAGTTGCTAACTTTAGGATTAAGATGAAATAGATTACCTCTGGTCTGTTTCCCAGTTACAATCAATTTACCTTTGTTGTCAAAGATTTTGCACATACCATTTATAAACTCCAGTGGGTATCCTTTGTCATTAAGTTGTGCCACACTCAAAAGATTATGCTTTAGGCCTTCAACCCAATAGACATTGTTAGCACTACTCTTCCCATTAAGAGAAATAACTCCCTTACCTTTAACCATATAGGGTGAGTCATTGCCAAATTTGACAACACTGCCATCAAATTCCTTCAGGGAAAGAAATTTGCTCTGATCACCGGTCATGTGATGTGAACAACCACTATCAATGATCCAATCATCAGAGTTATCCATCCTGGATACTAGTGCCTTTTGATATGATATTTCTTCCTTAATAGCTACAAACACAATATCTTCACTAGCATCATCACCAGATTCTTCATCAGTAATATCATTGTCAATAGCTACAAGACATGCTCTCTTGCCTTTACCCTTATACTTATTAAATTTGTCTCTTTTGTATTCATTTTCACCATTAGGGAAATTAACTGCAATATGACCAATCTTGTTGCATGCAAAACATTTTAAAGGTAGCTTACCTCTATATTTACGAGTGCCTCTAGGCACTCATTTTGCCAACAATGCTTCAAGTTCCACTAAGTTATCTTCATCATTAGCATCTCTGCTAGATCTAGATTCATAGCTATGGCCGATATCTCTACTTTTTCTCATAGATGGGTTAGAGACATAAGCTCTGAATGCAGATTCTGATTTTTGTACACTACCATCATAGCCATTTAGTTTAAAAGAAGTATGTTTGACAATAATAGAGTCAAGAGATACCTTAGTATTGTCAATGGACTTCAACTCCTGAATAGCTACAACTCGGATAACATAGACTGTAGCAGGGTTCTCAATACTTTACTGATCACTGTGGCATTTTCCACTTTCCCTCCCGTACTCTTTATTTAACTAGCTATCTCTTTAATCCTTTGACCATACTGCTGGATATTCTCACCTTCAAAAATTCTCATGTCATCAAACTTTCCTCTTAAAATCTCCTCTTTAGCAATCTTAACATGTTCATCACTGCTATAAATCTCTTCAAGTTTTTTCCATACTTCATATGCAGTTTCAAGACCATGAACATCTACATATTCAACATCTGACAGGGAATTGATAATGCCTCTAATGCTTGGTGATTTTCTTGTTGCTTTTCTTCTAATCATCAGTCAAGGTTCCAGTAGGTGTAATATACTTAGTTTCTATATGATCCCAATACTAACTACCAAGACTCTTAATGTAAATCTTCATTCTGTCGCTCCATATTCTATTGTTATCTTTGTTGAACTTCAGACCTTCTTTCTTCATCATGATCTACAAGATCTTTTCCTCAAGTTGTTAGGCTTTTAAATTAAAGAGGACCTAAGATGATCTGATACCAATTGATGGTATGATGAAAGAATAAGTATCCGGTAGAATACTAAGAGGGGGGGGGGGGTGAATCAGTATACTGAAAAGATGATACAAAGTTTCCAAACTCAAATTCAATCACACAAAGTAAACATATCATAGTCAAGATCAATATTCATAAGAATACTTGACATCAACTGGTTTGACAACTTAACAGTAAACAACATCAATCTTTGTAAACTTCAACAATGCTTAATCATATCTCAATACATTCATCTCTCAATGCTTCTAGTTATCATGCCTTATTAGAAGTTAATCAAATCAACAAATAAGATCATAACCACAAAAACATTCACCACTTGACACAAATGTTTATATGTGGAAAATCCAAATAGGTAAAAACCACAGTGAGATGAGACTCACAAGGATAACTATCTGAACTCTTCTGAAGTTTGCCCTGTTAGGAGCCAAGCCTATTAAAGCTTTACAATAAGTCATGTTAAGAACTAATTCTGGTTAGGAATCACCCAGTTAAGGGATTTACAAATATGCCTTGATGAAAAGCACAATACCCTATTAGGAGTAACCTCACTGGAAAATTTAAGAATCCAAGCTAATGGACCACCTTGTTAGAGGATTTAATAAGTAACCAAGCTTGTTAGAGCTTACCCGGTTAAGGGATTTCACTTCTACTGTAATTGTTAGAAAACAACAGGTTTTCTTGATCTGTCTAAATAGAACTACATTTGCTTGACCAGATCCTTTTAAACTTCAATCTGCCTTACTCAAAGTGCAGATCCATTCATCGGTTAGGCAACTACACACTCAACAGGTTTCTGCCAATCTTGCCAACAACTTTTACAAACAACTTCATCGACCTTAAATAAAAATCACTTAGGTCTGTAACACAACAAAAATCTAATTCTCATCATCAAGATTACAAACAAGTTGGTACAATCTTGATCATTAGAAATCATAACAATCGCTTCACATCATTCAAGAAAATTCCAACCACTTCATCGGACTTTGTAACTCATCACGCGTTGTGCATTAGATGCAATCCACTTTTATCCTTCCCAAGGCATCAAACAAATGCAACAAAATAATCCGAACTTATCCTCATACAATGATCACACATGTCTCTATCATTACCACTCATTAGATAATAAACCAAAAAACTTGATCGATTAGGGTTTAACAACTGATAGGGTTTACCAGTTACATTGCATAGAAAGGTTTAACCCTTTACACCGGTTTATCAGTTCAACTCACAAACTTAACATACCGGTTTACGACATCTTCCACAAAGCTCTTCCTACCGGTTACTAGCCAATATCAAAAACCAACAATATCAGCAATAACATAAATTCCATTATCGCTTCAATTGACATCAATGACAACATATCATTAATGCAGTCTATATGCAAAATGCCAACAAACTAAAAAATGCCAATAGTCATATGGGGTCCTAAGGGTCCACATATGTGTTAGAATACCACATGACCCTATAGAAGACCATATGTACATCATATGGTGTCGTGAGGGGTAATATGGTGTTTTAAGGGGTCATATAGTGTTGTTAGGGGTCATATGGGGTCCTAAGGGGCTACACATGTGTTAAAAGATCATATGACCCCTTAGGACACATTATGACGCATTAAGACATTATATTGTCCTAAGGGGTGGTATGGTGTCATAAGGGGTCATGTTGAGTACTAGGATGTTAAAAGGGGTCATATGGTGTCCTAAGGTATCATATGGTGTCCTAAGGGGTCATATGGTGTCGTTAGGGGTCAAATGGGGTCCTAAGGGGCCACAGATGTTAGGACACCATATGACCCATTAGGACATCATATTGTCCTAATGGGTCATATGGTGTCAAAATGGGTCATGTCATGTACTAGGATCTTCAAATGAGTCACATGGTGTCCTAAGGGGTCATAGGGTGTCCTAAGGGGTGATATGGTGTCACTAGGAGTCATATGGGATCCTAAGCGAGCCATACATATGTTAGAACACCATATGACCCCTTAGGACACCATATGACCCATTAGGACATTATATTGTCCTAAGGGGTCAAATGGTGTCCTTAGGGGTCATATAGTGTCATTAGGGGTTATATGGGGTCGTAAGAGGCCACAAATCTGTTACAACACCATATGACCCCTTACGACACCATATGGACATTATATAGTTCTAAGGGGTCATATGGTGTTATAAAGGGGTATTATGGTGTTATAAAAGGGTAATATGGTGTCCTAAGGGGTTATATGGTGTAGTTAAGGGTCATATGGGATACTAAGGGGTTACACATGTGTTAGGGGACATCATATTTTCCTAAGGGGTCATATTGTGTCATAAGGGGTCATGTTGTATAATACAATGTTAAAAGGGATCATATGGTGTCATGAGGGGTCATATAGTGTCCTAAGAGGCCACACATGTGTCAGAACATTAAATGACCCCTTAAGACACCTTACGACCCATTAGGACATCATATTGTCCTAAGGGGTCATATGGTGTCCTAAGGGGTTATGTCGTTAGGAGTCATATGGGGTCCTTAAGGGCCACGGGTGTGTTAGAACACCATATGACCCCTTAGGAAACCATATTGACCTCATATGGTCCTAATGAGGCATATGATGTTGTGAGGGGTCATATGGTGTCGTTAGGGGTCATCAAGGTTCTTAAGCGGCCACACATGTGTTAGAAGACAATATGACCGGTTAAGACACCGTATGACCCCTTAGGACACCATATGACCCATTAGGACATCATATTGTCCTAAGGGGCCATATGGTGTTATAACGGGTCATGTCGAGTACTAGGATGTGAAAAGGGGTCATATGGTGTCGTTAAGGGTCCTAAAAATACACATATGTTAGAACACCATATGACCCCTTAAGACAACATGTGACCTATTAGGACATCAGATTGTCTTAACGGGTCATATGGTGTCCTAAGGGGTCATATGGTGTCGTTAGGAGTCATAAGGGGCCATGCATGTGTTAGAACACCATATGGATATCATATGGTCCTAAGGGGTCATATGGTGTTGTGAGAGGTCATATGGTGTCCTAAGCTATCATATGGTGTTGTTAGAAGTCATATGGGGTCCTAAGGGGCCACACATGTTAGAAGACAATATGATCCCTTAGGACACCATACGACTCATTAGGACATCATATTGTCCTAAGGGATCATATGGTGTTAGAAAGGGTCATGTCATGCACTAGGGTGCTAAAAGGGGTCATATGGTGTCCTTAGGGGTCATATGGGATCCTAAGGGGCTACACATGTGCTAGAACACCATATGACCCCTTAGGACACCATATGACCCATTAGGACATCATATTATCCTAAGGGGTCATATGGTGTCCTAAGGGGTCATATGGGGCCCTAAGAGGGGACATGTGTGTTAGAATACCATATGACCCCATAGGACACCATATGGACATGATATGGTCCTAAGGGGTGATACAGTGTCGTGAGGGGTCATATGGTGTCCTAAGCTGTCATATGGTGTCGCTAGAAGTCATATGGGGTCCTAAGGGGCCACACGTGTTAGAAGATCATATGACCCCTTAGGATACCATATGACCCATTAGGACATCATATTGTCCTAAGGGGTCATATGGTGTCATAAGGGGTCATGTAATGTACTAGGCTATTAAAAGGGGTCATATGGTGTCTTGAGGGGTCATATGGTATCCTAAGAGCTCATATGGTGTTCCAAGGGGTCATATGGTGTTCCAAGGGGTCATATGGTGTTGTTAGGGGTGATATGGGGTCATAAGGGGCCACACATGTGTTACAACACCATATGATCCCTCAAGACACCATATGGACATCATATGGTCCCAAGGAGTCTTGTGTTGTCGTGAGGGGTCATATGGTGTGCTAAGCGATCATATGGTGTCATTAGGGGTCATATGGGGTGCTAAGAGGCCGCACATGTTAGAAGATCATACAACCACTTAGGACACCATATGACCACTTAGGACACAATATGACCCCTTAGGACACCATATGACTCATTAGCACATCATATTGTCTTAAGGGAACATGTCATGTACTGGGATGTTATAAGGGGTCATATGGGGTCCTAAGGGGCCAGACGTGTTAGAACACCATATGACCCCTTAGGACACCATATGATCCATTATGACATTGTATTGTCCTAAGGGGTCATATGATGTCGTAAGGAGTCATATGGGGTCCTAAGTGGTCATATGATGCCGTAAGGAGTCATATGGGGTCCTAAGGGGTCATATGGTGTCCTAAGGGATCATATGGTGTCGTTAGGGGTCATATGGGATCCTAAGGGGCCATTCATGTGTTAGAACACCATATGGACATGAGGGGTCATATGATGTCCTAAGGGGTCATATAGTGTCATTAGGGGTCATATGGAGTCCTAAGGGGATACACCTATGTTAGAAGATCATATGACATATTAAGACACCATTTGACCACTTAGGATACCATATGACTCATTAGGACACCATATTTTCCTAAGGGGTTAGATGGTGTCATAGGGGGTCATGTCATGTGCTATGATGTTACAAAGAGGCATATGGTGTTTTGAGGGGTCATATGGTGTCCTAAGGGGTCATATAGTGTCGTTAGAGGTCATATGGGGTCCTAAGGGGCTACACGTGTTAGAACACCATATGACCCCTTAGGACACCATATGACCCATTAGGACATCATATTGTCCTAAGGGGTCATATGGTGTACTAAGGGGTCATATGGGGTACTAAGGGGCCAATCATGTTTTAGAACACCGTATGATGCATATGGTTCATATGGTGTACTAAGGGTTCATATGGTGTCCTAAGGGGTCATATGGTGTTGTTAGGGGTCATATGAGATCATAAGAGGCCACACATGTTTTAGAACACCATATGAACCCTTAGGGCACCATATGGACATCATATGGTCCTAAGAGATCATATTGTGTCGTGAGGGGTCATATGGTGTCCTAAGAGGTTATATGGTGCAGTTAGAGGTCATATGTGGTCTTGAGTGGCTACACATGTGTTAGAAGACCATATAACCCCTTAGAACACCATATGAACCCTTAGGACACCATATGACCCCTTCAGACATGATATGACCCATTAGGACATCATATTGTCGTAAGGGTTCATATGATGTCATAAGGGGTCATGCTGTGTAGTAGGACATTAAAAGGGGTCATATGATGTCCTGAGGGGTCATATGGTGTTCTAAGGGGTCATATGGTGTTGTTAGGGGTCATATGGTGTCCTAAGGGGGCACACGTGTTCGAACGCCATATGACCCCTTAGGACGCAATCTCTCTCTCTCTCTCTCACACACACACATTTTGTCTCCCACCCAATAACCCTCTCTTTCTCTAACCTCTCTTTGCTCCCTCCCTCCCTATCTCCCTCTCCCCCCCTCTCTCTCTCTTCCTCTCTCTTCCACCAAATAACCCTCTCTTTCTCTAACCACTCTTTCCCTCTCCCTTTGTTGATACTTCCCTATTCCCCCTACCCACTCTTTCTCTTTGTCTCTCCCTATCTCTCTCTCTACTTCTCTCCCCATATCTCCCTCTCATAGTCTCTATCGCTCTCCCGTATCTTCCCCCCTCCCCCTTCCTTCTTAGCAATAAAATTCATAGGGGAAAGATACTCCACACACCTCATCAAGAACTAAGATCCAAATATAGCTAACATAAAAACATGTAAATTAGAAGGATAATTATTATCCATTACCAATATGGAGAGATATCTCTACATAGATTAAAATAGAGATAAATAGGGAGACAAATAAAGAGAGAGGAGAGGGATAAAGAGAGGTAGAAGAGATACATATATAGAGAGGGAGAGAGAGAGATTTATAAAGATAAATATTCAAATAAGGAGAGATATAAGGGTCAAGAGTGATGAAGAGCTAAAGAGAGGGAGAGATAGAAGGAGAAATAGAGAGAGATAGACATACTTAGAAAATAGATAGATACATAAATAGAGATATAGATATTAAGGACCATGAAGAAAGAGGGAGAAAAATTGAAGGATAAGGATCTGGATAGAAAGAGGTAAACATATCTAGCAATTAAAAAGGAGAGAAGAAGATAGAGATGAAAATGAAGATAAAGGGATAGGGAGATGAATAGATATAGAGAAAGAGAGAGGCAAAGACAAAGATAAATATATAAAGAGAGAGAAAAAAGGATAGAGAGGGGTAAAGAGAGTGAGATGCAAAAAGGAAGAGATAAAGAGATATAAAGGAAGAGGAATATCGATAGATAGAGAGATGTTGATAGTGCAAGAGAGTGATAAAGAGAGAAATAGATATTATAGATAGGGATCGATAGAGAGGGAGAGAGAAAGAGGCAGATATAGAGATATATATAGGGGCTATAGAGTAGGATGGAGGGAGAGAGAAAGAGGGAGATATAGAGATATATATAGTAGCTATAGAGATATATATAGGAGCTATAGAGAAGGATGGAGGGGGAGAGCTAGAGATATATAAAGAGGGAGTAAATAAAGAGATAAAGGTAGAGAAAGGGAAATATACTTAGAGAAGGCGATAGAGGAAGAGAGGGAGAGACAGATTAATCATGTATAAAGGAAGATATATAAAGATAGAGGGATATATAAAAAGAGAGATTGATAGTGAAAGAGATAGAGATGTGAAGATGGAGACAATGATAGATATGGATAGAAAGTGATAGAGACAGTAAGACAAATGGAGGTAGAGATGGAGTGAATAAGTGAGATTTAGAGATCTAATGAGATATAAATATACATGAAGATAGATCTATAGGGAAATAGAGATAGAAGGGACAAGACAAAGAGATAAAGGAGGTGATAGAGACAAGTAATAAATATGTATAGGTAGGATAAGGTAGATGAGGGAGATAAATAGAGAGAAGAGAGATTAGCAGAGAGATATAGAAATAAGGAGTGACAAGGATGGAGTGGGAGAGGGAGAGGGAGAGATAGGAATAGAAAGAGGGAGATATATGTAGAGATGGATGTAAATTCAGAATTTATTTATCTAGATGGGATGAGAAAATAAGTGAGATAAGTAGAGAAGGAAGAGATAGATAAAATATATTCATAGAAGTATAGATAGACAAGTGATAAATAAAGGAGGTGATAGTAAAAAAAGGAGACTTTGTATGCAAAATTTGTGAGTATTTAAAGTTCTAAAATGAAGGATTAACTTTAAATGATTATAATTAATTTTTGGTCTATAATATAATAAATTTACCTTATCAATTTGATAGTTCTCTGAATTACCTTTCCAACGCCTGTAAAAGATTGAAATTTTGATAAGAAACGCAAAAGTTATACCCATTTTACTAAAGTATACTTTTTATGTCGAGCAATATGGTTATCTGATTTAAATGATATTCGATTTGAAATATGACATCACAAATCAAATATCCATTATTAATGGATATCTGATTTGGTTTGGTATTACCAAATCAAATTCAAATTTTGGCCAACCCAAACAAAAAGTCAAAGCGGATTTTGACGTGTTTGGCAAAGTTTAAACCACATTTGTTTCCCCATTGCCATTTTTTGGACCCCCATGATCATGAACATACCCATGTATATATATGTTTGTGTATATATCTATATACATATTTATGTATATGTACATGTGTGTGTATATATATGTAAATATACATACACACACACACACACACACACATATAGACATGTGTGTGTACACATGTATATGCACATATATATGCTCATATACACACACATATATACAACTGTATATATTTATATATGTACAAATTTATATATGTATATCTATGTATATGTATGTATGTATATTTATATGTATGTATGTATGTATATATGTGGTGTCGTAAAATTGTGACCCTTGCAATTTTTGACTGCATTAGGGTCCTCATGCATGAGAACTCGAATCCTCTAGCCTGATCAGAGATCAGAGAGTGTTTGGCTTGCAAAAACAACTTCTTCCTTGGCCTTTGCATCACCCCAACTGAATTCTACTATGGAGAAAGGGGTAGGACAGGGGCGTGGCACCCTTGTCCTCCCAAGATAGGGGTTTGGCACCCCTATCCCTGCCATGTTTTAGGGCAAGACCCTTCCTAGAGAATGTCTTGTGGGTTGTGCCTCGAGTGGGAAACCTCCCTGATATCAGCCCATGACGAAAATTAAATCCACTAACATGTATTTAAGGGGCATTCATCATCTCATTTGCATAAGTGGAAATTCAATAAGTTGGATAGGTCGAAATTGGAGAGATTCAAGCGTTTAAGCATTCTTTTCCAGCATTGCGCATTGTCAAGTCTCTCTTCAAGGCTAGGTGTTGCATTCAAGTCAAGGATTCAACCATTGAAGAGGAGATTTATTTCAACATAGAATTCCACACAAGCATTTATATCAACATTGCTACTACAACCTCCCTTGAAGTGATTTACAATTCAGTCTTTCATTTACATCTACTTGCAAGTACTTTCTTTCATTACTTGGTTAATTCCAAAACTGGGGTTTTAGGTCAAACCCCTAATCCCAACACATTTCCCTCTCTTTTCTATGTGTAGGTTGTAGGTGCGCAACTGTACTTTCAGATTTGGGCTTCATTTGCAGAGGCAGAAAAACCCTTTTCATTTCGCGGATTATTCCCGCCATGTTTCTCACAACTTTTCATCAAATTTGCAGGGCGACTTCATCTCAACATTTAACTACCAAATCTAGGTGCACAACTTCATTCTATATTCTGATCTCAAGTTATAATCGATTCTTTGTCACTTTTGCACTACACAAACCTAATCAATTTCTTTCCAAATCAAACAAGGAAGAAGGGATCATCCCAACATTCTTGATTCATTCAAAATTCCATCTATCATCTTTGTGTGGAGATTGGATCTAGTGAATTATCCCTTATCTTCCTAATGTAATGGTGAAAAGTGCTTGAAGTATAACCAATAGTGAAACTCTCATCTCTCTTTGAGGGAAAGGGTTAGTTTTCCTCTTAATCTTTCACTCATCATTTTCCCACCATTACAATATATATACACACACACACACACACACACACATATATACACATACATATATATACATATGTAGAGCAGGGAATGGTAGTACAAATCAATCACCAATTGAATCAATGAACCAAGGATTGGATTCTTAGGGGGAGATATTTCTCCCAACTCACCTTAATAACTTGGTGACAACAACTCAGGACCCCAAGTGTACCTTATCTTGAAAGAGTCTTAAACCTCATGCACTCTCTGGTCTAGTGGTATTGTGTACTCCTAGGTATCCCAAACCCCTCAACTACACACTCACCAACTACCCTTATTTAGTTCAAGATAGACTTACTTCACAATTTGGACCTACTCCAAGTACCCCTCAAAACCAGGTTTTTGATGCATAACTTTCTACACAATAGATTCTGCCCCAAAAGGTGGAGTGTTTGAGATACCCACTTGGGAGGTTCATAACATACTTCAATTTCACCTTGTGATGTTTTGGAACACCTTGCCCAAATTTGGACTGGTAACGAATTCCTAGGCCCAATTAGTCGTGTTTTACAAAGTACCTAATCTAAAAACCCACATAACTTCACAACCAAATGATGCACTAGCCGGTACTCATCTCCACATGAACAAATCTACTGGTTTTCAACAAATTCACAAAATCCTTAAAACTGTCTATGTTTTCTAACCTATCACATAGAGATGCTAGGCTAAGGCTTCCTCAAAACAACATCAAACTTGACTCCCTACTCGGCTAACTCCAGAATCATGGAAAGGACTCCTAAAACTACGATTCCACTGAATTTGGGCATTTTTCCATGGTGGAATGGGAATATATCTACATTTTTGTGACCAAACCCTTGCTACCTAGGGTTTCCAGGCAGTTTTACAAAAACCTCTCAAACTTCCTTATTTCTTTATGGAACCTCATCAAATCAAAACAAAACAAACTAGATTTGTTGTACTTCCTTTTCACATATATTTCCAATCATGAATTTCCCATACATAGCTGTACAAAACACTAAAACACTGAAAAATATCAGAAAAGCAGAGAGTATTTTATTGGTTGTCACCATAAATCTTTCAACAACCTTGCCTCGAAGGTGTAGAGGAATTTTAAACATATTTTAAAAACTAAATCCTTACAGTTGGAATAGATTTTCAAAACCATGATTGTTGGTCTCCTCACATGTGCAAAATTACATCATTTTGAAGTTGCAAAGTTGCAAAGCAACTCTTGCAACTTAAAAATATTATTAACAAAACTTGACCAATAGACCCTACATGACTTCCTTACATAAAAAATATGCCTAATGAGGTCAAATAGACTTGGTGACATGAAACAAAAAAACATTATAGACTCAAATTTGCCTCATGGAGGCATGAAGAGTATTGGGTGCCCTTGCACACACACACACACACACAGACACACAGAGAGAGAGAGAGAGAGAGAGAGAGAGAGAGAGAGAGAGAGAGAGAGAGAGAGAGAGAGAGAGAGAGAGAGAGAGATACACACACACACATATACACATACATACATACATATGTGTGTGTATGTATATATATGTGTGTGTATATATGTATATATGTACATATATATGCTGGATATTGTTGGTCATTGTTGCTGCTAGGATATGTTGTTGTCATTGATGTCAACATATTCGTGTGATTTGCTCCGGTATGTTTGGGAAGGTCTTATGATCTAGTTTTGCAGTTTTATTTTGTTGATCATTGTTTTGCAGAGTTAAGTATTTCCTCTAGTATATTCTAGTGTGATCAGATCTTGTGCTGAGATTTTGGGATATTGTTTGGGATGGAACATGATTTGGTTCTCTGCAAGTTATCTTTCTTCGTGACAGTTGCTGATTGGTTGTGTTCTTGATCTTCCAGACATTGTTAGATGAAGATTTGATAAGTGGTGTTGGTGCAATTATTTCTAATGATTCTAATATGCTTGTTGGTGTTTCGTAGTTGTGTACTATTTTTTTGATGATCGACATTGATCGTTGTGCGATTTTTTGGTGGTTTCTATGAAGAGGTTCAAATTTTCATGTTATGTGGTATTTTGGGTGGTGTAGCTATTGGCAGTAGGCCAACATCCCTCATGGGATTAATGACATGGTTTAACAACCTCCTATGGATTCTATAAGTCTAGTGGTTGTATCGGGCATTGACAAGTCGATCTTTTGGTGCAACGACAACCATAGCTTGTAACAAGTGGTATCAGAGCTTGGTCACATGTTCAAAACACGTAGTTCACAGTGAGTGACACTGGGAGGGGGATTGTTGGCAGTAGGCCAACATCCCTCATGGGGATTTGTGACATGGTTTAACAACCTCCTATGGAATCTATAAGTCTAGTGGTTGTATCAGGCATTGGTAGGTCGATCTTTTGGTGCAACGACAACCCTAGCTTGTAACAGTAGTGTGTTGTAGGTGATCTTGGTGTAATTTTCACTGAAGTTGAGAGTTTGGTAATTTGAATTAGGTCCATGTTATGTCATGTAAATCATTATATTGGTTTGGTGGTTGATCTCTGTATTGGGTAATGTAATATTATCAAGGTTGATGATTTGTATATATAGGTGATATATTCATGTAATTTAGGTGTCGAGGTTGTGTCTGCATTATCAGAGAGTAGTTTATGTGCGAACAATGATTCATATTTCAGTGTCGTGATTGAAGAGAGATTGGTGTTGCTGAGCAGACAACTGTGCTTAACTAGAACTATAATCAGGAATTTGGAGATGCTATTCTTTTAGTTTATTTCTTCTGGATCGTAGTCTGAATCTTTGTAAGTCAATGAGACTTCCCTGATGATTGTAGCCTTCTGGGTCATTATCTTTTGATCAATGAGTTGTAGGTAGTGTGTCTAAATGCATGTGCATTCTCCATTGTAATATTTTTACATACTACTGCAGAGTATCATCTTACTATGGGTAGGTTTCACCGTGGTTTTTCTCTTAACTGGGTTTTCCAAGTCAAAATCTTAGTGTTGTGTATTGTGCCATTAATTTGCTTATCTTTATTATTGTTGCAGTTTATCAAATCTATTTTTGTGAATAATTTTGTTAATCAGGTGAAGAGTGATTCACCCCCTCTTAGTCTTCCTCCTTTGTTGCTGCTAAAAATTGGTATTAGAGATAGATCCTCCGGAAGAAGCTTAATCACTTGAGGAGATCCAAGATGATAGCTCAAGGTGTTATCTTTAAGAAGGATAGTCTGAGGTTTGATGGAGGCAATTATGCAATATGGAAGAATCATATGGAAGTGCACTTGAAATGTCTTGGAGAAGATTACTGGAAGATTACAAAGAATGCCTATTCTTCTCCTCTGAATGGACCGATTACTGCTAATGAGATCAAGGAAGCTGAACATAATATTAGAGAGAAGGAAGCATTTCTTAGTGCCTAGACTGATTCTGAAATGATAAATGTAATAGGACTTCAGATCGCACATGAGTTCTAGGAGAAGCTTGAAATCCTGTATGAAGGTGATAAACAAGTAAAATTTTCTAAGTTACAGAGCTTGAAAGGAAAGTATGAGAGATGATGAGAATATACACTCTTTTATGGCTAAGGTGAATGATATGGTCCTAGGTATTAGATGTTCTGGTGGAACCCTTGAAGAATATGAAATTGTTGCTAAGGTGCTAAGATATTTTCCTTTTGCTTACAAACATAAGGTTGCTACTATTGATGAGATCTGGAGTGTGACTACAATGACGAGATATGCTGGTTGGAAAGATTGCTGCATTTGAGCTAAGCAAATTTGGAGAGTCACATGGAAAGTTGTAGACAACATTTAGAGCATCAACATCTGTATCTGGTAAGCAGAAGTATGATCCTAATGATTGCAAAATATCTAGATATGAAAGAGAGAGAAGATAGATGAAAGAGTAAGAAAAAGACCTCGATGAGCTTGAAGCATTGATTTCCCAAAGATTTCCTAAAGGAGCTGGTAAGTATGATGGAAAACTACCTTTGAAATGTTTCTCTTGCAATAAGATAGGAAATTTTGCTTCTAGATGCCCAGAGATAATGGCTAAGTATGGTAGGCATGATAAGTTTGATAAGCATGATAGAAATGATAGATATGAGAAGCATGAGAAGTATGATAAGCTGTACAAATCTAACCGGAAGTATAGGAATCAGAATAACTATTATTATGCTTTTGATGAAGGTATTACAGATGAAGAATCACAAGGAGATGAAGTTGTAATCCTTGCCATTAAGGAAGATGGACCCGTAGCTATTGATTCCACAAGCTGTACTGTTGAGGAGAAATCTTTAGCTGCTATAGTTGAAGAGAAAAATGAATGGGTGATTGATAGTGTTTGTTCACATCATATGACCGGTGATAAAAGAAAAATAGTGAGTATGGAAAGATATGATTGCGGAATAATTATATTTGGAGATGACAAAGCCTATATGATCCGTGGGAGAGGTTCTATTTATTTTGATGATAAGCATAATACCGATGATGTCTTGTATGTTGAAGATTTGAAGCATAATCTTTTGAGTGTTGGAAAAATGGTTGATAAAGGTTATGATCTACAATTCAAGAATGGAAAATGAAAGATCCTAAATGCCTCTGGTATAGAGATTGCATCTAGAACTAAGACTGAACGTAATATTTTTCATTTAAATGTCGGTAAGAAAAGTTGTTTGATTGCTCATATTGATGAGAGTTGGTTGTGGCATAGTAGAATGTGTCATGCAAATTTTTATTCAATGATTAAGATCTATTCTAAACAAGCTATTAGAGATCTACCTAAGATTGTTAAGCCTGCTAATCCGGTATGTAAGGAATGCCAGTTGGGTAAGAAAACAAGAATTTCTTTCAATAGCAAATCGTATACATTTGATGGATTACTAGATCTTGTGCAAACTGACTTGTGTGGACCTACACATGTTAGAAGTGTACAGGGTAATAGATATTTTATGCTGCTAATTGATGATTATCCCAGGATGATGTGGATTTTTTTTTGAAGGAGAAATCATAAGCATTGGAAAAGTTCAAGATATTCAAAGCTAAGGTGGAGATTGAGTCTAGTTTGAAGGTGAAGTGTTTGAGATCTGATAGAGGTGGAGATTTATGTTCTGATGAGTTCAATTCTTTCTATGAGAAGCATTGAATTAGAAGGCAATTATCTGCTCCTAGAACCCCTCAGCAGAATAGAGTTGTTGAAAGGAAGAACAAAATTGTCTTGGATGTTGCAACGACTATGCTAATTGAAGGGAATGTTCCAAAGATCTACTGGAGAGAAGTTATTAGCACTGTTGTTTACACATTCAATATAATTCATATTAAAGGTGATACTAGTAAGACTCCTTATGAACTATGGTTTGGTCATGTTCCTATTGTGAGATATTTCAGAGTATTTGGTAGCAAATATGATATCAAGAGAGATGAGGATATAGGAAAGTTTGATGCTAGAAGTGATGAAGGAATTTTCTTGGGATATTCTACTAAGAGAAAAGCCTACCGGTGCTACAATAAGAGACTGAGAAAGATAGTAGAAAGTGAAAATGTGAAGGTGGATGAGAAAATTGGCAAAGAGATGAGAGCATGTGGATATGATGATGGACAACATATTGTTTTAGCCTCTGTTCAGACTGAAGAAGCTAAGCAGAATGATCCAGTAGAGACTGTTAATCTAGATGTTGTTGTTGTCGGTGAAGAAATGCAGGAACCTGAAAAATCAGAATAATCAGAAGACTTCAAGGTATGTAAGATTGACTCATTCTGCAAAATTAAATTATTGGTGATAAGAATAAAGGTGTAATGACTATAAGAAGGTTAGTTGCTGAAGAAGTATGTTTCATTTGCAAAGTTGAACCTAAAGATGTTGTTGAAGCTTGTAAAGATGAAAATTGGATGAGAGCTATGGAAGAAGAATTAGATCAGATTAAAAAGAATAACACTTGGGAGCTTGTGCCTAGACCTAAGAATAAGAATGTTATTTATACTAAATGGGTATTCAAGACCAAATTGAATGAAGCCGATGAAGTTGTTAGAAATAAAGCTAGACTGGTTTGCAAAGGATATTCTCCGAAAGAAGGAATTGATTATGAGGAGACTTTTGTTCCGGTGGCCATACTTGAAGCTATTAGACTGTTGCTTGCATATGCTACTTATAAATATTTCAAGTTATATCAGATGGATGTCAAATCTGCCTTTTTGAATGGTGATCTTGAAGAAGAAGTCTACATTGAGCAACCTGATGGATTTTCATTGTCAAATGATGAAGATATGGTATGTAAATCGAAGAAATCTCTTTATGGATTAAAGCAAGCCCCTAGAGCCAGTTATGCTAGACTAGATAAGTATTTATTGAAATTGGGATTTAATAAAGGTGTTGCTAAGAGTAATCTATACTTTAAGATTGAGAATGATAACATCTTGATTGTTGAAGTCTTTGTTTATGATATTATCTTTGGAGGTGATGATGAATTAAGTATGAAGTTTGCCGGTGATATGCAGAAAGAATTTCATATCTCTATGATTGGTGAGATGAAATTATTCTTAGGTTTGTAGATTTCATATACTGGAAAAGGTATATTTATTTCTCAAACTAAGTATGTGAAGGAATTGCTAAAGAAGTTTGAGTTTGATGACTCCAAACCGGTTGGAACTCCTATGGTGACTGGCTATAAATTGTCTAAGAATGATGAATCTCCGAAAGCTAATCAGAGTTTGTATAGATCTATGGTTGGTGGACTGCTATAACTTACTTAGACTAGACCAGATATTATACATGCTGTGTGCATGGCTGCTAGATATCAAGCTGATCTGAAAGAGAGTCACGCCACTTCTATGAAGAGGATATTTAGATACCTGAAGGGAACTATGGATTATGGTTTGTGGTATCTAAGGAATGATGATTTCATGCTATGTGCCTACATTGATGCTGATTAGGATGGTGATGTTGATGACCAGAAGAGCACTAATGGTGGAGCATTCTTTTTGGGTAAGAAGTTGGTTTCATGGGCTAGGAAGAAACAAGATTCAATGTCCTTGTCTACTACTGAAGTTGAGTACATTGCTGCTACTAGTAACTGCACTAAGGTAGTTTGGATGAAGAAAATGTTGAAAGATATCAAAATAATCTATGGTGAGCCTACTATCATACACTGATAATTCCAGTGCTATTAACATGTCAAATAATCTACTACAACATTCAAAGACTAAGTATGTGTCAATCAAATATCATTACTTGAGAGAGCAAGTCAGTGAAGAGAAGGTGAAGCTAGAGTATGTATCTACAAAGGAACAAATAGTTGATATTTTTACTAAGCCTTTGCCTGCAGATACATTTGTCTATTTGAGAGATAATTTATGGGTATCTACCTCTCCTGTTGAGAACTAGATGCATTGAGTTGCATCAATCCGGTGGACTTTAGAGCCTCATCTCTTTATCTGGATTGATGAGTTGGTGCTGCTCATTTGGTGGAGTAGTCTATTATCTTGGTTGTGTATCTCAGGGGGAGAGAATCATGATTTGGTTATCTATTTAATATCTTTGGCATTATTGTCAAAGGGGGATAGAGATCATGTGAAAAACAAATTTATATGTCTTGATCTTAGGGGGAGTTTGTTGAAGTTATCTTCTTTCTTTGCATTGATTGTTTTTCACATTCATATGTTGCCATCAATGCCAAAGGGGGAGATTGTAAGATATTGTTGGTCATTGCTTCTACTAGGATATGTTGTTGTCATTGATGTCAACATATTTCTATGATTTTCTCCGGTGTATTTGAGAAAGTCTTATGATCCGGTTTTGTAGTTTTATTTTGCTGATCATTGTTTTGCAGAGTTCGGTATTTCCTCTAGTATATTCAGGTGTGATTAGATCTTGTGCTGAGATTTTGGGATATTATTTGGGATGGACTTGTTTATCTTCATTTCAGATGGATCGTGATTTGGTTCTCTGCAAGTTATCTTTCTTTGTGACAGTTGTTGATTCGTTGTGTTCTTGAGCTTCCAGACATTGACAGATGAAGATTTGATAAGTGATGTTGGCACAACTATTTCTAATGATTCTAACATGCTTGCTTGTGTTTCCTAGTCGTAACCTATTTTTTTTGATGATCTGCATTGATCATTGTATGAGTTTTTGGTGGTTTCTATGAACCGGTGATGATTTTCATGTTATGTGGTATTTCTGGTGGTGTAGCATGTTGCAGTTGATCTTGGCGTGATTTCCGATGGAGTTGAGCATTTTGGAATTTGAATTAGGTATGTCTTATGTCATGTAAATCATTATATTGGTCCGATGGTCGATCTTTGTATCGTGTGATGTAGTTTTGTAATTGTGAGTTGAGGGTTTAGCCAACCTTGTTATCAAGGTTGATGATTTGTATATATAGGTGATATATTCATGTAATTTAGGTGTCGAGGTTGTGTCTGCATTATAAAAGAGTAGTTTACGTGAGAACAATGATTCATATTTCAGTTTCGTGATTGAGGAGAGATTGGTGCTGCTGATTAGACAACTATGCTTAACCGAAACTGTAATCAGGCATTTGGAAATGCTATTCTTTTAGTTCATTTCTTTTCGGTTGTAGTATGAATCTTATTGTAAGTCAGTGAGACTTCCCTGAGGGTTGTAGCCTTCTGGGTCATTATCTTTTGAGCAGTGAGCTCTAGGCAGTGTGCTTGAATGCATGTTCATTCCCCATTATAATATTTTCACATACTATTGCAGAGTATCATCTTACTGTGGGTAGTTTCCCACCGTCATTTTTCCCTTAACCAGGTTTTCTACGTCAGAATATTGGTGTTGTGTATTGTGCCATTAATTTTCTTATCTTTATTAATGCTAAATTTTATCAAATTAGTTTTTGTGATTAAGTTTGTTAATCTGGTGAAGACTGATTCACCCCCCTCTCAGTCTTCCTCCTTTGTTGCTTCTAACAATATATACATACATACATACATACATATATATGTGTGTGTATATACATACATACATACATATATACACACACATATACATATACATATACATGTGTGTGTGTGTGTGTGTGTGCATCTAGCACCCACACACACATATTATAAAATACTATGATCTATTGAGTAGTTTTATGTCACATTCATTAGCTTGTGCTAGCACAATGGGAGATTTATTTTTAGAGGTTGAACTATTGATTTTTTGAATGTTACATTATAGCACATTATAATAGATGAAAATTTTCAAAAGTAAAGTGTAGAGAAACAATACTATAATTCTGAAGACTTGTAAGGAAGTAAGATTACACATGTCAAATCTTCTAAGATTACTTGTATGTACTCCATTGCAGACCAAAGTAAAAAATATTTTGACATGAAGAGTTGTAGGAACGAAATAATTTTCATTAAATCTATCAAATAGCCCTAAATCTAAAAATTAGTTGAAATTAATACCTTATGATCTAAATCAAATTGACAAAAAATACAATGTACTAGTGGAAGCTAAAGAAGAAACTCTTCAACAAACACCAAAAAACTCTAAAATACCCTTCATTAATCACTAACATTACAACAAATTCTCTAAAACCATTAAAATTGTGCTTATTGGAAATAATTGAAACTTGAAACTAATATTGTATGCAACTTAGTATTTAACCACTAATGCTAAAAATTATCATATGCAAATGAAAAATATAGTGACGTGCCCATTCCTTAATCATATCACTCCAATCAATAATTTGGAAATAATGAGAAATTACAAAAATGGAAAAATTAAAAATAGAATAGCTAGTACCTTTTAATGTTTATATCCATGCTTTGATATGTGCATTTATATTCATCTAACAAGTGGTGTGAGAGAAACACCATGATAATTTAAAACCATTTACCATCTCATTTGCATGTTGTCCTTCATGCTTGAGATTTAAGATGGTACCAAAATTTGGTTTGAAGGCATAAAGTTAACCATGACAATATTGAATTTGATTTGGATCCATTCCTAAATAAAGGATGAAGTGTGATCGCTATCCATACATGACTCTTTGTTTCTATAAATGATTTCTTAAATATTATGAAAGGAGGTTTTGAATGCATATGATAATCTTATTCAAGAATGAGATAATAGATAGATTTGAGAATGGTGAATAGATCATTTTCTTCTTCTTTAAATCTACACATACCTCATTTCTACTTCCTTCATGACCATTTAAAACAAGCTTTAAAAATTATTAATCTAATTTATTGTACAATAGGAAGATGATATCCCTATCAAATTACTAAGAATAAATACTTGGTATACCATTAACTATGTTTAATATTTTATAATCAAATTCTTGTTCAAAATGTATAATCTCGTAAAAAACTTAATGCAATCATTTTAGGGTCTTTTGTGATAATTATAACATAAAAAATTAGATAGCAAATTTTTTTATTCATCGTTTTCAAGAAATTGTTGCTAATATGAGTCTTTGTTGTCATTGATGTCAAACCTATTGTTGTGGTTCAGGATGCCAAACGTATTTGGTCTAGTTGACTTATTGGTGGTCTAGTTATTGGTTTGGTATGGTTGTTGGTGCTACTAGTCCAAGAGTGATGTGATGACTTATCCAGTGGTTTGGTTATCAATGCTACTAGTTTGGAAGTGATGTGATGCAAATGTATATGGTTTAGGTCAAGTACTTGATGTTGGTTGTATCTGGTTGTTGGTCTAGATGTCTATCAGTTAGTAATATGATGCAAAGTTGTATGCAAATTCTTGTGCAAAACAATGTGATGTTTAAGGAATAGGTGGAAATGATATGTTAACTATTTGTAGGTTTTCTGGATGGCTAATGTTAATGATATGTTGTGTTTCCAAAAGATTAATGTCTTTTGTTTGGTCGAAAAACTATGTTACTATCTTTAGTGACTATTCTAGTGAATAATATCTTTGTCTAGAAGTGTGTGTGTGTATCCGACATGTATTAAATAATAATTAGACTGATTATGGTAAATTGATCTCAGTTTCTCAGTTGGACGAATGTTTCTCTATGAGTATTATTTATATATGTGATCAATGTGGGTGCAATTTTAATATTTTGTGGAGGAACACACTACATTCCTTGTCTTGCTATTGCTTTGAGGTTGTTGTGGATTATTGGATATTGTTCCTAGTGATAACTTAATGATGAGCGAATAGTACCAAACTAGTACTGAGAGGGGGGGGTGAATCAGTACAGACAAAAATATAGTCCAAAACCGATTTGACAACAGACACTTCAAATGACTGGCAAATAGTGACACTGGTTTGAAATAGAGTGCAACTGGTAAAGCTAAGAATGTCTGAGACAAGCATTGACTGGTTACTCACTTAGCTTTTCACTCAACTTGAGACTACACTACCATTTCACCCTTATGCATAAATAGGTAATCTATCATCAGATCATAATAATAGCTAGTTCAACATGTTTTATTGATAGGCATAAAACACAGAACCATCATATGCTTGACAGACAATAGCAAAGCATCACAAGATAAAAGCATCACACATGACACACATATTTTTCATGTGGAAACCCAACTGGGAAAAACCACGGTGGGGATGAATACCCACAAGCTATTTTTGAACTTAAGGAATTCAAACGGTTCAATCCTGACCACTGAGAACATTCCATTAATTGCTGCAGTCTTGATCCAATCTCAAGACATTCTCCATCGTCCATTTTCACCAATTTCATGGCGGTTGATAACCCATCACACGTTATCACCATTTTATAGACTTCGCACATTCCCGAGGTAGATAGGAACAATCTCCTTTATGCAATATCCTTCATGCGCACAAGGCTGACGTGGCAACATGATTTGTTCTTCATTACAATGCTAACTCATCACACAGTGTCATCGGTTGAGCCATACAAGCTTGAAGCACTTCAATCGGAAACCCTAAAGTTGAGACTACCAACTGGTAGTCATACAATGCTTCCATGTGCCGGTTCCCATAACCATATGTCGGTTCACCTTGAACAAGCACACCCCTTCACTTTGGCACAAATGTTGGTTCACAGTGTTATACTGGTTCTCACATATGCCGGTTCACACCTCTTCAACATATTGACATCAATGACAACATACAATGCTATTATGTCCACATACCAGTTCACATAATGCCAACAATCTCCCCCTTTGGCATTGATGGCAATATACAAAGATGTCTCTCCGCTTCACATCTTCTCCCCCAATTTCTGTAGATATCTTCTCTGCTTCACATCTTCTCCCCCTTTGACAATAATGCCAAAGTGGAGGCACAAGCTTCCCTGTTCCATTAATGTGCTCCCCCTGAGGAGTAGCATCCTTCAACACATCAATCCCGAAGAAAGATTTGACTATGCAATACATGAATGATGTGGAGCATATACCTTTAGTTCACCTCTTGAAGGGGTAGTACCCCTAATTCACCTCTTAAGTATATAAATGTAGTCTTTGGGAGAGGCTTGGTGAATATGTCTGCTAACTGCTCCTTACTGGAAACATGTTCCAGTGCAATCTCTTTGTTCTGAACCTTTTCCCTTAAGAAATGATACTTAAGCTCAAAGTGCTTGGTTCTAGAATGTAAAACCGGATTCTTGGAAATATTAATTGCACTAGTATTGTCAAAAAATATACTTACCGGTTCAAATACAGGGACTTTGAAGCCATTCAATACATGCTTCATCCAAATTGTTTGAGTGCAGTTCATGAAAGCTGCAACATACTCTGCTTCTGCTGTAGACTGAGAGATACAACTCTGCTTCTTACTCATTCATGAGACTAGTCTACCACTAAGGAAGAATGCACCACCGGTTGTGCTCTTCCGGTCATCTACATTACTAGCCCAATCAGCATCCGTGAACACTTTCAAGTTGAAATCCTTGCTATATGCTTGACAGACAATAGCAAAGCATCACACATGACACACATATTTTTCACGTGGAAACCCAACTGGGAAAAACCACGGTGGGGATGAATACCCACAAGCTATTTTTGAACTCTTTAGAAGTCCGCTTTGTTAAGAGTTTTATCCTTACCTTTCTTGATGAGTACTCGGTTCATTGTGTAGACTGTAGTGCTCACCGCTTCTCTCCAAAAGGTGTGAGATACCTTTCCTTGAATCAACATGGTTCTAGCTGCTTCAACCACAGTCCGGTTATTCCTCTCTGCTAGGCCATTCTGTTGTGGAGTCCGAGGGGCAAACAATTGCCTCTTGATGCCATGTTCTTCACAATACTTGTTAAATTCACCGGAAGTGAATTCCCCTCCTTGATCAGTTCTCAGGCACTTGATCCTTTTACCACTTTCCTTCTCCACTAAAGCTCTGAAAGCTTTGAACTTTACAAAGGCTTCAGACTTGTCTTTCAAGAATGTGACCCACATCATTCTTGAGTAGTAATCAATGAGAATCATGAAGTACCTATCACCCTGCACACTTCTAGTTTTCATAGGACCACACAAATCAGTATGCACAAGATCAAGCAAGTTGTCAGCAATGAAAGATTTACCTTTAAAGGTTGAGGAAGACATTTTCCCCAATTGACACTCTCTACACAAGGTATTATCTAGTTTGCTTAGCACCGACAACCCTCTAACTGCCTTGATCTTACTAGCTTTCACAATGTTATCAAAGTTTGCATGGCAAAGTCTCATATGCCATATCCAGCTATCATCAAATTTTGCCATAAGGCATGTACTTATATTTGCATTAAGATGAAATAGGTTACCTTTGGTCTGCATGTCGGTGGCTACCAATTCACCATTCTTTCCTTTGATTCTGCAAACTCCATTCTTGAATTTCAGAGTGAGGCCACTGTCATTCAGCTAGGCAACACTCAGAAGGTTGTGTCTGAGACCATCAACCCAATACACATTGTCAGCACTACTCTTTCCATTCAGAGAGATGGACCCTCTGCCTTTGACCATGCATGGTGCATCATTGCCAAAGCGAACCACACCACCATCATACTCCTCCAAGGACAGAAACTTGCTCTAGTCACTAGTCATATGGTGAGAATAGCCATTGTCAATGATCTACTCATTGAAATTATCAAACCGAGAGACAAGAGCCTTCTTGTCTAACACATATTCTTTGACTGCAACAAACACAATATCTTCATTTTCCTCATCCTCTGATTCTTCATCTGTGACACCTTCATCAACTACCACAAAACAGTTTCTCTGGTTTCCTCCTTTGAATTTCTTGAACCTTTCCAGTTTGTCCTTATTGTCGCCATTAGGATAGTTTACAACAATATGTCCTATCCAGTTGCAAGAAAAGCATTTCAAAGGTAGCTTACCTTTGTATTTGCCAGTTCCTTTTGGAAGTTTCCTAGAAAGGAGAGCTTCAAATGCCATCAGAATCTCCTCATCATCCATTTCTTTGCTCTGTCTTGGTTCACCACTAGTGCTAGCTTCTTTTCCTTTTGTGGATGGTACATCAGAAGCTTTAAATGCTGATTCAGTCTTTTGAACACTGCCATCAAAAATATTTAGTTCATAGGCTGTCAACTTTACTATGATGGAGTCTAAGGATACCTTAGTCTTGTCTATTGATCTCATCTCCTGAATAGCAGCAACCCTTATTACATAGACCGACAATAGGGATCTCAGGACTTTGCTTAGCACAGTGGCATCTTCTATTTTACCACCTCCACTCTTGATATCTCCAAAAATGGTTTTGATCCTTATTCCATACTGTTGAATGGTCTCACCTTCAACCATCTGCATATCTTCAAACTTCCCTTTAAGGCTTTCTTCCTTAGCCTGTTTTACATGCTCATCACAACTATAGATATTTTCAGGAGTGTCTCATACCTCTTTGGGATTTACCTTATCCTGAACATCAATAAACTCAATGTCAGATAAACTACTAATTAGGGCTTCCATGACTTGCCCATTTTCCTGCATCTCTCTCTTTTGGTCATCGGTAAGGGTACCGGTAGGAGCAACATAGACAGTCTCAACATAGCTCCAGTGTTGAGCACCCATGCTTCTGATGAATATCTTCATTCTGTCTTTCCATATATTGAAATTTTCTCTATTAAACTTTGGACCTTCCCTCTTCATCATTAGACTAGGATCTTTACCTCAAGCGGTTAATCTTATAGCATAGAGGACCTGGAAGACACTCTGATACAAATTGATAACTTAATGATGAGCGAATAGTACCAAATCGGTACTGAGAGGGGGGGTGAATCAGTATAGACAAAAATACAGTCCAAAACCAGTTTGATAGTAGACACTTCAAATGATTGGCAGACAGTGACACCGGTTTGAAACATAGTGCAACCGGTAAAGCTAAGAATGTCTGAGATAAGCATTAACCGGTTACTCACTTAGCTTTTCACTGAACTCGAGACTACACTACCATTTCACCCTTATGCATAAATAGGTAGTCTATCATCAGATCATAATAACAGCTAGTTCAACATGTTTTATTGATAGGCATAAAACACAGAACCATCATATGCTTGACAGACAATAGCAAAGCATCACAAGATAAAAGCATCACACATGGCACACATATTTTTCACATGGAAACCCAACTGGGAAAAACCACGTTGGGGATGAATACCTACAAGTTATTTTTGAACTCTTTAGAAGTCCACTCTATTAGGAGCCTTGTCCGGTTAGAGACATTACAAAAGGTTCTACTAGGAACCGATCCTGTTAGAGATCACCCGGTTAAGGGATGGCTACAATACCTGGTTAAGGGTTAAACCTTGTTAGAGGATTTCAAGAACTCAATAGCTAAAGGATTCTGAACTCAGTAGCTTTGAATTACCCTGTTATAGGATTTTCAGCAAGTCGGTTAAGGCTACCCTGTTAAGGGATTTTCCAACTCTTGAGGTGGTTAGAGATCAATAGGTATTACAATGACCTGGTAACAACACTCAATGCCAATGCAGATCCGCTTAAGCTCCTCTTCACCTTCTGCACTTACACTCTGCAGGTATCACTTCTCTCCTTTTGGTTTGGCAAGAATCATGTATCCCTTCTCTTGGATACACACACACAACTTTTGCCAACAACCTCAGAAAGAGACACAACATCGGCCTTATAGGAAAACAGATAGGTTGGTAGGATAAACCCTAAACCCTAAACCTGTTAGGTTAAGGAATTCAAACGGTTCAATCCTGACCGTTGAGAACATTCCATTAATTGCAACAGTCTTGATCCAATCTCAAGACATTCTCCATCATCCATTTTCACTGATTTCATGGCGACTGATAACCCATCACACGTTATCATCATTTTACAGATTTCACACATTCCTGAGGTAGATAGGAATAATCTCCTTAATGCAAGATCTTTCACGCGCACAAGGCTAACGTGGCAGCATGATCTGTTCTTCATTACAATGCTAACTCATCACACAATGTCACCAGTTGAGCCATATAGGCTTGAAGCACTTCAACCAGAAACCCTGAGGTTGAGACTACCAACTGGTAGTCATACAACGCTTCCATGTGCCGGTTCCCATAACCATATGCCGATTCACCTTGAACAAGCACACCGCTTCACTTTGGCACAAATACCGGTTCACAGTGTTATACCGGTTCTCACATATGCCGGTTCACACCTCTTCAACATATTGACATCAATGACAACATACAATGTCATTATGTCCACATATCGGTTCACATAATGCCAACACCTAGAACGTCATGCTTCTTTCGTGGTGGACCGCATATTTTATTTTTGTGTCTAGATTAAAATAATTTTGGGTATAGTAGATTGGTTTAAATTGACTTATGTGTTTTTGTCCATGTAGCTGGGTGTATAGCCTTTATGAGGATAATCAGAAGGTGTGCTGAGTTGGTGTGAATCTTCACACATCTTCTTTGCCTTTCACATGCAATATTTTGGGTTGATGATGAATATACATGCTACATCTTTAAGTTGACCTAATTGAGATTAATGATGATCCAATGGATATATAAAGATAGATCAATTGAGATATTTTGAATATAGAAAGAGTGTGATAGAACAAATAGAGCGAGTATGTAAGACATGAAGTGAAGTAGGATGTGAATGCGATGCAAGTTTGATGTGATCTAGAGGTTTGGATATGTTATAGAACAAAGATGATAGATGAACCAGATGAGTATTAAGTTGTGAACTTCTATCTGCATGTTGGTAGATGCTATTCCCTTTTGTAGTTTAATTTCTTATTCTTATTGTATTAGGATAGATGTTTTGTATCTTTCCCTGAAGAAGTGATCTTCAATTGTGCAAGAATCTCTTTTGTATCTTGCCCTAAGGTTGTGCACCTTACCTTGCAAGTCCATAGTAGTGAGCTCCCTAGCCTATGTACTAAAATATTGTAGACACTTATCATATATATTTTATGAGTTTGATTCTCATCGTGGTTTTCCCTAGTTTAGATTATCAATGTAAAAATATTGGTGTTCTTGTGTGGATGAATTTGATATTTCAGTTATTTACTCTCATGAACATGTGATTAATGGTTGATGTAGAATAATTTTTATACTCTAATCAAGTTTTAGTATATGTTGATTCACCCCCTCACCTCTCAACATCTAGTAGCGTTAAAAAATTGGTATCAAAGCTTTGGTTCCTGATGAAACAGTTTAACCATTGAGTTAGATCCAAGATTTTGAACACTATGTTTGGAGAAGAATTGAATGAGAAGGATGCTATGGGTTAGAGTGACTAGGATGTTGTTAATGACATTTTTGACATGGAAGGAGAGTTAATATCCATATTGTAGAACTGGATTAAAGTAGATAAAAACATAAGAAGGTAGTTGAAAAGATCTCTTATTTAAGAAGCCTTCTTGACAAAGGAAAGAAGGTCATTGATGATTTTGAAATAAAGCTTGATGAGAAAACTAAAGAATGTTCAAGAATTAAGGAATAAGTAATAGTATTGAAGAAGGAATTAGAAGATGCAAAGGATCAGATCAATAATGGGTTGAAACCTAGAGGTGGCAATGAAGTGTTTGATTCTATGCTCAGTTCTCAAAAACAAAGTAAAGGTAAAGGTGGACTTGGTTTTCAAGATGGTGAATGTTCTAAGTCATTTGGAAAGAAAGATAAAGGGAAGGAAAATGTCAAGGATGATTAGAATAACTCTAACAAATATTGGATTGACTTCATTTTCGACCGAAGCTTTCAAAACTCAAAGAATGTCAGGAGACCTCCTCTTGTTCTTTTTCTAGGTATTCATCTTTTAATGGAAACTATTTTTCATGTAATTAACTTGGACATAGAGCTAGTGATTGCATAAGTAAGGTAATAAATCAATCCTTTAATGAAAATTATCACAATTGCAATAAGTTTGGACACAAAGCAAGTGAGTGCAAAGGTAGGCTGAATTGGAATAGAAATAGAAATTTAGTTTTTGGTAGAGATGTTCAATCTTTCAATGGATACTATTATGTTTGCAATGCATATGGGCACAAAGCTATTGAGTATAGGTCAAATAGGAATTTTGAAAGAAGTGGAAACAATGGAATAAATGGAAGTAAATCAAAACAAGGTTTGACATGCTATAATTGTAATAAAATGAGACATATTGTGAAATATTGCAATAGAAGGAATGATAAGACATTTGATCTAGAAAACAAAATTGATATCAATGAAGAGAAGGAGAAAATGAAGATGACATGGGTAAAGAAATCAAAAGATAAGGTTTAAGAGAAGATTGAAGATGGATCTGCACCTATTGTGGGAACTGACCCTTAATGTAGATCCCTTGCACCCCCTTATGGTTCAGATGCCAAGTTATTCTCAACATGGAAGAAATTTGGAAAGTGTTTATGGTGGATTTTGAGTAGATTTGGTGATCTGGAGCTCTTTCTATAGTCTATGGTGTACAATGTATCAATTTTTTGGAAACCCTAAGTGGCAAGTATAGATTAGTTTTTGAAGTTCATATTGTGCAATTATGATTGAGAAGCTAGTGAATGCGAAGAGGAGCAAAGAAATTGTGCATTCAATCAAAGGTATTTTTCAGAAGGCAAATTCTAAAATTATCAGAGTTCATGATGAGGCTTGACCTATTTTTGAGACTCATCCATTTATTTCTATGGTAGAATGTCCTCTTTGTGTTTTTTATCTTGTTCCCAACAAAGTTATACATAAATAGGACATCCATTGTTATATTCATGTTTCTATGAAAGAATACAATCATAACAAGATTAGTGATTTTAAGAGAATTCATCTAGTTGAAAATTTGCAAAGGCTTAAATTTGATTATGTTAGTCTAAGGCATATGGGTTGGATAGATGGAGAAATTTCCCTATGGTTTGAGATTAAGTAATAATAAATATTGTGCTGAGCAGGATATATGAAGATTCTCTATGGTTGGATCAACTATACTTGATTTCCAAGGAAGCCTTAAAGGATGTGACCGACTTATGTTCTACTAGAAAGGTACTCACTTTGAATTTTGTAAAGAATGAGGAAGTGAACATGCTAACTAGAGTTGTATTTGATAAGGGAGCTCTTCAAATTGACAACATTGTTGATTTGAGTGTAAGTTATGCTACTATGGGAATTCCATACAAAGCATATTTTAGCAATCAAGAAGGATCATCTTCCTCTATGATAATGTATGTGGCCTATCAAACAGTAAAGGAAAATAAGGATTATGATTTTTGTGAGCTCTTGAGGCATCAAATGCTAGACAATCTCTGGATGACAAAGGATAAAATGTGCCCCTTCCAATATGACTCTCTTATTGTTTTCTTGGTATTCTATTTTCTTAATGCATTGCCTAGAATGAAAAATGTCATGTGAAGAAAAGATGTGACTGTTGGTGATCAAATTAAGGAGTATTTGGATAATTTGAATGACAATAATTTTGCTTTCTATAAGTTCTTTATGTATCTCTAGAAGAAGATGGTTATCAAGAACCGAATTCCTTCAAAAGTTGTAGATTAGTATAAAAATGAGATTACTTTCATAGTAGACAAGGACAATTGTTTTATGGAGTTAGTAATGTCAAGGACTTCATGGGTGTCAAAGATTCCCTATGAGATGTCTAAATATTAATGCATAAGTACTGGGGAGATACTTATTAAATTGCCTAAAGATTTGAGTGAAGAAAATTGAGAACATTTAATGAGATCATAGGAATATCTAAAGGAAAGAGAATCAGTGATGTTGGAAGCATATAAAAAGATAAAAGATATAGTGATGAAAATGAGTTCATAAAAAAAAAATCCAAAATAATTTACTCTCCTTGGAGTTCTTTCAAAACCCTAAAGCGAGAATCTTTCTCCCAACTCACCCAACCCTTCACTAGCCCAACTCAATGGCAAATTTTCACCCAACCTTAAGAAATACCCAAAAATGGTTTCATATTTCAAGGGAAGACTTAAAAAGTGTTTAAGAGAATCATAAAAACATCCACCAAACCCTGGTTTTTGGTCCCATAACTTTCCTTGAAGTGAGTTGCTTAACAATTAGGTTAGATTCCTTGTAGCCCTACTCAGAGGGTTTTTCCACCATAACTTTTTGTACAAATAGTTTCTAGACAAAATAAGGATATTTATGAATACCCTTTTTGTAGTTTTAAAAAATACCTAATTTTACATAGGGTTTGTTTTTGAAGAAACGGCTCTGTTTTTTATTGGTAATGTAATTTTTAAACCTAATTAGGCCACTTTTCCAAATCAAGTACTAGTAATTCAATCACTAAACTTAAAACCACTACTCCTGAGGCTTAAAAACACCACAAAGGGTCTGAATAAGTTTATTTTGGCCTCCTATTTCACTCAAAAATCACACACCAACAAAATCTTACTTCTACCCACACTTCTAAGCCCAATACATGAAGATATTGGGCTAGGACTTGCTAGAAAAGGCCTCAAAATTCATCTCCTACACAAACCCTTGAAAAACCATCTATAGAACCCCTAGAACACCCATTCCACCAATTTGGAAAGATTTAAATGACAGAGTGGTGAGATTTCATATTTCTTTTCCTCAAATCCTCAAAACAAGGGTTTCAAGGTAGTTTTCAAAGATTTTCTTGTAAAACACTCAAAACTTAATGAAACCTCACAAAATTGGTACCAAATGAAAGGTAATTTAATTAAATTTCAAATAAATCCATCCTTGAGTTATAATATTTCTACATCCATATGGAATAAACGCTACAATAGAAGAAAACTAGAGAAAATGCAGGAAAATGGTACAATTCTTATTGCCTTTCTTCAAATATTTGAACCAAAAATAATTTCCTCATGTCTAAGAGGCCAATATACAAGTGAAAACATCACAAAAAGGTGGAAACCAATGGTCCCTAACTATTTTTTTGAACTCTTAACCGTTGGTCTTCCAATCAAACCCAAAAATGCACAAAACAACATTGCAACTTTTGCAAAATGTTTCCAAAATTGAGAAGACTTTACATATGGACCCTACATGACTCAAGTACATAAAATATGGTCCTAAAGGACCTTATTACATCATGAAATTACAAAATCCCAAGTTAAACCCCTATTGACGCCATTGGACCAAAATTGCTAGCGTGCCCTGCACCATACAATCGGCCTAAAAAAGATTCCAAGTCCCTTAGAATTAGAGTTGCTACAGATTATACTACTTCACATCATCTCTTTGGGATTCAAATTCTTCTCAATCTGAGAAGCCTTTCTACTGAGTCAAAAATTGAAAAATTTCATTGTGTCTTGTGTTCGTGGACTTCTTGCCACTTAGAATCTGCTCCATCTTCACCATTTGACCTGTGGACTATCAGAGCTCATCTTTCCTTTGACTGAACCTAAGGTTTCAAACTTGTTGTATTGACATCTTCACCTCTTGGGGTGACTGCACCTTCTTCATGTTTTTCATCCTCAACCTTCAACAAACTCTTTCTTTCCCATTATTATGACCTTGGCTGCCTTAGTCTACTCCTTGACATGCTCCATCCTTTTTCAATGGTGTAAGTGTTATCCCTAGCATCATCTATGGCATGCTTGTCAAATTGCCATGGTATCCCAAGTAAGAGATGACAACAATCCATTGATACAACATCACATAATATCCTATCCTTGTATCCACCAATCTAAAACTCAACCTAAGCTCATTCATTCACCAAAATGGACTTGTTATCATTCAACCAAGATATCTTATAGGGTGCTTCATGAGGAATTATTTCTAACTTTAGTTTGTCTACCATTTGATCTAACACCATATTGTTATTACTTCCATAATCTATGTCTACCTTACATACCTTATCTTTGCACTTGCATGTGGTCTTGAATAGAGTCCTCCTTTGTGTCATATCCTTCTCCTTGGATGCCTTAAGTATTGTTTTTCTCACCATCAATGATTCTCCCACTTCTAGAGAAGAAACATAACTAGAAGAATTTGCCCTTTCACATTCATCTTCTTGTACTATTTGAGTCATCCTTTCACTTCTCCTTTCACCAACACTTGAAGTAGAACCCTTCTTCTCAGAACACTTGAATTTTGGGTGACCAAACTTATTAAAATTATAGCATCTACCTGAAAATGTATTTGAACTTCTACCTTTACCAAATCTGCCTCTAAAACCTCTGAATCCACCTCTTGAGTCTACACCTTGGTTCTTGGTTTTGTTTGCCTCTTCTTGGTCTTCAAAGGATTGTTTTGATCCTCTTCCTCTATTAGTGCTTCCTCTGCCCCTTCCTTGTCTTTGTTTCCTACTCCTTATCCTTCCTTCTTCCCTCATAGACATTTGTAAACATTCTTGCACTATCCTAGGAGTATTCAAACTGATTTCATCTTGTATGTTGTACCTCAAGACATTTAGGTACCTTGTGACCTTCTCAAATTAATCTTCAATGTGGCCCACTCTAATATTGAGTTTGTGAAACTTATCGGTGTATGCCATGACATCTAACTCCTTTTGTTTCAGATTTTGTAACTTTCCAAAGGTTTGGATTGCATAATCAACAGGGAGACATAGGTTCTTTCTCATCGCCACCATACTATCCGATGAGCTTATCTTTTTCTTGCCTTTATTAACTCTCTCCTCTTGTTCATAGTTCCACCATGTTAGAGAAGGTCCTTTCAACTTAATTTTTTGAAACTTTACATTCTTGTCTTCTGCTATCTCTTCATATTTAAAGTAGATATCGAAGGCATCAATCCAACTTAGTACCTCCTCACTACCCATCTTCCCACTGTACATGGGTAGCTCCATGTTCACCTTGGGACCACTTACCTTAACCAATTTAAGCATGCCAGCCATTATTTCTTCTTCAGGGTCCACTTCTTCTTCTTCCTCTTGGACTCCTGCACCTTGAGGGTTTTTACTCTCCCCCTCATCCTCTTGCTCACTTTGGTCACCACTGACCACACCCCTTCTCCGATTATTCTCCAGAGTTGAAATTTTTGCTAAGGATTCTTCTTGAGACTCCTTGTAGATCCTCTCATTATGGAGCATCTATTCTTCCAGTTCTCTAATCTCTCTGGCCATTTGATTGTTCTTAAGAGGCATTGTGACAATCCCATCTCCTCAACTTCAATTCCTCTTCTTCCTTTTCAATTAGAACATATGCTCTGATACCACTTGATGCAGAGAAGGTCATAAAACAAAAAAACAAACCAAATTAATCTCCTGGAAGTGCTTGCAAAACCCCAAAGTGAGAATCTTTCTACTAACTCACCTAACCCTTCACTAGCCCAAACTCAATGGCAATTTTTCACCCAACCTTAAGACAAAACCCAAAATGGTTTAATATTTCAAGGGTAGAATTAAAAAGTGTTTAAGGGAATCATAAAAACATCCACCAAACCCTGGTTGTGGTCCCATAACTTGCCTTGAAGTGAGTTGCTTCACAGCTGGGTTAGATTCCTTATAGCCCTACTGAGACGGTTTTTCCACCATTACTTTTTGTATGAAGAGTTTCCAAACAAAATAATGACATTTATGGATACCCTTTTGGCATTTTTATAACATATATAATTTACCTAGGGATTTTTTTGGAATAAATGGCTCTGTTTTTGACTGGTAATGTGTTTTTTAGGCCTAATTAGACCACTTTTCCAAAGCAAGGACTAGAAATTCAATCACAAAACTTCAAACAAATACTCCCAAGGATTAAAAAAACCACATAGGGTCACAATAAGTGTATTTTTCATCCACTTTCACTCACCAATTGCACACCAGCAAAATCTTACTTCTACGTACACTTCTAAGCCCAACACATGAAGATATTAGGCTAGGACTTTCTTAAAAAGGCCTCAAACTTCATCTCCTACACAAACCCTTAAAAAAAAATCTAGAGAACCCATAGAAAACCCATTCAACCAATTTTGGAAATATTTCAATGATGGAGTGGTGTGATATTCATATTTCTTTGCCTCAAACCCTCAAAACAAGGCTTTCAGGGCAGCTTTCAAAGATTTTCTTATAAAATGCTCAAAACTGAATGGAACCTCACAAAATTGGTACTAAATGAAAGGTAATTTAATGATATTTCAAATAAATCCATCCTTGAGTCATAATATTTCTTTATCCATACAGAATAAATGCTACAATAGAAGAAAACTAGAGAAAAAGATACAATTCTTATTGCCTTTCTTCAAATTTTTGAACCAACAACCTTTTACTTGTGTCTAAGATGCCAATATATAAGTTAAACCACCAAAAAAGGTGGAAAACAATTGTTCCTAACTAATTTTTTGAACTCTTGATCGTTGGTCTTCCAATCAAACCCAAAAATGCACAAAACAACATTGCAACTTTTGCAAAATGTTTCCAAAATTGATAAGACTTAACATATGGACCCTACATGACTCAAGTACATCAAATACGGTCCTAAAGGACCTTATTACAACATGAAATGATAAAAAACCAAACTAAAACCCTATCGACACCATTGGACCAAAATTTCTCCAGGGTGCCCTGCACCATCTAGGAAGTCATCTATAGAGGCCTCTTCCTTTATCTCTAAAGTATTAAAATTTGAGCATTTGAGTCCACAAAAGATGGAATGTTTAGAAAATATAATTGTGGAAAGTGATGAAGAAGAACCGGTAAAGGTAAATGTGCAAAAGGATGTTGAGAAAGAAGAAAATTTGGTTGCTTCTGGGGAAAATACTTTTGATGTTGATAAAGTATTTGATTTGATTGGATGACCTAATGTTCTGAAGGATGTTGGTGACCTATATCTTACTGTTCCTACATATGATCAAGAAATTATTAAACAAGCATTTATGATATATCTACTCCAAAACAATCTTGTTCCTAATAATATTTTTGACTTACTTCTGGAAATGCTAGTATCTAAGTGTTAATTGAGCATTTGGCTTCACTTGGGAATGATAGTAATGATTTAGATGAACTGTGTACAAAGATTAACTTGGTAGACAAGATGACAAAGAAGTGTCTAAGGGCACATCAAAATCCTAAACTTAATTTGGTTGATTTAAGAAAAGCGATTGATGATGTTGTATGGTTATATTAGTACTGCTTGAGATGGCATGTTGGTACAAAAAAATTTCAAGGATGAGATACTCTCCATTGACTCTTAGCTTATCGAGTTACCTCACTCATTTGATATCTACAAAGATGGAAATGGTTCTATAATATCTAGGGTTCAATATCTTCACTGTCAATTATCCCTACGACAAAGACAAAGAGATGAATATATGAGATTGTTCTGTAGGCTTAAGGATGCAAAGGAATTATGAATGCTTTCATATATCAGGTTATTAGCAGATGTTGAAAAGTTAGAACAAAGCATGATAAATGTTCATATTTTTGATATTGCAGTAAATTTGTGTCTTGAGTGTGAGTGTCAAAGTAGAATCCTTTCTACTACTATTCATGCATGGAATTATTCTTTTGTGGGTCTGAAGAAATAATTTAAGGATATTTGGCTTGGTAATGTATGATAGTTCTTATGGACAACTGCTAGACATAAGGTTATATGAAGGTATTTGTACTTAGTTTGTTCTTTCTATTTTTTGAAGACTTTTGATAAAGGGAGAACTACATATATGAATAGTTTGTTTTGTCAAAAAAAATTGCCCTTTGTCTTTGATGTCAAAGGGGGAGAAGTATTTTTTATATGGGGAGAACTTTTTTTATTTTTCCATTAATGACAAAGGGGGAGATTGTTGCACATATAAGTCTTTGTTGTCATTGATGTCAAACCTATTGTTATCATCCAAGATGCCAAACCTATTTTGGTTTGGTTGACTTATTGGTGGTTTAGTTATGGGTTTGGTCTAGTTGTTGGTGCTACTAGTCTAGAAGTGATGTGATGCTGAAGCATATGGTTTGACAGTGTACTCTAGTCAAGTTCTTGGTATTGGTTGTGTCTGGTTGTTGGTTCGAATGTCTATCAGTTAGTAATATAATGCAGAGTTGTATCCAGATTATTGTGCAAAATAATGTGGTGTTTTCAGGATAGGTGGATATGATATGTTAACTATCTGTAAGCTTTATGGATGGATAATGTTGAGTATATATTGTGTTTCCGGAATATTAATATCTTTTGTTTGGTCCAAAAATTATGTTACTATCTTTGGTGACTATTCTGGTGAACAATATCTTTGTCTAGAAGTATGTGTGTATCAGACATGTATCATATGGTTATAAGTAGAATGATTATGATAGACCAATCTCAGTTTCTCAGTTGGATGAATATTTCTCTATGAGCGTTATTTATGTCTGTGATCACTATTGGTGCAGTTTCAAGATTTTGCATAGGAACGCACTGCATTCCTTGTCTTTCTATTGCTTTGAGATTGTTGTGGGTTAAATTGGATTTTGTTCCTATCACTTCATGCTTATTTTGTGGTGGATCACATATTTTATTTTTGGGTTCAGATTAAAATAATTTTGGGTAAAGCAAATTGGTTTGAATCGACTTATGTATTTTGGTTGGGGTGGTTGTGTGTAGAACCTTTATGAGGATAATTAGAAGGTGTTCTGACTTGGTGTGAATATTCACATGTATTCTTTGCCTTTCACATGCAATGTTTTGGGTTAATGATAAATATACATGCTACATCTTTAAGTCAACCTAATTGATATTACTGATGATCTGGTGGATATATAAAGATAGATCAATTGAGCTATTTTGAATATAGATAGAGTGTGATAGAACAAATAGAGTGACTGTCTAAAATATAAATTAAATTAGGATGTGAATGTGATGCAAGTTTGACTTGATATAGAGGTCCGAATATGTTATAGAGAAGAGATGAAATATGGATCAAATGAGTATTAACCTGTGAATTTTTATTTGCATGTTGGTAGATGCTATTCCCTTTTGGAGTTCAATTTATTACTCTTATTGTATCAGGATAGATGTTTTGTATCTTGCCTTAAAGAAGTGATTTTCAATTGTGCAAGTCTCTCTTTTATATCTTGCCCTAAGGTTGTGTAGCTTAGCTTGCAAGTCTAGAGTTGTAGGCTCCCTTATATATATATATAATGAGTTTTATTCTCATCGTGGTTTTTCCTAGTTTAGGTTTTCCATGTAAAAATCTTGGTGTTGTTGTATTGATGAATTTGTTGTTTCAGTTATTTATTCTCATGCACATGTGATGAATGGTTAACGTGGAACAAATATTTTAATCTTATCAAGTTTTAGTATATGTTGATTCACCTTCCTCTTTCAGCATTCGATGGTGTTCAACAAAAATGTTAAACACACAAATATACTAAGAGGGGGTTGAATCAGTATATGCTAATTTCACACTAATTTAAAATTAATGACCATTGATAACTTCTTAGTCCATCACAAAAAATTTGAAGCATAAGATAAGCACATATCAACATAGTAGAACACCCTATTTGTGTATAAATCCAGAAGGAAAAAACCACAATGAAAATAATTGCTTGGACCAATTGGCCAAGTCTAGCCTCACAAAGAAAATTAAGAACTTAAAATATTTTGTATGCACCTATTTATGTTGAAATAGGAAACCAAAATATTGTAAAACATATAAGATTCACGCACTAAACCTAGTTCTACAATGCATCCACCATAAAACCAATAGAGAATCTAGATCATGTGCAAACATAAAAAGTAGAGAAATGTATACCTTCACATGCTCCTAGGGTTTGATCTCCATTGATCTTGTTTAATGTTACGGTTGCTCTTAGATTTGTATTTTTCACAAGAGCTCAATAGAGAATGAATTGTGGTTGTGTATGCAATTCGATAGATTTTAGGTGCTTGTACTTGAATTATACATGGAGGGATATGGAAAGGATCTCTTTTATAGAAAACACCATAGAAATGGAGGGCTAGGATTAAGAGGAGGAAGGATAAATGGTCATTTCAAATTATAGGGTAGGTATAGAAAATAGGAAAATATTAGAGAGATAGTTAAAGGTAAATTAAGATATGAATGGCAAGTGTCATGGAGAGAAAAAGATAATGAATTAATTAAAGAAATAAAAAATTATTTAATTAATAGAAGAGGTGGGATCAATTAAAAAAATATATTTATTTAATTTAGGGAAAGGACAATTTAAATAAACAAATATATATTTAAATAGGGAAAGGCTAGAAGAGGATTAGTGAATTAACTAAATAAATAAAATCTATTTAATTAAATAAATTAATTTAATTAAAAAAATTATACCCTTTTGGAGAGGATTATCTCCTCTAGTGAAAACTATATTTTGTAAAATGTTTTAATATGATATAATATATTTTTTTAAATTTTAAACTAGCCTCTTCTCAAATTTAAAAAACCTACTTGTAATATTTTAAAAATAAAACATATTAAAATTAATAAAAACATATTTTTTTTTATCCATCTAGATTCTTGACTTTGAGCTCTACAAAAGAGTATTTTTAGATTTTTGAAAAAAAATATTTTGATTGCAAAAAAATACAACAAAAGTGAAAAGTTTCAGAATTATGATGATGTGGCTACCACTTAGGATGCCACATAAACAGTTTCGGTTGAAACCACACATTAAAATTTTTCATTTGCCACATGTCTATCACCATTCTAAGAATCCCTACTTATTCTACCCTTAATTTTTCAATTTTGAAGGTTTGAGGTTTCAACAAACACTTGACATGCTAACTCAAGGAATTTTGATTTCTAAGTTTTTGTTTGTGTTTGTTGTTTGTTTTCAATGCAAAACATAGTGGAATGATGTAGAAATGATAAAACAAGAATACATAAACCAATAGAAAGAATTTTCACATCCAAGTTCACTTTATTAGCATTATATCAAATCTGAATACATTACTGATCAGGTCTATTATAGAAGTTTTTAGAATGATAATACTCATAAAATGAGTCTATAATAAGCAAACAAACTACAAATTTGCAATCTCAACATACTCATTTTCTTGATACTTTATTTGGGCTTAATATGATCACATATAATGTAATGTATGGATGATATAGTTGCCATCAAACTCTACTAAACAAGTTTTGATTTTTTTGTAGACTCTAACTGATGTGGACAACCTTGAAATCTTTCACAACAGTCTCTAGGATGGTAGCCAAAGATATGAATGGGCTTGGGAATGAGGAAATAAGTGCTTGATGTGCCAATAAAATGCCAAAAATAATCACCAAACCCTCTAAACATAAGTCTAAAATAAAATTGTAGAATTCTGAAACACAATTCCACCCATGCTAGAATGATGCCAATTTCTCCAAATACCTACAAAGTTTTGTGCGCTTTATTTCCAAGCACTAGACATCTATTTTATGATGAAAATATGACTTTAAACCTTCAAATCTAAATCCCTTCATCTTCAATGTGAAAATATCTTCAAACCCTATCTAGTAGAAGCCCTAATAACACCATAAATTTGTAAATATACTCAATCGTGAATCCTGGATGGATCCACTTCTCAAAGTGGAGTTGGGTTTTTGTCCAATCTACCAATTTTCAAGGGTTTTTGTCCTCAGAAATGGTTGCAGGTCTATTTTTAATAGCTAAATATGAAGAAATATCAAATATTGTAAACCAACATAATGAGCCTTGGAGGAACCTTTATAATGCCTCCTTACACCACTTTTGGACCCCAAATCACGTTATATAATTTTTAATAACTTTTAACTCTCCTCAAGTGGTTGTCCCACTTGTAGGAGTGAAATATATCATTTTTAATTTCTTTTTGACTTCCCCCCATAAAGTCATTTTATATTTTTCTCTTTTTTTTAAGTGACTTTAATAATTTATCTCCAAAAAGTGACTTTTTAATATTTAATTATTTTGTTCAAGTCACATTTAGTTAAATTAATTAAAATAAACTAATCCTTTTTTATTTAATTTTGTGGACAAATTTATAAATAATTAATATATTCTTGGCTGAAAAATGGGGACATTACAGTCCTCCCTTCTCGGAGATTGCTTACCCACAAGCAATTGCATTCTCCAACATGAATTCGAACAATGATATACAAATCCAAGACTTTGAAGTATGACCACCTTGATCCAAACTTTTGCTGCTCCAATCTGATGTAATCATCACCAAAATAAAGTGTTAAATAGCTCACCATGATCCTTATAAAGAAGTATACCAATTCAACCAATGGTAGGATCCTTAATCATTATACCCTCACCCCAACAAAAAATGAAGAGATGGATATCTATCATCATGTCCTCAATGCAAACTATCCATATAACTTTGAATGCTCTCATAGGGATGTGGAATATACACATCATAGGTGCATAGGAAAATGTGTCATCCCATACTAGGTTGTTGTTATAAATCAAATCAGTAGCATGCCCATTGAAAATCAAACCTAAGATGATGCCGATGGTGTCTTCAATACCATGTAATGATATAGTATCCCTCTCATGCTAATTGTCAATAATGTAATCATGATCCCACACACTACAACACAACTAGCTAGTTGATGTAAGCCATGACAATTTTCAAGACACTATAACCAACCAAGTTGGACAACCACTCATTAATAAAGTATCCATGTTATTTGACAAAATTCCTAACATTAGGTTAGTTGCATACCCAAAATAAATAGGTGTCTCAAATAAATATGCATTGATGTAGTTTTCATCTACACATAAAGACATATCATTATTTTCATCATTGGGGTTGTCAACACCAATTAAAATTTTTGAATCATTGAAAGTGGAGTGATATTGTTTATTTGATCCATGGACTTACGCGGATCCTTGATCCTTTGAAGATGAAGTTTGGCTTGGCTAGCCAACCATTTGTCTTTCTTAGCTCTCTCTAACCACTCTTCACACATTATTTGATATTGTTTGACATCATCTATGCCAAAATGTATAAAATAAATCCTTTTACTAGTTGTATCATCAACCAATGTCTCATTACTCTCTTCCCAGACTTGAGTGCTATCATTGGGGTACTTCAAAAAAAATTCTTGTTCATGAGTATGGGATGCGAACTCATGATTATGCAAAGGTAAAGTGCTTCTATTCCAAGTCTAAAAATTGGGATTGTTGTTACCTTCCCTTATGCTACCTTTGAAGCCTCCAACAATGAATTGAACCTACATACTCTTTCCTACCACATCTTTGGGTATTTCATTAGTTATTTCCTTCAAAATTTAATTTTCTTACCCATATGTGTGTATTAGAGCTCCATCTCATTGAAATCTTGGGCGTATCTTCCAAGAGATCTCAACCATTGTATTCCTAATACAACTTTGGTACCACCAATACCAATGACATAGTACTCATCATCAAATGTATAGCTATTTAATTGTATACTCAACCTTGGTATCCTTTCTGTGCAACTTATTTTGAATCTATTTGCCAACATGATGGTGAATTTGAGAAAGTCCTCTACTTGTAGTCCTTTCTTGACTACAAAGCCTTCATCAATAAAATTATATGTAGCACCACTATCCACCATACACACCACTCTTTGTCCTTTTACAATTCCTTTTAACATGAAATGATGATATCTAGGAACACTAGAAATAAAATCAAGTGTACCTTGTGCTAAGTCAAGATGCTCCAATGGTGGTGGCTACTCCTCATGTTTACTTTCAAAACTAGTGTTTGCTACAAAATTATCATTGTTGGAAGTGACCTTGATGTAATATAATCTTCCTTTCCCAAGACATGTTTAATTAGGCTCCCATGGTTCCTTGCAACTAAAACACAACTTCTTCCTACGCAACTCATTCCTCAACTCAAAGTGCAAATTAGGTGATGTAGACTTTGGCTAATTGGAAACTCTATCATCTGGTTTGTTGTTCCTAAATTTTTTCTTAGGTGACTGATTTGTAGAATATGATGTATCAAGGTCTAAAGCAAATTTGATAGCATCATGTAGTTCTAGGCTTAAGTACCTTAACAAATCCCTTTTTTTATCATTCAATCCTTTAATAAAAAATATTACCACCCTTTTTTTAGTCATATTAGGTACCATGACAACAATCTTTTGAAACTCATTAATATAGGAATCCAAGTGTCTACTAAATGCTTCAATTGTACCAACTCTCTATATTACACCTCCACATCCATACAATCAAACAAAGAAATCAATTTGTTACTAAACTCCTCATAGGAATGAATCAAACCATGGTTTTGTGTGACCAAATCATGATACCACCAATCATATGCAATACCCTCTAGGTGCATGGTTGCAAATTTGATTGATTCATCCTCTTTCATTGACTTTAGAGTCAAGAAGGTATCTAACTTGTGAATCCAAGTTCTAGCACTCGTCCTTCCACTACTATCAAATGTAGGAAGATTAAGATTTTTTTTAGCATGTTTAAGATCCTTGTTTTGATGCCATGAGATTTTATCTTGCCTTGTTCTCCTACTCTCTCTTCATTGTCACATATACTGATGGAAGGGTAAATTTTTTTTGACATGTTGAGGTAGAGTATTCCATAATTTGTGCATAGTCATATGTAACATTATCTGTAAATGTCACTTCATCATCTCATAAACAACCTCCTCTTTTTCTTATTCCTAGTTAAGAAGGTAGGACACATAGGTCTATCTAAAGTAGATGTAGGAGTCCTCTCTACATGGGGTTTACCAATTACAATATCATTATCTACATGCTCCTTGTAGTGCCCCTCCCAGATTCATCTCTTCTTTTGGTGTCTTGACAAACCTAGTTAGACTTATTGGTGACATTTTGATTGATGCTTATGATTCTATTTATGTTTTGATGCTTATGGTGGATGTTTTGATGATTACTTATGACTCTATTTCAATGATATTGATATTGCTAGATGCTTTATATGGGCATAGATGATTCATATGATGGGAAATACATTCTAGATTATTTTATGGATGGATTTATATTGATGGATTATATGCATTTGACGTTTCTATGTGGATTGCATGAGTTATGATGCTATGATGGTTCTAACCCTTATCTGGTAATATGGTTTCATTAGATATATTGATGTGTGTCTATCTTTGTGAAAGGGACGATGCCTTACCACTCATTGCAAGCATGATAAGGTGCTATATGTTGTATATGTATCGCATTGTGGTTACAAGATTGCAGGTACCAGACATCAACTCCACCTGCCTTCACAACTCTGAGAGTGTCCTATCCCAATGGCAAGTTGTTGGAGATGGCATGGGTTTCTTTCACTCACTCTAGGATTAGTTGTTCACCTTGTCTGTTTATGCCATGATGCAAGTCAGTGGTAGAGTCTTGTGTCGATGTTTTCCTTTTGTCGAATTGCTTGAGTATGTGACTGTATGTTTTCTATTTGATTTAAATTATAGAATAATGTTATTAATTAAGGTTTGGATTAATTTATCCTATAATATGATTATTGGATATGTATTTGATTATTTTTTCTAATGGATGATTATTTATTACAAGAGAATTGTATTTAATCACTTGAGATTAATTTAATTGATTTATTTTAATATATTGTTTAATGGTTTATTTAATATTTATTTATTATTAATTTATGTTGATTTATTGTTGAATGATTTATTTAATTATTTATTGTTGCTTTATTTTATTTAATTGATAATTTATTAATTGAGTTTTGATTTATTGATTATTTTAATTTTTTTATTGGTTATTAATGATTTAATTTTTTGTTTTATTGTGAAATCCTATTTATATGGATTTATTCATTTAATTTCTTTATTCGATTTTTATTGGGTGATGGATTATTAATTAATGTGTTAATACAAATATTACTTTATCGGTAATTGCATATATTATAAAGTTTACCTACCCTTGCTTGTGATTGGTTGATTTTAAATTGGTATGTAAATAATACTCGAATATATGTATTTCTTGGAACTATGCAAGATAGGTAAAATATATTGTTCTTTGGAATTTTCTGATTGTTCAGTTTTGCACTATAGTTTTGAGTTTAATTTTAATTTAAATTGCATTTTGCAAATGTTGTTCGGTTAATCATCCGACATATTTATGGAAATTGGTTTTTTGATTTGGATTTGGATTGTGGATTGGATCGAAGATTTGGATTTGTATTGGATTTCTCTTCTTTGGATTTTCAACCTTAATTGGATTGCAATAGCAAGTTGGTTTATCCTACCTTTGAATTTTGATTCTTGGAAATGTAGTGTATTCTCCATGACTCTGCAATTGCTTGCTAGATTTTATTTGAATTTGTTTGGGTAAAATTGGATTTGGGAATTGAGGAATTGATTGATTTGAAAATGAATTTGAGAAAGGGGAATTTGTAGATTATTGTATGCAGGACAAGCGGTGCAATGAAATGAAAATTATAAATATCAATGACTTGCCCACACACCAATGGGACTTTTGGTGCAAGTTATGGAGCTATATGGAATAGCTCAACTTCCCAAGGGGTGTTTCATTGTTCTCTATCTCACAAGACCCCTCAAGCCAATGCCTTTTCTCTCAGATCACTGAGCAAAGTGACTTGGGGATGACAATCATGTGAATGAGGGATGCTTTTGATAAATCTTAATATGAATGCAATCCTATCTATGCATGATTTTAACAGCTATGAACTAAACTAGTGATGATAAGATGAAAAGATTAGTACAAGAATATCCTAATATGATATACTAGTTTATATGATTAACTACGATGATAGAAATGCTTCTAAAATGTTTATTAGATTATTTCTATTTCAAAGAGAGATAAAATGCTTGCTAAAAATGAATATAAGTGTGATGCTAAAGACTTGGATGATGAGAATGAGGAAATGAGGGCTCTATTTATAGGAAAAATAAGGAAATGGATGGTCAAGATTGGATAATCTTATTAAGGGCCAGGATTGAAAGATATCAATCAATGTTTACAATTCTCACCAATGAAATGGTGACAATTGTCAACATAAGACTACTTGAGAGGAGATGAAAGAAGCATTAAATGCTTGAGAAGACCTCATGGTTACCTTAGGAGGTAAGGGTTAAGGTTAGGTTAAGATTACCCATTGGATAAAGCTTTTACCCAAAGGATAAACTCTTGTGCAAGGGTTAAAGGAATAACCATGGTCAAAGCAATGAATGCTTGATGAGACCCTATGGTTAGATGAGGGTTGAGTTAGGCAAAAAGTCTCTAACCATGCCACCAAGGGTTAGTTAACCATTAATGGTTTGGAAGACTTTGGGGAAAAATTTGTAAGAGTCCTTCCAAATTTGGGGGTATTCAACAAGTTAGCTTTTTGAAGGCATAAAGGCTTTAATGCCTTTGGAAGACTTTACTCCAAATTTGAGAAGTGACATCCTCAAATTTAGGGGAAAGGGATAATTGAAAGGTTTAGGCTAATTGATTAGGATTAGATGGGTTCTAGAAGAATTTAGAAAGGGGGTTTAAGAGACAAGTGGGAGATGTAGGATTTTGCAAGTGGGTGGGAAAAATAGAATTTAATTAAAATAAATTACTTTATTTTAATTGTGGTTGTAAGTGAAGGATATAAATAAATTAGATTTATTTATTTGGAGTGAATAATTTAATTAAATGTAAATTTAAAAAAAAAGGAGAGATAAGGGATTTAATTAAATAAAATGATTTATTCAATTAAATGACCTGAAAGGCTTAGGTGAATTTAAATAAATAAATTGAATAATTTATTTAATCAAATAGAGGAATGTGGATGATTTAATTAAATTGGATTTAACTAAATAAAGGAATGAGAATAAAATGAAGATTAAATATTCATTTAGGAATGTGGTCATTTTAATACGTCTACATTTTGCCCCTCTTTGAAGTGATGTGTGTGCACATGTTGATTCAAAGAAAATTGATGTGTCGTCAAAATTTGATTTGATGTCAAAATATCGATGTCATACCCTAGACTTTGATAAATGATGTTAATAATGCCCCCTCAGGAGTTGAATCAAAAAATTTGAAAATTTGATTGAATTTGAGAATTTTTTGTAGATTTGATCGCATTTTAAAATTTTGTCTATGTTTAATGCGTGCTAATTGATTCATCTCCCAATAATGATGTTTTCCAGGGTTAGAAGCGAGAACATGAGCAAAATACATGCCCCATCTACTAACCCTAATTTTCTTTTATCCTATAAAAAGGTGAAAAGTTTTTTATTTGGATTATTTGTGTTTGTTGACTTTGGAGAAAGTGACATTTGGAGAGAGAGAGACAAAATATCGGTTCCCTATGCTTTTCATCGATTCGAGTGCGTTCGCTGATACCAGAGGCCCGCCACGTATGGTCCACCTATAAGTCATCTAATTTTGGCTCTTTTTTCTTTTTGTTTTGTCAATTTTGAGCACGTTTTTTGTTTTTTATGTTGGATTCTCACGTGTTAGCGCATAGGGTATGTTTCATAACGTATACAATAAAAACCTTAGCGCGCCGAGTTTTAGGATTAGGGTAGTGTCGGGGTTAGGTTTTGTAGCACGTAGCAAGTTTAGGCTAGTGCATTAGGTAGAAATAGCGCATATGGCTAACAGGCTAGCGCATAGCAGGGAAAGGGTAGCACGTAGGTTAAACCTAGCGCATAGGGTTAACAGGGTAGGGCAATGGGTTTAAAGGGTAGCGCGTAGGTTAAACCTAGCATGTAGGGTAAAGATGGCGATGCATGGGTGGGATAGGGTAGCGCATAGAAAAATTCTAGCACATAGGGTAAATTTTGCAGCGCATAGTGGTGGTTGGCTAGCGCATAGGTGGCAGCGTAGCGAATATGCAAAATGTTTTAGCGCATAGGCAAAAAATGTAGTATTGTTAGGAGGAAAATAGGATGTTGTGAGGTAGATTTAGAGGAATGAAGATAGGTTGGGGTGAGTAGGTGTTTGCCAAGTGTTCCTGGATGGGTGTGATAGCCAATCTGTGTGTCCGCTGTGATGATGTCTGAGTCTTGATAGATTGTGAAATTGCTTTGGCTATTGAAGTACCAAGTTGATTGATTTGAATGATGATCCTTGTATTATCTTTTTGATTTGGATCTTTGATTTTTTTCCTTTTCATTGAATGTGATGTCTGATATGAGTTCTGATATGATTTGTGTGATATGGATTTTTGAGTTTCTTGCATTATGGGTCATTGATATGGGTTTTTGATTTTTGATATGGATCTTTGGATATGATTGCTCGGTATGGTGCTTGCGTTATGGGTCTTGATGTTTGATATGAAACTTGATTTGATATTTTGTTGTTTCAAGTTGATTTTGTTCTGATTTTGATATGGGATTTGATGTTCGATATGAAACTTGATTTGATATTATGTTGTTTCAAGTTGATATGAATTTTGATGTTGATGTGGGTTTTGATTTGATGTGGGGATTGATATTGGACATGCTTTGTTTATGACAGGAGTGGCTTGGGGTTCTTCAGTCATGAGAACGATTTTCGAGGCCATGGTCTCTGATTCCACGATTGACACAGGTGAATAGAGATATTATTGAGAGATGCGGATTGTCCTCTTTGTTGGACATGCCTCGATATATCATCAACCGAGGTTTATTGACAACATTGGTAGAGATAGTGACACTAACACCTTTCACTTGGCGATAGGCGAGATTATAGTCACACCAGAGGATTGTTATTAGATTTTGCGGATTCCGGTGGTAGGTGCATTATTGCCTTATGAGAAGACTGAGGAGGGCGGGACAGAGGTGCTTCACCGGATTTTGCATGATGAGCATATTTGCAGATATGAGATCCTGTGGTAGGAGTCCATTTATTTGGATTATGCCCCACTACCATCAGTACTCGCAGGTTTTGTAGGTGGCTTCTTGTGTCCCGATCGTAGGTCGAAGGGACTGGCACTGGGATGGGGGTTGGTTCTAGAGGATATGGTGACACAGGGTTGGCGGTTTTCATGGGGGTCCTACATGTTGGCCCATTTATACAGAGATTTGCATCAAGTTGTGTACTTAGGCTATAGAAGTTTATCAGTCGAGGTCACATTGTTATAGGTATGGGCTTGGGAGAACATTCCCACAATGATGCCACTTGCAGACAAAGATAGGCCAGTTGGGCGTGCCTATGCATATGGATACACGAGGATAGTTGTCTAGCGTAAGCTGGGCAAGCTAGAGCATTGGAGGTGGGTTCTAGATGATATTGATATGGTTTTCTGAACACCCTATATGGAGTGTGAGGTGTGGGTTGAGGATGGGCTAGAGATGCCCTATGCATATATGTCCTGATTCCTGATAGGGTGGACGCTGTTTGCGATTAAGAGATTCCTACATAGCCGAGTTCAGCAACAGTACGATTGACAACAGGGTATACCACAGGGAGCATGCTTATATGCTCGACGGAGGCAGGAGGTGCTAGAGTGGGGTCCGACCATTGATAGTGTTGCAGCGGTGGAGGAGTACATGCATTTGGCTGGCCAGATATGGGACTATGCCTACGGGGTAGTAGATGCGGGGATGATGGAGGAGTTTGCAGTGCTCTTTGTGGCTCATACTATAGCCCGAATATCGGATCCAACGGAGATGATTCCCGCTTTTGATGATGAGGATGAGCAACCTGAGAGGCTAGGGAGATTGAGAGAGGAGGGAGAGGAGTTTGAGGAGGGATTTGGGGATGGTGGAGGGGATGATGGTGGATATGGGAGGGGAGGTGGTCAAGGTAGGCATGGAGATAGAGCAGGGAGAGGAGATAGAGGAGGAGATGGTGGAGATAGAGGGATTCGGGGAGAGAGAGCAATACGTCGAGCAGTGGATGAGAGAGGGAGGGGAGGTTTGGTGATCAAAGCTGGTGGAGTTGGTCGAGCAGGTGAGGCTATAGCAGCTGTGGGTGGGATGGATGAGTTTAGATGGCCTACCCAGAGGAGGAGATTAGATGTGCTACCTGCACTAGTACCAAGGATAGGGACATGGACAGGGGGTACCACGACATAGGTACCCCTCCAGATTTGGATACCCAACCATATAGAGGATGCTCAGATTAGATCCTTATAGTTGTCAGTGTAGCATCCACAAACATAGGTACTGGCGTAGCAACGTCAGATTACACAGATTACCGTAGAGTGGGATACAGTGTTGGAGCGCTTAGGTTGAGCAGAGGCTCAAGAAGATAGTCTGGAGAGAGCGGCGGCTGGTGGTTCGATGAGAGAGACATTGAGAGAGATGCAATATACAATCAAGGAGGTTGAGTAATATCGACACTTATATGAGGAGGTGGTTCTCAGAGATCACAGAGCTCCTAGTTTTACTGTGATGAGATCCAGACGATCTAGGCAGACTATGTCAGGGATAGAGAATAGAGGTGTGACCAGACTGACTCGACATGATCTACCTGGAGATCCAGGTGCTGGGACATCTGCTACGAGGCCATCACCCTGAGGAGATAGTCACACCTGAGAGACCTTGTCTCTATTGTATTCTGAGTTTTGTGTTGTATTTGGGATAGACATGACATCTTTTGTATATTTTATAATTTTTGATATATATATATATATACGACATCGATTTCTTTGATCCACATCTGATGTTCTTTATGGATGATGCTTGATATATGAATTTTATGGTTCCATAATGATGATGCAATACTTAGATAAATGCGTGTGATTTGATATTTGATGGAAATGACTGGATGATGCATGATGTATGATATGTGAGATGTATGATAATGATTTGCTGTGAGATGTATCTTGAAAATGAGATGTATGATAATGATATGCTGTGAGATGTAGTATGATAATGATATGCTGTGAGATGTATCTTGAAAATGAGATGTATCATAATGATATGTTGTGAGATGTATCTTGAAAATAAGATGTATGATAATGATATGCTGTGAGATGTATCTTGAAAATGAGATGTATGATAATGATATGATGTGAGATGTATCTTGAAAATGAGATGTATGATAATGATATGCTATGAGATGTATCTTGAAAATATGATGTATGATAATGATATGCTGTGAGATGTATCTTGAAAATGAGATGTATGATAATGATATGCAACTAATTGTAAAATGATATGCAGCTAATTGATCATCCTTATTCTCCTGTTTGTCATTCCTGTATAGTCACATGTTGTTGCTTTCTTTGTGTTTATCATCATTGAGCTATTTGGATATGTTGAAAATTTATACAAGCATAATGGTATAATTGAACCATAATGACCTGAGAAAAAATTACATGACTTTTGATTTTGCAAGATGGCACAAGAGTCGAGGTACAATTGAACCAAGATGACCTGAGTGTTTCTTGCGTATAAACAAACAAGATTAAACCATTTGTATGCACAAAGTGGAATCATGTCTTTAGTGATATGCTTTGAATCACGTCTCGAGATAAGTATTTGCATAGTACAAGTGATCGTCTCACAAACAGAAAACTAAAAAATATTAGAGTCCCAATTACTTTCTCTAGCTTGATGTATCGTTGAGAAAATTTAGGGGATCCAATAGTTCAAAAGAGTTCAAGTGCAAAAATAGTCTAAACTTCATGCAATATGTAAACAATTTATACTTCAGAAAATCATCCATCATGTGTTGTGAATTTGTTAAGTGGATCAATGTTTTGTTTTCTTGATTGCTAAATTTTTGTTGGACATGATTGTCTTAGCCTTCTGCAAGTTTTGATTTATTGACATGACAGATTGTAGATCAATGTTGCCCCTAGATAAATTTACCACCTGACGTGGATATGTACAGTGATTACAAAGCCATGGTGGGATATGATGAAATGATTGTTGGATAAGCCATGACAGTGACTACGCTAAGTATGTCCTAGTTGATGCTATTTTGATAGTGTTGGGTGATGGCCGATTGTGTCTGATTGTGGACATAAAAGTTTAGGAGAAAATATAGATAGAGGAGCTATTCTCTCATAAGTAGTTCTTGTTGCCAGGTTTTCACCATTTGTTTCTATTGTACCTTTTTGTGTTTTTCGTATTTTTGTGTTTTTTTAATTTTTTTGTATTTTTCACTTTTCCTGTGCATTAGACTACTCAAGTATAGTATTTCTTCAAATGGATGTTGTTGGTTCGTCCATCGAGCAGATCTCTTTCTAAAGTTGTTAGCTGATAGGCACTTGATCCATAGGCTGAAATGATGACATAGGGACCCAACCAGTTAGATTCAAACTTCCCTTTCTTTTCTTGATGCTATTGATTCCTGGGATTTTCTTTGAGTACGAGATCACCGACTTTAAAAATCCTAGGGATGACCTTATGGTTGTAGCTTCTGCACATGCGTTGCTAGTATGCTTTGAGGTGAGTATAGGCATGTTGTCTCTTTTCATCTAGAAGTTCTAGCTCTTGCAGTCTGTTTACTCGACACTCTTCATCTAGAATGAGGTCTTTTAAAGATACCCTGAGTGATGGAATTTCTACCTCAAGGGGTAAAATTGCTTCCGATCCATACACCAATGAATATGGTGTAGCTCATGTAGGTGTGCAGATGCTAGTTCTGTATGCCCAAAGTGCTGGATTGAGTTGCACATGCCAATCTTTTCCTACATCATTTACTGTTTTCTTGAAGATTTTCAATATTATTTTATTTGATGCTTTCGCTTGGCCATTCCCCTGTGGGTAGTAAGGTGTAGAGAAACGAGGTTGGATTTTGAATCACACATTATTCTCGCACATCTTGGTTTTTGAAAGGTCATCCATTATCTATGATGATAAAACTGGGAATGCCATATCTATAGATCAGATAATTGAGAACAAAAGAGGCAATTTGTTATCCAGTTATTGTGGTCATTGGGACTTCTTCAATCCATTTTGTAAAATTCTCTGTGGTAGTGATAATGAACTTGTGTCCATTTGATGATGAAGGATGTATTTTACCTACTAAGTCTAGACCCCACTGACAAAAGGGCCAGGATGTTGTAAATGGCTGCAATTCCTATGCTGATGCATGTATAAGATTGCCATGGATTTGGCTCTTAGGACATTTCTTTGCAAATTGATAAGAGTCTTTTTCCATTGTTGGCCAGTAATATCCCATTCTTAGAAGTTTTTTAGGAAGAGTAGGACCACTTGAATGTGTGCCACAGATACCTTCATGAAGCTCTTGTAAAGAAGAGTCAGATTCATTATGATCAAGGCAACAAAGAAGAGTACCATCTAAACCTCGACGGTAAAGAGTATCAATAGTTAGAGTGTAACGGGTGGCTTGTCGGATAAAGTTGCATTTTTAATTTCGAGATAGGTCAATGGGTAGGGTATTGGTTTTGAGATAGTCATATATTGTTCTATATAATGGAGAGTCTAAACCGGTTAAGGCATAGATAACATGGGATGTAGAATTGTCATAGGCTGGGGAAAACAGTTGCTCTACCAAAAACTCATAACGACTCTGTTGTTATGGAATTTGTAGCAGTGAAGCGATAGTAGCCATTGCATCAGCTTCTCTGTTGTCCAACCTTGGTATTTGCTCGAAGGTGATGTGTACAAAATATTGTTTGAAATCATCCACCATTCATTTATATTGTAGTAGCTTGTCATCTTTTGTTTGATAGTCATTGTTGATCTGATTTATGACTAGTTGTGAATCTCCGTAGACTTTCAATTCTATGATTCTCCATTCCATGACCATTTTGACTCCTATAACCAGTTCCTCATACTCAACAATGTTATTTGTGCATGGGAACATGAGCCTATATGATCTGGGTGTGGTGTGTTTTTCAGGAGTGATGAACAAGATGCCGACACTTGAGCCATGTTGAGTGTAGGAACCATCAAAGTATAGGGTCCATTGCTTGGTGGTAAGAGTAAGAACATCCCTATTTGTAAATTCAATCTTTATTGGTTGTTTATCTGGTAGTGGTGCATCAACTAATTGATCTGCAATTACCTATCCTTTGATAGCTCGACGCTCTGTGTAGTGGATATCAAATTCGCTGAGAATCATTACCCATTTAGCCAATCTGCCTATGAGAGCTGCTTTGTTGAGTAAGTACTTTAGAGGGTCAATTTTGCTACTAGCTTGATTGTATGAGCTAGCATGTAGTGTCAAAATATTTGAGAAGTGAATACTATTGTCAAACAATCCTTCTCAATAGATGTATAATTGAGCTCATATCCATTCATAGTTCAACTGATGTAATAGATAGCTTGTTCCTTGCCTTCTTGATTTTCTTGTGCTAATAGTGCCCCCAATGATATGTATGTTGTTGATATGTAGAGAATAAGTGGCTTGCCTGCTATTGGCGGTACTAGAACTGGTGGGTTCATTAAATATTGCTTGATTTGATAGAATGATTCTGCACATTTGGCTTCCCATCTAAAGGGTACATTCTTGTGTAGAAAATGATTGAATGGTAGACTTTTATCTGCTAGTTGGGCGATGCCTGATTGACTGGAGCCATCCTTGTAAGGATCTGAGTTGGATAATATTTTTAGGTGGTGGCATCTCCATGATGGATTGTACCTTTGCTGGATCTACTTCAATACGTTTTGCTGACACGATGTAGCCTAATAACTTGCCTGATGTTAACACAAAGACACACTTCTTAGGGTTGAGCCTGACTTGAAATTTCTCCAACCTTTCAAAAAATTTCTCTAATATGCCCAGATGTTCTGCTCGGGTAAATGACTTAGCTAGTAAATCATCCACGTAGTCCTCCATGAAGGTATGCATCATGTCATGAAAGATTATCATCATTGCTCATTGATAAGTTGCCCCAACATTATTTAAGCCAAAAGGCATGACATTCCAACAATACGTTCCCCAAGGACAAGTAAACGTTGTTTTATCTTTATCCTCTGGAGCTATCTTGATTTGATTATAGCCAAAAAAATCATCCATTAATGATAACATTGCATGGCCTGCTATGAGGTCTACAATTATGTTGATACTGGGCAAAGGAAAGTCATCCTTTGGACAGGCTTTGTTGACATCTCTAAAATCGGTGCATATTCTGTGTAAAGCGGAAAAATCGTGATCGAACCCTAGTTGTTCTCCCCTCTTCCGACTCCGAGGAGAGAGAAGGGAGGTTCGCTAGGATTCGATGGTTTTTCACTTAGGGGAGAGACTTTACATTCAAAAGAGGGGTTGAAACTCATAAGATCCAATCCCACGCAATGCAAGATTGGATGCTAAATGAATTTCAAGGGTTAGGAAAGCAAGGCTACCCTCTTTTGTAAAGAATGTTGTTAAGGAAATTAAGCTAAGCATGCATAGAAAGTCATAAAGATTTGCTTATAAACTGAGTTCGGGTTATAGGATGAAGCTGCGGACCTGGAATTAGCAGTAAAATGTCGATACGGCGCTGTCCTGCAAATTTGAGCAAAATTTGTCAGGACGATGGCGCCCGGTGCCACGGTCCTCCGAAAAATCCGCGAAACGAAGGGGGATCTGTTCGTCTCTGCACAAGGATTCCAGATCTTCAATTTCAGCTGTGTACCTGCAACCTACACACAGAAAAGCGAAGATGATTGGGGGGTTAGGGATTGGGGGTTTGCCTTTAGGTCAAACCCCGGTTTTGGAATTAACCAAGAAATGAGCAAGAGATGTAAATGTAAATGACTGTAAAACAAGTACTAATACCTTGTTCTAAGGATGTTGGTATCCTTATGTGCGAAGGTTTAGATGTTGTATGTTGTATGTTGTAGTAATATGTTGTATGTGATCTCCTCTTCAATGGTTGAATCCTTGTCTTGAATGCAACACTTAGCCTTGAATGGAGACTTGAAATGATCAATTGCTTGAAAGAATGCTTGAATGCTTGAATGCTTGAGTATAATTTCCACGCTTTGTACACATATCCTCTTCATGCCAAATGAGAGAGAAAAATGTAGTTTATATACTTGTCATTTAGGGCTGATAGACTGATTTTCCCGACCTTAGGCCCACCAGGGAAAGTTAATTTCCAAATTGCAAACAAAAAGACCCGAGCCCCTTAGGAGACCGGGCCCAAAATAGGACCCAGGGACCAGGGCGTTGGGCGCCATGGTCCTGGGGACCAGGGCGCTGGGTGCCCTGGTCCTGAGGGACCAGGGCACTGGGCGCTCTGGTCTCACCTCCCGGGACATCAGGGTGCAAGGAGGTTCAGGCCAGGGTACTTGAAAAATGCAGTTTTTGGTGTCGTGAGCAAGTTTCAGGGTCTCCATTTAGGTTGCGTGTTGCGTCGCCATCGTGAAGACCGAAATGCAGTCGAAATTGCAAGTGTCGCAATTTTAGGACGCTACATTTAGCCCCCACTTTAGCGGGAGTATGTATGCTCATACTTCCGGTAAAGTACAAGGAAACAACATTGAAAGACTTTCACCACGTCAAGGAGGCAAGATACACCAAGCCTCCAGTGGACTAAGGATCTTACAACTTCGATTGACAAAGTAAAAGGGAAGATCATGAGGAAGAACCATGACTGTCAGTAGTAAGGCTCCCTCACTATGAGTCATGCAAGAAAGATATCAAAAATTTTCAAGCCAAGGCTAAATTTGCTAAGAAATTTTCAAGTATCTTGAAAAGATATGAACGGGATGTATGCCCCCCTACGTTAAAGCGATCGCACACGCCTTACCAGGGGTGATTGTTTTAACGTAGTGATACACATAAGAAATGAGAAAGGAAAGGAGCACGTTATCGCAAGGATTTAGCCCCCAAGTGTGAGATAAACCCAAGGATAATAGACACAAAACACAAAGCACAAGGTGACTTCGTTTTCCTCAGGGTCAGTATGCTGTATGATAAGTCACGTATATATATCATATGTATGTATGCATAATTGTTCTTCATTCCCCAATCAAGGAAGGTCACCTAGAAGAAGGGAACACATGTGTCTTTTGAGTCAACATGAGAGAGATCGAGAGATCTCAATGCTTTGCATCGTCCTCAAGTAGACAACACTAAGGACAACAAATAGAAGAATGAGAATAACATATAGAAGAAGTAACAAAAGAGAGGGGGAGAGAATCTACTATGCTAATGTAACTAGTCTAGCATGTCATCTACCCCCCGATCTTGCTGATCAATGTTTCGGGAAGGCAGGGAACACGCTAGAGGAGGAACATCCAACACAGTAGATGGAGCTGTCAAAAGATCCAAACAAGGGCTATGTTCATGTTCCGAGCCACATTGTTCTTGTCTAGGAGCTAGGATAAGTGCTTTAGAAAATTCATTAGATAAATGGTTATCAACATCAACAAGTTCATATTCACTATCAGAAGCAAGAGGAGTAACATTTTCATCTATATCGTCATCAAGATTTATAAAAATAGGATCTTTAACTCGCACAGGATCAAGATCATCATGCATCTTATGTTTAGGAGATTTAGGCTCAATGTCTGGCTGAGGAGAAAATGGAATAATGCTTGTTGAAGGTTTTTTTGGAGATTGCAAAGTTTGAGCTCTAAGATGACGTTTTCGTCGGCGTTCACGTGCAGAACGATTTCGTCTAGTCTTAGTAGGAAGTGGAGAAGATTGAGGAGGAGGAATGTTCTCATCCTTAGCACTTGGGTGTTTAGGTTGTGGTCTCTTAGGCTGGATAATAGGAGAAGAAGAAGGTCTCTTCTCTCTATAAAAAGAAGGAGGAGGAACTGCTCCATACAAAGGAGGAATTTTTGGTTTAGGGAGAAGACCAAGTCCATCATGACGATGAGGTATAGGTCTACTCTTAGGAAGTTTATTAGGTATAGACATAGTCACATCCATAGGGATGGGTTGAGATTCTTCTTGAGGAAAGACATTAGTTTTATCTTTCAAAGGAAGAACTTCCTTCTCAAGAATGATAGGAATGTCAAGTTTAGGTGTTCTAGGTTCACTTAGAGATAGGATCATATTTGTTTTCCACTTTTGATAAGATTTGAAAAGATGATCACTTCATGGAGGAAGAGATTGGAATTGTTTAGGCCAAAAGTAATCAAGAGGAACACTAGAGGTTCTTTCAGTTGGTTTAAAGAGACTATGATTGACAGTAACAACTTCACCATTATGGGGAAATTTCAAACACTTGTGAATAGGAGAAGCAATAGCTTTCATGGAAGATAGCCAAGGATAGCCAAGCTTCACACGAAATTGTTCGGAAGATGGAATAATAGAAAAGTTCACATCAAGGGATTTGTTATGGACTTCAATAGGCAATGTAATAGAACCAATTGCAGGAGAAGAAAATGCATCAAATAATTTCACAATCACATCTGTTTTGTCATAGATCACTTGATTCAATTGCAAAGTAAAAAGAAATTCTTCAGTAATAACATTAATCATGCACAAAGGATCAATAAGCACTCCACGGCAAGGTGTATTCTTAACTTTTGCAACTATGTATAAAGGACCATCAGGTGCCCTAATGGTTTCGCTATAATCAAATGTGATGGAAGGTTCTTTAGGGATTTCTTGCTGCTCTACAAAGTTAATCACATTCGGAGTCATAGACACAAGACCATCAGATGAGAGAGAGGAATCATTAGTCTCAATCGCATTAGAGGTATGAGAAGGCAATGGATCAGTGAAAATCTGAAGATTTTGATTAGGAGGAGCTACAGATGTGTTGCCTTTATCATTCATTCCAGAAACAAAGATAGTATTATTATCAATCAAATCTTGAATTTTACCCTTTAAAGAAAAACATTTTTCAGTATCATGCCCAGGCTGACGATGAAATTGACAAAAAGCTTTGTTATCAAAATAAGGTGAAGTAATCTTTGCAGGATCAATTTGTCTTATAGGAGGAAGAGTAAGCACATTTTGTTCCAATAACTTATTCATAATACTATGCAATGATTCATTCAAAGGAGTATACTTTCTTTCTTTCTTGAAAAATTTAGAAATAGGAGGCACACCTGATGCTGCATTCACATTGTTGTTGATGATGTTTTCATTGAATTTGATGGAATCTCTGTTCGGTTTAAACTTCCCAAATGGTTGTTGACTGCTATCACCCTTATCACTCAGAGCCATAGGATGTGATTGTTCCATTTGACTCACAGTCAGTTGATAATTGTGAAGAGTGGCGCACAACTGTTGGAAAGAAGTAAACTCAGAAAACAAAAGTTTGTCTCGAATATCTTTTTGTAAATTAGAAATAAAGATTCTTTGAATATCATTGTCAGGCACTGGAAAAGAAATTTGAGCATACAAATGCTTATATCTACCAATGAAATCAGTCACTTTTTCTTTAACACCTTGTTTACAATGCATTAAATCAATCAAAGTAACTTTAGGACTTATATTGTTTTGAAATTGTTGAATGAAAGCATTTGCAAGTTGTTCGAAAGAAGTAATAGAATAAGAAGGCAACGAGCAATACCATTGTAGGGCTTTGTCTCTTAATGTTCTCGTGAATAGTTTTGCAAGCAACCTTTGGTCATAAGCAAAATCAGTACAAATTGTTTGAAAAGTCTTAACATGTGTTAGAGGATCTCCTTTACCATTATAAAGCTCCAAATGCGGGATTTCAACATGTTTAGGAGGGATAGCTCGAACAATGTCAAGAGAAAGTGGGCTCGCAACATCAAATGTGGGCACACTAAACTTAGATTGATTCATAGAAGCAATTTGTTGCTGTAAAGAAGAGACAGTTTGTGCAAGATTGTTAATGGTCGCTTCAGTCGAAGAGTTCATATTGGATGTGTTAGATTGAGATGGAGGTGTTATGTTATTGAAAGAAGGTAGAGAGTAAGGTGGTGGGACTCTATGATAATTAGTCATAGGAGATGATTGGACAAGAGGAACACTACAAGGAGGGATGGAATGGTTAAATGAATTGCCCCCTTGCGTCATGTTCATTTGTGGAGATATAATAGGGACACTCATTGAAGGAATGAATGAAGAAGTCGGATTGAATGAAGGAAGAGGGTTAATTGAAGAAGAAGGGTTGCCCCCATGACTGGTGATCACAGGAGGAATGTCTTGTGTAGAAGTAGCCATTATGTTTGATGTAAAGGTAGGTATACTAGCAATAGAAGTCATCAAAGGAATAGAATGATTGACTTGTGTAGGAGGTTGTGTATAACCTAAATTTTCAGCACAACTCTTCATAGGCATCACATTTGAATCCACAATGTGTGCAATACCACGCAAAATATCAATTCCATTCTTATCACTTTGAAGCATACGTTTTAGACCCTCAATTAAAGGAAGAGCTTGACTATCGGGGTATTCTTGAGACATCCATTGTCGAAAATCGTCAAATTGATTATCCAATTTCGAAAGTTGTTCTACAGAAACCTCATGGAGAGCTTCTTCATCATTAGGAGGATTAGAGGAATTACCCATGTCCTCGTTAAAAAGGCTATTCAAATTAGGTTCCATCTCCTCGGTAATTAAACCTCAGAAAGACTTAATTCTACGGCTTCGTCTAACGGGAATAGTGTAAGTAGGGCTTATTGTTGTAAAACTCATGCACTAGAAAGAGAGAGAAGATTTTGAATTTAGAGGTAGCAATTTTCAGTAAAATCAACCAATTTTTTGGATTTAAGCTGTTAAATGCAATCACAACAGTCTCCCGAAATTTCGGAAAAAATGTCCGGGACCGTGGCGCCCGGAGTGCAACACGGTCCCTGCAACTTTTTTCAAAATTTGCAGGGATGAAAGGTATGATGATTTTAAAGCCAATCTGAAAAAATTGAGTGATTTTACGATCTGTAGATAGGCCAAATTAAAGTTGCAAATTCAAAATTGAACCCTATCAAGATTGTCGAAAAATGCAAAATTTGAATTTTGAAAAAGAGAGGGAAACTGAAATTTTGAATTTTATGATTTTAGAGGGAATGTCAAGAGCAATGCAAATTTTGAAATTTGAAAATTGACTCAATTTCACGCAAAATTCAATTTTGAAAGCGGAAATCAAAGTTGTTGTAATTAAGCGCTTAATTTCAAAAGTCACAAAATGCAAGAATTTGAATAAAGCACTGAAATTTTTAATGAACGATAACACACTTTTCAGATTTAGGACAGTAAGAACACAATTTTGACACAAAATTTTAATTTCAATGATTTTTGAATGATTAGAAGCCTTAGACCAAGCAATCGCAAGACCAACTTTGACTGTAATTTTGAAAGTGTTATAATTGACAAAATCAGCCAAAATTCTGGATTTTAGCAGGAAACTACAGCAAGATCTCGCTCCCGAAATTTTGGAAAAAATGTCAGGGACGATGGCGCTCGGAGTGCAACATGTTCCTCGCAACTTTTTTCCAAATTTTCAGGGATGAAGGATATTGTGATTTTATTGCAGAATCCAAAGTTACAGCTGATTTGGAGATGTTTTGATTGGTCAAATTGTCGGACAAAGGTTGAATTAAGAGGGTTTCAAAAATTAGGGTTTTGACATTTAACCACTTAATTTTCAGAATTAAAGCACAAATATGAATTGAAAATTTGTAATAGAAAGACAGATCTGAAACAGGCATTAACATTTAGACATTTCGCAAGTTCAATTACTAAAAAGAAAATTTAGGGTTTTTATGCAATCACCTCTAAAATTTTGCAAAAGATCAAACATGGAAATGTAATCAATTTTTTCAGATCTAAGCATGAAAAATCAGAAAGGATGTTCACGTCGGGTTCACCAAAATGTAAAGCGGAAAAATCACGATCGAACCCTAGTTGTTCTCCCCTCTTCCGACTCCGAGGAGAGAGAAGGGAGGTTCGCTAGGATTCGATGGTTTTTCACTTAGGGGAGAGACTTTACATTCAAAAGAGGGGTTGAAACTCATAAGATCCAATCCCACGCAATGCAAGATTGGATGCTAAATGAATTTCAAGGGTTAGGAAAGCAAGGCTACCCTCTTTTGTAAAGAATGTTGTTAAGGAAATTAAGCTAAGCATGCATAGAAAGTCATAAAGATTCGCTTATAAACTGAGTTCGGGTTATAGGATGAAGCTGCGGACCTGGAATTAGCAGTAAAATGTCGATACGGCGCTGTCCTGCAAATTTGAGCAAAAGTTGTCGGGACGATGGCGCCCGGCGCCACGGTCCTCCGAAAAATCCGCGAAACGAAGGGGGATCTGTTCGTCTCTGCAGAAGGATTCCAGATCTTCAATTTCAGCCGCGTACCTGCAACCTACACACAGAAAAGCGAAGACGATTGGGGGGTTAGGGATTGGGGGTTTGCCTTTAGGTCAAACCCCGGTTTTGGAATTAACCAAGAAATGAGCAAGAGATGTAAATGTAAATGACTGTAAAACAAGTACTAATACCTTGTTCTAAGGATGTTGGTATCCTTATGTGCGAAGGTTTAGATGTTGTATGTTGTATGTTGTAGTAATATGTTGTATGTGATCTCCTCTTCAATGGTTGAATCCTTGTCTTGAATGCAACACTTAGCCTTGAATGGAGACTTGAAATGATCAATTGCTTGAAAGAATGCTTGAATGCTTGAATGCTTGAGTATAATTTCCACGCTTTGTACACATATCCTCTTCATGCCAAATGAGAGAGAAAAATGTAGTTTATATACTTGTCATTTAGGGCTGATAGACTGATTTTCCCGACCTTAGGCCCACCAGGGAAAGTTAATTTCCAAATTGCAAACAAAAAGACCCGAGCCCCTTAGGAGACCGGGCCCAAAATAGGACCCAGGGACCAGGGCGCTGGGCGCTCTGGTCCCACCTCCCGGGACATCAGGGTGCAAGGAGGTTCAGGCCAGGGTACTTGAAAAATGCAGTTTTTGGTGTCGTGAGCAAGTTTCAGGGTCTCCATTCAGGTTGCATGTTGCGTCGCCATCGTGAAGACCGAAATGCAATCGAAATTGCAAGTGTCACAATTTTAGGACGCTACATTCTGATGCTGCCATCTGGTTTTGAAACTGGCACAATGTTATAAATCCATTCAACATAGTCTATAGGTCGAATAAATCCGATGTCTAATAGTTTCTTTAGTTCAGTTTTGACCATGAGTGCTACATGTGGATTCATCTTTCTTAATTTTTGCTTAACCGACTTAGCTCCTGGAGCAATGGATAAGTGATGCATGATTATGTGTGGATCAATCTCGGGCATATCTGTATATGACCAAGCACAATTGATTTTATTTTCTTTGAAAAATTTGATAAACTCTGATTTTTGTTCCTCTGTTAGAGATCTTGCTAGGTGTATGTTTTTGGTTGCTTCTATTGTACCAATGTTGATTGATTGAGTGGGCTCAATCAATATGGGCGATCACTCCTGATAGTGTTCGAGAAGGGTGTCAAGTCTCCCATCCTAAGGTGCCTTAAAAAGGTTTTCACCCTCAGATGCATCCTTTATTTTTACCTTTTTGTGATCTAGTGCTGCCATTGACTGGTTTTCGGTAGTAGATCCTTTGTTTCTTTCATTTTTGCGATTGAGAGACTTGGCACTCCCCTGATTGTAGATGCCATTACTTTTTTTGCTGGTAGAGTCTGTTTCCAGGTTGACAGTACATAAGTAATGGATAATAGAATCATCATTTGGGAAAATAGGTATGTCATGATTGTTAGGTTCATCCCAGTCTATGAGATCAGGAAAGACAAGTGGTAAAGAGTCATTGGGTGGATCGAGTTCGGATGCGGTAAGTTTCATGATAGAGGAATTGTCAAGGTTGGCTAGGATATTAAATAATTTAATGATTTTATCGAGGTCATCGATGGTATCATCTTCCGTATAGACTTGCTCATAATGTTGTTGCTCATTTTCCTTGACGTCATAGATATTTTGTGGACCAAATTCAAGTAGTCTAGTCTTTGTGCCTTGTTCTTCTTGAGAAAGGGGTGTATGACTAGCATTTTTGGCAATATCTTCAGTAACATTTGAACATCTGCCCCATTCATAATCATTTGATTCACTCTCAGAAGTATTATCCCAGATTCTTTCAGTGCTCTGGACAGGTATGTTGTAGGGTGAAAATAGGTCCCTGATGATTGATACTAGTCTAATAGTTTTCTCTGATTCCATATCAGATCCTGCTTCTGCTCTTTGCATCTGCTCATATATTGTCTCTCCTCGGGGAGTAGTGATGTTGTCAGCGGGTGATTCTTCTTTGTTTGGAACAGGTTCTTGAACATGATGTACTTCCGCATAAGATGTTAGTTCTAATACTTGATGTAAAGTGCAGATGCCAATAGCTAACAAGATGAGAGGAGGGGGGGGGTGAATCATACAAACTTAAACTTTCATAAAATCAACAAATTCAACCTTGGTAACTTATACTTCAGCAACTTAACCAAAAAACTATTAAACATGCAAACTTAAGAACACATAATCATAACAACACTCGTAACACTAGATTTAACGTGGAAACCCAAATAGGGAAAACCACTATGGGATTTCAGACCCACTAAGAAATATACTGTTCTAGATTATTCTCAGTTAAAAGCAAATCCTGTTAAAGATTACAAACACATTGCTAGATGTGACCTGGTTAAGGGATTTCCCTTAGATTTGTTAGGATCTTCACTTTGGATTTCACACACTTACTTAGAATGTTACCTTGCTAGAGGGTTTACATATAAGACTGTCAAGTCCACTCGGTTAAGAGATTTTTTGTCACTTACAAAATAACAGTAATAAAATCTATCTGCAACTTCACATCTAAAATGCTATAGCAGATTCTTATTTGATCAAAACAATCTAGTCATAGGACTTATCTTGTCCCTTTGCTGGGCTCTCTACTCTATTATTCAAATAGGTCTTCAAGCTTCTATGCTCGGTAATCACTATGTAGCATCCCTGTGCATACACTTGCTCGCATACATTGTTTATCACCAATTCCTTATTTATAAACAATTGCTAACCGCTAAATCTCTTTGATCACATTTCCCATGATCAATCTTGGCCATCAGATCTTCAAACTTGACTAGGTTCAATATATCCTTTCGATCTGAAAATGTTTTACCTTACCTCGGGACTTGCATTCCCTTCTTGGAACTTGCATAAGGTTATTGTGGTTCAATATGCGCTGTAGATCTTTTTGCAGATTTTCCTTTGCCATAGATCCTTAACAAACTTCATACACGACATACCAATCATTTATACATTTCCAGCTAATCACTGTCCTTCATTAAATAATGTTTTTATCCATCCCATGTGCAGTGTCATAACTCAGTTGCAACTCGATAAATACTAAACTTTACTCGGTAGACATTTCGCCTTCATTAACCGATATCAATAACCTTAGGGTTTATCGACTAGGTTCCTTGCTTGGTTGCATAGTATAGTATTAACCTTACAATCAACAAAATATGTAGGATATCAAAACAATCTAAACATCATGATCTCATCATTGTCTAACTTGGTAATAGTTGCCCATTGAATAACTTATTCCTCCCTTTATTCATCACATTCTTTCTGTGTCTTTTATCGACATCTTAATTATCTTCTAATCAATCTTCTTCTGATATGGCAACATCATACTAAATCAGATAATCAATTTCTTGACATCAATGACAAAATAATGTTATAAAGATAGTTATCATCCTTCTTCAGTTATATCAATAATCTTCAACAACCTTTTCAATATCCTTATTGAATATCAACAGTCTTTCTTACTGTAATGCCAACAATCTCCCCCTTTGGCATTGATGGCAAAACCAACAATTAAATGGTAATACCAACAAGATATTCAAATTGATTCAGATTCAGATTGCTGTTAGACTTCTCCTGTTATCCTAGATCTATTGTCTTCTGAATTCTTCTCCATTTTCAATAAGCTTCTGAGCCATTGACTTGCATTTAGTCTTCTCCATTTTGCAATCTACTCCCCCTGTCATTAGTCTTTAGTTATTTCCATCATTCAGGGCTTTATCATGTAGTCAACCATTTAGTCTTTCAACCATTTAGTCTTCTCCTCCTTTGACAACAATGCCAAAAAGTAAAAGAACTAAATCATGATTTCTTCCTTTGTGAAGTGATTTGCCTTGCTGTGTAACATCTCAGTCTTAGTCAGATTGACTTGTCTCTATTCATTTTTTTTGCACACGTTTAGAAAACCTTCTAAAGTGCGTAAATCAGCATCAATCCACACATAATATTCTATAGATTCATCAAATTGATGCTTTCACCGAACTTGGTCAGTGAGTAGAAGATAGGGGTAGGACCCCTAACTTGCTTCTGAGATACTCAAAAGTGTCCCTTGGCAGTGGCTTTGTGAAGATGTCTACTAATTGCTCCTTTGAACTGATATATTCCAGCACAACTTTCTTCTCTTGAACTTCTTCTCTGAGATAGTGATACTTTATAGATATATGCTTTGTCTTAGAGTGCATCACTGGATTCTTTGAAATGTTAATGGCACTAGTATTATCATAGAATATAGTTACTGGCTCGGTAAATTTCTCATTTATACCTTCCAACAGTTGTTTGATCTATGCTATATTGGTACAATTCAATGCTGCAGCAACATATTCAACTTCTGTTGTAGATTAACAAATACATCCTTGTTTCTTGCTAAGCCAACTTACTAGTCTTTATCCCAAAAAGAAAGCTCCGCCACTTGTGCTTTTCCTGTCATCTATGTTGCCTACCCAATCAACATCAGTATAAAATTTTAAATCAAAATTATTTCTCTTTCCATATACTAAGCCATAATCTTCAGTGCCTCTCAGGTATCTGAAAATTCTCTTGAGTGTTGTCATATGAGTTTCCTTAGGATCAGCAAAGAATCTTGCTATAATACCTACTGCATGTGCTATATCTGGTCTACTATGCACAACATACTGCAATTTTCCAATCATAGATCGGTAAAGTGTCTCATCAACAGATGCAGATTCATCATTCTTTGATAATTTACAGTTAGTAGTCATAGGAGTACTTACTAGTTTAGAATCCTCCATTCCAAATTTCTTCAAGATTTCCTTTATGTACTTGGATTGAGTAATGAAAATCTCATCTTTCATTTGCAATATCTGTAAACCTATAAAATACTTTATCTCACCGATTAGTGACATCTCAAATTCTTTGCACATTTCATTTCCAAAGTTCTTGCATAAGGAGTCATTACCATAAAATATAATGTCATCAACAAATATGGATGAGATCAATATTCCATTGTCCTCATCTTTCTTCATGTACATATTGTTGTTTTCATTTGTCCTTATAAAACCAATCTTGATTAAATAAGAGTGCAATCTTTCATACCATGCTCTAGATGCTTGTTTCAGACCATATATAGCTTTGTTTAGTTTGCATACTTGATCTTTACTCTTGTCTTCAGCAAATTTTTCAGGTTGTTCAATAAAAACTTATTCTTCTAGTATACCATTCAAAAATGCAGATTTAACATCGATTTGATATACCTTGAAATTTTTTAAAGAAACATATGCCAATAATGTTCTTACTCCCTCAAGTCTAGCCATAGGTGCAAAAGTTTCACCATAATCGATTCCTTCTTCTTGAGCATAACCTTTGCAAACTAGTCTTGCTTTGTTGCGAATGACCTCACCTTTTTCATTTAGCTTGTTTTTGAAAATCCACTTGGTACCGATTACATTTTTGTCCTTTGGTCTTGGGATTAGTGTCCATGTGTCATTCTTCTTGATTTGATCAATCTCTTCTGTCATAGCATTTACCCAATCTTCACTGTTAAATGCTTCTTTCACTATTCTCGATTCAAATTTAGAAATCAGACATGTGTTCTGTCTCAGTTTGTTTCTTGTCATCACTGGATCATCTTTATCTCCTATAATCTGACTTGATGCATGATGTCTTCTATCATATTTGGCTAATATAGGCTCGGTAGGTTCTATATGATCTTTTTCATCACTCGGTAGCTGGACATTATCTTCATTTTCTTCAACAGCTTTCTCAATAGTACTTCTCGGTTGAACATAAACAAATTCTTCATAATCTTCTGGTTCTTTGGAATTTCCTTCATCATTTCTTTCTGCAAATTCATTAATTTTCACATTTGCACTTTCCACTATTTTGTTAGATGATTTGATCAGACATTTAAATGCTTTACTTCTAGAAGAATAACCAAGAAATGTTCCTTCTTCCCTTTTCTGATCAAACTTTCCTTTTTTGTCATCTTTGTGAACATAGCATCTACTTCCAAAGATTTTAAAGTGACTTACATTAGGTTTCTTGTCATACCAGATCTCATATGGTGTTTTCATAGTTCATTTTTTCAGTTGAAGTCGGTTCAGGGTGTAAACTATAGTGCTGATTGCTTCTCTCCAAAATGTTTGAGGTACCTTCTTTTCTATCATTAAGGTTCTTGCATAATCCATAATTGATTTGTTTCTTCTCTTGGCTATCCCATTTTGCCGAGGTGTTCTTGGTGTAGATACCTGCCTCTTTATACCATGATCATTGCAGTATAAGTTAAATTCACCAGAAGTGAATTCTCCTCCTCTATCAGATCTAAGACATTTCAGTTGTCTTCCTGTTTCATTTTCAACTCTTGCCTTGTACCATTTGAACATTTGAAAAGCTTTTGATTTTTCTTTTAAAAACATAACTGACATCATCCTTGAGTAATCATCCACAAATAATATGAAATATTTATCACCATAATAACTTTGAACTTTCATAGGGCCACAAAGATCAGTGTGTACTAGATCTAAAATTCCTTTAGAAGTGTAGGAATTACTTGTAAAGCTTGATCTTGTCATCTTACCCATTTGACATCCTCGGCACATAGCATTGTCAAGTTTTTTAAGACTCGGTAGACCTGTTACTCGGTGCTTCTTACTTATTTTGATCAGATTATCAAAATTTACATGACAAAACAATTTATGCCCTAACCAGGTATCATCTATCTTTGTATAAAGACACTTGTTCCGAGTTGAGTCAAGATGAAATGTATTACCTTTTGTTTGTGTCCCGGTAGCAACTAACTTTCCATGCTTGTCGTGAACTTTGACAATTCCTTTTTGAAATTCTATTCAGTAGCCTGTATTGTTTAGGTGTGCTACACTTAATAAATTGTATTTCAATTCTTCAACGCAGTATACATCATCACATTTAGCATTGTCAAGAAGTGTTATAGATCCTTTACCTTTCACCAGACATGGTGCATCATTACCAAATCTTACATAGCCTCCATCATAGTCTTCTAATTTAACAAACTTGTGTTTATCACCTGTCATATGATGTGAGCATCCACTGTCTATGATCCAAGGATCATTATTATTTATGTGAGATATTAGGGCTTTTTCTTCATACCTTTCCTCATCAGATCCATATTTAATAGCCACATAAACAACTTCCTCAGTATCAATTTCATCAGATTTGTCATCATTGGATTCCTCATCTGCTACTAGACATGTCTTTCTATCTCTCCTTCTGAAATCTCAGTGTCCTCTGTATTGGTTATCTTTCTGCCTGTTATCTTGGTATTCTCTCTTTTCACTAGATTCTTTGTCAGGGCAGTTAGAAGCCATATGTCCTATTTTATCACAATTGAAACATTTTAAAGGTATCTTTCCTTTATACTTACCTTTTCCTCTCGGTAACCTTCTGGCTAATAATGCTTCAAATTCTTCTTGCTTCTTGATTCCTTCATACAGTTTGTGCACTTTTTCCATGTTCATGTGAAATCTTTCACTTGCTCCACAGTGGTCTCCTTCAGAGTACTTACTCATTCTATCATTTTAATCATCAGATTCACCAATATGAAAAGAATGAATGCAGATTCTACTTTATTTACCGAAGACCCACTGTTATCAAAATTACTTAACTCAAATGCATGTAGCTTACCAATAGTAGTATCCAAAAAAACTGGCATGTTAGGTAAAGATCTCAATTCATTGATTGTAGAGACTCGAATAGCATAAGCTGGTAGAAGGATTCTCAACAACTTACTTATTATATCCTTTTCTTCAATAGTTCCACTTGCTCCTTTAATTTGATTAACAATCTCCTTTAGTCTTGTACTGTGTTGGGTTATGTTCTCACCTTCATTCATCCTTATGGATTCAAGTTGTCCTCTTAGACTATGTACTTTTGCTCTTTGAACATGTTCATCACCTCCATACACAGATGTGAGATTAGTCCACATTGCTTTTGCATCATTGCAGCCTTCTAGATCATTAAACTCTGAGTTGGTCAATGCTGATGTTATTTCAATCATAGCTTGAATATGTTCTTGCTTTGCTTTAATCTCTTCCAAGGTCATAGGGTTGGTGCTCGGTGTAATGTAATCATTCTCTATATAATATGTTGCATATTCTCCAATTCCTGACAAATGTAGCTTCATCCTTTTCTGCCATGTGGAGAAACTTGACTTGTTCAGCTTCGGTGCAGCCCTTTTATACATCTTCGGATCTTTGCCTCAAGTACCTTTAAACTTTTTCTTCCAGAGTCCTTAGCTCTGATACCAATTGTTAGTTCTGATACTTGATGTAAAGTATAGATTCCAATAGCTAACAAGATGAGAGGGGGGGGTGAATCATACAAACTTAAACTTCCATAAAATCAATAGATTCAACCTCGGTAACTTATACTTCAACAACTTAACCAAAAAACTGTTAAACATGCAAACTTAAGAACACATAATCATAACAACACTCATAACACCAGATTTAACATGGAAACCCAAATAGGGAAAAACCACTGTGGGATTTCGGACCCACTAAGAAATATACTCTTCTAGAGTATTCTCCGTTAAAAGCAAATCCTGTTAAAGATTACAAACACATTGCTAGATGTGACCCGGTTAAGGGATTTCCCTCAAATCTGTTAGGATCTTAACTTTGTTAGAAGTGACCTTGTTAAAGGATTTCACACACTCACTTAGAATGTTAACTTGCTAGAGGGTTTACATATAAGACTGTTAAGTCCACTCGGTTAAGAGATTTTTTGTCACTTACAAAATAGCAGTAATAAAATCTATCTGCAACTTCACATCTAAAATGCTAAAGTAGATTCTTATTTGCTCAAAACAATGTAGTCATAGGACTTATCTTGTCCCTCTGCTGGACTCTCTACTCTATTATTCAAATAGGTCTTCAAGCTTTTGTGCTCAATAATCACTATGTAGCATCCCTATGCATATATTGTTTATCAACAATTCCTTATTTATAAACAATTGCTAACCGCTAAATCTCCTTGATCACATTTCCCATGATCAATCTTGGCCATCAGATCTTCAAACTTGACTAGGTTCAATGTATCCTTTCGATTTGAAAACATTTGACCTTACCTCGAGACTTGAATTCCCTTCTTGGAACTTGTATAAGGTTATTGCGGTTCAATCTGCGCTGTAGATCTTTCTGCTGATTTTCCTTTGCCATAGATCCTTAACAAACTTCATACAAGACATACCAAACATTTATACATTTCCAGCTAATCATTGTCCTTCATTTAATAATGCTTTTATCCATCCCATGCGCACTGTCATAACTCGGTTGCAACTCAGTAAATACTAAACTTTACTCGGTAGACATTTTGCCTTCATTAACTGATATCGATGTACAGCAGAAAAAAATCAAACCCGAATTGTTCTCCCCTCCCCAACTCCAAGGAGAGAGAAGGGAGAGTCACTAGGGTTGATGGTTTTCACTTAGGGGAGAATTAACATTCAAAAGAGGGGTTGAAACCCACAAGGTCCAATCCCACGCATTGCAAGATTGGATTCTAGATGAGTTTCAAGGGTTGTGACATCAAGGATACCCTCTTTTGTAAAGAATATAGATAGAATGATTGAACTAGGAATGTATGTAGAAGCAAGAAAGATTCACTTGTAAATAGAGATAGGTATATGGGATGAAGCTGCAGACCTGGAATTAGTAGTAAAATGTCGAGATGATGCTGCTCTGCAAATTTGAGCGAAAGTTGATGGGACGATGGCACCCGGCGTGCACACGGTCCTCCGAAAAATCCGCGAAATGAAGGTGGATCTGTTCGTCTCTGCACAAGGATTCCAGATCTTTAATTACAGCCGCGTACCTGCAACCTACACACAGAAAAGAGAGGACAATTGGGGGGTTAGGGATTAGGGGTTTGCCTTTAGGTCAAACCTCAGTTTTGGAATTAAACAAGAAATGAGAATGCTGCAAATGTAAATGTTTGTAATGTAAACAAGTACTGATACCTTGTTGTAAGAATGTTTGTATTCTTACATGCGAAGGTGTAATGTATGTTGTATGTTGTATGTGATCTCCTCTTCAATGGTTGAATCCTTGTCTTGAATGCAACACTTAGCCTTGAATGGAGACTTAGAATGCTCAATTGCTTGAAGGAATACTTGAATGCTTGAATGTTTGAATGTTTGAATATCGCTTCCGCGTCTTGCTCTTTCTTATTTCATTTCTCTCTTTCTAGGAGAGGAAAAGTAGTTTATATACTTGTCAATTAGGGCTGATAGACTGATTTTTCCGACCTTAGGCCGACCAGGAAACATTATTTCCCGAATTGCAAACTTACAGACCCGATGCCCATAAGAGACTGGGCCCAAAATAGGGCCATGGACCAGGACGCTGGGCGCCCTAGTCCTGAAGGACCAGAGCATTGGATGCCATGGTCCCACCTCCCGAGACAGCAGGGTGCAAGGAGGGATCAGGCCAGGGTGCAGAAAAATGCAGTTTTTGGTGTTGTAAACAGGTTTTAGGGTCTCCATTCAGGTTCAACGTTGCGCCGCCATCGTGAAGACCCAAATGCAGTCAAAATTGTAAGTGTCGCAATTTTAGGACGCTACATTTAGCCCCCACTTTAGCGGGAGTATAAGCGTATGCTCATACTTCTGGTAAAGTACAAGGAAACAACATTGAAAAACTTTCACCACGTCAAGGAGGGAAGATACACCAAGCCCCCAGTGGACTAAGGATCTTACGGCTTCGATTGACAAAGTAAAAGGGAAGATCACGAGGGAGAACCATGACTGTCAGTAGTAAGGCTCCCTCACTATGAGTCATGCAAGAAAAATATCAAAAATTTTCAAGGCAAAGCTAAATTTGCCAAGAAATTTTCAAGTATCTTGAAAAGATATGAACGGGATGTATGCCCCCCTAAATTAAAGTGATCACACATGCATCACCGGGGGTGATTGCTTTAAGGTAGTGATACATATAAGAAATGAGAAAGGAGCACATTATCACAAGGATTTAGCCCCCAAGTGTGAGATAAGCCCAAGGATAATAGACACAAAACACAAAGCACAAGGTGACTTTGCTTTCGTCGGGGTCAGTATGCTGTATGATAATTCATGTATATCATATGTATGTATGCATAATTGTTCTTCATTCCCCAATCAAGGAAGGTCACCTAGAAGAAGGGAACACATGTGTCTTTTGAGTCAACATGAGAGAGACCAAAAGAGATCTCAATGCTTTGCATCGTCCTCAAGTAGACAAAACTAAGGACAACAAATAGAAGAATAAGAATAACACATAGAAGAAGTAACAAAAGAGATCAAGAGAGGAGGAGAGAGTCTGCTATGCTAATGAACTAGTCTAGCACGTCATCTACCCCCTGATCTTGCTGATCAATATTTCGGGAAGGTAGGAAACACGCTAGAGGAGGAACATCCAACACAGCAGATGGAGCTATCACAAGATCCAAACAAGGGCCATGTTCATGTTCCGAGCCACGTTGTTCTTGTCTAGGAGCTAGGATAAGTTCTTTAGAAAATTCGTTAGATAAATGGTTATCGACATCAACATATTCATATTCACTATCAGAATGAACAGGAGTAGCATTTTCATCATGAATAACATTTTCATCTATATCATCATCAAGATTTATAAAAATAGGATCTTTAACTCGCACAGGATCAAGACCATCATGCATCTTATGTTTAGAAGATTTCGGCTCAATCTTCGGCTGAAGAGAAAATGGAATAATACTGGTTGAAGGTGTTTTTGGGGATTGCAAAGTTTGAGAAGCAATTGCCTGAGCTCTAAGACGACGCTTTCATCGGCGTTCACGTGCAGAATGATTTCGTCTAGTCTTAATAGGAAGTTGAGAAGATTGAGGAGGAGGAATGTTCTCATCCTTATCACTTGGGTGTTTAGGTTGTGGTCTCTTAGGTTGAATAATAGGAGAAGAGGAGGGTCTCTTCTCTCCATAAGAGGAAGGAGGAGGAACTGCTCCATATAAGGGAGTAATATTTGGTTTAGGAAGGAGACCAAGCCCATCATGACGAGGAGGTATAGGTCTACTTTTAGGAAGTTTATTAGATATAGGCATAGTAACATTCATAGGGATGGGTTGGGAATCTTCTTGAGGAAAGACATTAGTTTTATCTTTCAAAGGAAGAACTTCCTTCTCAAGAATGATAGGAATATCAAGTTTGGGTGTTCTAGGTTCACTTAGAGATAGGATCATATCTTTTTTCCACTTTTGATAAGATTTGAAAAGATGATCACTCCGCGGTGGAAGAGATTGGAATTGTTTAGGCCAAAAGTAATCAATAGGAACGCTAGAAGTTCTTTCAGCTGGTTTAAAGAGACTATGATTGACAGTAACAACTTCACCATTATGGGGAAATTTCAAACACTTGTGAATAGGAGAAGCAATAGCTTTCATGGAAGATAGCCAAGGATAGCCTAGCTTCACACGAAATTGTTCAGATGATGGAATAATAGAAAAGCTCACATCAAGGGATTTGTTATGGACCTCAATAGGTAATGTAATAGAACCGATTGCAGGAGAAGAAAATGCATCAAATAATTTCACAACCACATTTGTTTCGTCATAGATCACTTGATTCAATTGCAAAGTAAAAAGAAATTCTTTAGTAATGATATTAACCATACAAGAAGGATCAATAAGCACTCCACGACAAGGTGTATTCTTGACTTTTGCAACTATATATAAAGGACCATCAGGTGCCCTGATGTTTCACTAGAATCAAATGTGATGGAAAGTTCTTTAGGGATCTTCTGCTGCTCTACAAAGTTAATCACATTCGAAGTCATAGACACAAGATCATCAGGTGAGACAGAGGAATCATTAGTATCAATCGCATTAGAGGTATGAGAAGGCAATGGATCAGTAAAAATCTTAAGATTTTGGTTAGGAGGAGCTACAGATGTGTTGCCTTTATCATTCACACCAGAAACAGAGATAGTATTATTATCAATCAAATCTTGAATTTTACCCTTTAAAGAAAAACATTTTTCAGTATCATGCCCAGGTTGACGATGAAATTGACAAAAAGATTTGTTATCAAAATAGGGTGAATTAATCTTTGCAGGATCTATTTGCCTTATAGGAGGAAGAGTAAGCACATTTTGTTCCAATAATTTATTCATAATACTATGTAATGATTCATTCAAAGGAGTAAACTTTCTTTCTTTCTTGAAAAACTTAGAAATAGGAGGCACACCTGATGCTGCATTCACATTGTTATTGATGATGTTTTCATTGAATTTAATGGACTCTCTATTCGGTTTAAAATTCCCAAATGGTTGTTGACTACTATCACCCTTATCACTCGAAGCCATAGGATTTGCTTGTTCCATTTGACTCACAGTTAGTTGATAATTGTGAAGAGTTGAACACAACTGTTGAAAAGAAGTAAACTCAGAAAACAGAAGTTTTTCTCTAATATCTTTTTGTAAATTAGAAATAAAGATTCTTTGAATATCATTGTCAGGTACTAGAAAAGCAATTTGAGCATACAAATGTTTATATCTACCGATGAAATCAGTCACTTTTTCTTTAACACCTTGTTTACAATGCATTAAATCAATCAAAGTAACTTTAGGACTTATATTGTTTTGAAATTGTTGAATAAAAGCATTTGCAAGTTGTTCGAAAGAAGTAATAGAATAAGAAGGCAACGAGCAATACCATTGTAGGGGTTTATCTCTTAATGTTCTAGTAAACAGTTTTGCAAGCAACCTTTGGTCATAAGCAAAATCGGTACATATTGTTTGAAAGGTCTTAACATGTGTTAGAGGATCACCCTTACCATTATAAAGCTCCAAATGTGGGATTTCAACATGTTTAGGGGGGATAGCTCGAATAATGTCAAGAGAAAGTGGGCTCGCAACATCAAATGTGGGCACACTAAACTTAGATTGATTCATAGAGGCAATTTGTTGCTGTAAAGAAGAGACAGTTTGTGCAAGATTGTTAATGGTCGCTTCAGTCGAAGAGTTCATATTAGATGTGTTAGATTGTGATGGAGGTATTATGTTATTGAAAGAAGGTATTGATTGAGAGTAAGGTGGCGGGACACTATGATAGTTAGTCATAGGAGATGATTGGAAAGGAGGAACACTACAAGGAGGAATGGAATGGTTAAATGAATTGCCCCCTTGCGTCATATTTATTTGAGGAGATATAATAGGAACACTCATTGAAGGAATGAATGAAGAAGTCGGATTGAATGAAGGAAGAGGGTTGATTGAAGAAGAGGGATTACCCCCATGACTGGTGATCATAGGCAGAATGTCTTGTATTGAAGTAGTCATTATGTTTGATGTAAAAGTAGGTATACTAGCAATAGGAGTTGTCAAAGGAATAGAATGATTGACTTGAGTAGGAGGTTGTGTATAGCCCAAAGTTTCAGCACAACTCTTCATAGGCATCACATTCGAATCCACAATGTGTGCAATACCATGCAAAATATCAATTCCATTCTTATCATTTTGAACCATACGTTTTAGACCCTCAATTAAGGAAAGAGCTTCACTATCGGGGTATTCTTGAGACATCCATTGTCGAAAATCATCAAATTGGTTATCCAAATTTGAAAGTTGTTCTACAGAAACCTCATGGAGAGCTTCTTCATCATTAAGAGGATTAGAGGAATTACCCATGTCCTCGTTAAAAAGGCCATTCAAATTAGGTTTCATCTCCTCAGTAATTAAACCTTGGAAAGACTTAATTCTAAGGCTTCGTCTAACGGGAATAGTGTAAGTAGGGCTTATTGTTGTAAAACTCATGCACTAAAGAGAGAGAGAAGATTTTGAATTTTAGAGGTAGAAAATTTCAATAAAATCAGCCAATCTCCTAGATTTAAGCTGTTAAATACAATCAGGACAATCTCCCAAAATTTCAGAAAAAATGTCAGGGACCGTGGCGAACGGAGTGCACACGGTCCTCGCAACTTTTTTCAAAATTTTCAGGGATGAAAGTTATGATGATTTTAAAGCTAATCTGAAAAAATTAAGTGATTTTACGATCTATAGATAGGCCAAATTAAAGTTGCAATCTCAAAATTGAACCCTACCAAGATTGTTGAAAAATGTAAAATTTGAATTTTGAAAAAGAGGGGGAAACTGAAATTTTGAATTTTATGATTTTAGAGGGAATACTAAAAGCAATGCAAGTTTTGAAATTTTAAAAATTGACTCAATTTCACGCAAAATTCAATTTTGAAAATGGAAATCAAGGTTGTTGCAATTAAACACTTAATTTCAAAAGTCACAAATTGCAAAAATTTGAATAAAGCACTGAACTTTTGAATGAATGCCAACACACTTTTCAGATTTAGGACAGTAAGAAACACAATTTTGATATGAATTTTAATTTCAACAATTTTTGAATGATTAGAAGCCTCAATCCAAGCAATCACTAGACCAACTTTGACTTTAATTTTGAAAGTGTTAAAATTGATAAAATCAGCCAAGATTCTGGATTTTAGCAGAAAAATACATTAAGATCTAGCTCCCGAAATTTTGGAAAAAATGTCGGGGACGATGGCACTCGGGGTGCACACGGTCCTCGTAACTTTTTTCCAAATTTTCAGGGATGAAAGATATTGTGATTTTATTGCGGAATCCAAAATTACAACCGATTTGGAGGTGTTTTGATCAGTGAAATTATCGATCAAAGGTTGAATCAAGAGGGTTTTAGAAATTAGGGTTTTGACATTTAACCACTTAATTTTTAGAGTTAAAGCACAAAAATGAATTGACAATTTGCAATAGAAGGGTAGATCTAAAACAAGCATTAACAATTAAACCTTTCACAAGCCCAATTACTAAAAAGAAAATTTTAGGGTTTTTATGCAATCAACCTCTAAAATTTGCAAAAGATCAAACATGGAAATGTAATTAAGGAAGCAAATTTTTCAGATCTAACCATGAATAATCAGAATTAGGATGTTCACGTCGGGTTCACCAAAATGTAAAGCCGAAAAAAATCGAACCCTAATTGTTCTCCCCTCCCCAACTCCAAGGAGAGAGAAGGGAGAGTCACTAGGGTTGATGGTTTTCACTTAGGGTAGACTTTACATTCAAAAGAGGGGTTTAAACCCACAAGGTCCAATCCCATGCAATGCAAGATTGGATTCTAGTTGAGTTTCAAGGGTTGTGACATCAAGGATACCCTCTTTTGTAAAGAATATAGATAGAATGATTGAACTAGGAATGTATGTAGAAGCAAGAAAGATTCACTTGTAAACAAAGATAGGTATATGGGATGAAGCTACGGACCTAGAATTAGCAGTAAAATGTTGAGATGATGTTGTTCTGCAAATTTGAACGAAAGTTGACGGGACGATAGCGCCCAACATGCACACGGTCCTCCGAAAAATCCGCGAAATGAAGGTGGATCTGTTCGTCTCTGCACAAGGATTCCAGATCTTCAATTACAGCCGCGTACCTGCAACCTACACATAGAAAAGAGAGGACGATTGGGGGGTTAGGGATTAGGGGTTTGCCTTTAGGTCAAACCCCGGTTTTGGAATTGACCAAGAAATGAGAATGCTGTAAATGTAAATGTTTGTAATGTAAACAAGTACTGATACCTTGTTGTAAGAATGTTTGTATTCTTACATGCGAAGGTGTAATGTATGTTGTATGTTGTATGTGATCTCCTCTTCAATGGTTGAATCCTTGTCTTGAATGCAACACTTAGCCTTGAATGGAGACTTATAATGCTCAATTGCTTGAAGGAATACATGAATGCTTGAATGTTTGAATGTTTGAATATCGCTTCCGCATCTTGCTCTTGCTTATTTCCTTTCTCTCTTTCTAGGAGAGGAAAAGTAGTTTATATACTTGTCAATTAGGGCTGATAGACTGATTTTTCCAACCTTAGGCCGACCAGGAAACATTATTTCCCGAATTGCAAACTTAAAGACCCGATGCCCAAAAGAGACTGGGCCCAAAATAGGGCCAGGGACCAGGGCGCTGGGTGCCATGGTCCTGGGGGACCAGGGCGCTGCGTGCCCTAGTCCTGAAGGACCAGGGCGCTGGGCGCTATGGTCCCACCTCCCGGGACAGCAGGGTGCAAGGAGGGATCAGGCCAGGGTGCAGAAAAATGCAGTTTTTGGTGTTGTAAACAGGTTTCAGGGTCTCCATTTAGGTTCAACGTTGCGCCACCATCGTGAAGACCCAAATGTAGTCGAAATTGCAAGTGTCAAAATTTTAGGACGCTACAATCGATAACCTTAGGGTTTATCGACTAGGTTCCTTAGGGTTTACCAACTAGGTTCCTTGCTTGGTTGCATAGTATAGTATTAAAATTACAATCAACAACATATGTAGGATATCAAATCAATCTAAACATCATGATCTCATCATTGTCTAACTCGGTAATAGTTGCCCATTGAATAACTTATTCCTCCCTTTATTCATCACATTCTTTTTGTGTCTTTTACCGACATCTTAATTCTCTTCTAATCAATCTTCTTAAGATATGGCAACATCATACTGAATCAGATAATCAATTTCTTGACATCAATGACAAAATAATGTTATAAAGATAGTTATCATCCTTCTTTAGTTATATCAATAATCTTCAACAACCTTCTCAATATCCTTATTGAATATCAACAAATTTTCTTACTGTAATGCCAACAATCTCCCCCTTTGGCATTGATGGCAAAACCAACAATTAAATGGTAATACCAACAAGGTACTCAAATTGATTCGGATTCAGATTGTTGTTAGACTTCTCCTGTTATCCTTGATCTGTTGTCTTCTGAAGTCTTCTCCATTTTCAATAGGCTTATGAGTTGTTGACTTGCATTTAGTCTTCTCCATTTTGCAATCTACTCCCCCTGTCATTAGTCTTCTATTATTTCGATCATTCAGGGCTTTATCATGTAGTCAACCATTTAGTCTTTCAACCATTTAATCTTCTCCCCCTTTGACAACAATGCCAAAAAGTAAAAGAACTAAATCATGATTTCTTCCTTTGTGAAGTGATTTTCCTTACTGTGTAACATCTCAGTCTCGGTCAGATTGACTTGTCTCTATTCATTTTTTTTGCACACCTTTAGAAAACCTTCTAAAGTGTGTAAATCAGCATCAATCCACACATAATATTCTGTAGATTCATTGAGTTGATGCTTTCACCAAACTTGGTCAGTGAGTAGAAGATAGGGGTAGGACCCCTAACTTGCTTCTGAGATACTCAAAAGTGTCCCTTGGCAGTGGCTTTGTGAAGATGTCTGCTAATTGCTCATTTGAACTAATATATTTCAGCACAACTTTCTTCTCTTGAACTTCTTCTCTGAGATAGTGATACTTTATAGATATATGCTTTGTCTTAGAGTGCATCACTGGATTCTTTGAAATCTTAATGACACTAGTATTATCACATAATATAGTTACTGGCTCGGTAACTTTCTCATTTATACCTTCCAACAATTGTTTGATCTATGCTATATTGGTACAATTCAATGCTACAACAACATATTAAGCTTCTGCCGTAGATTGAGAAATACATCCTTGTTTCTTGCTAAGCCAGCTTACTAGTCTTTCTCCCAAAAAGAAAGCTCCACCACTTGTACTTTTCTTGTCATCTATGTTGCCTACCCAATCAACATCAGTATAAACTTTTAAATCAAAATTATTTCTCTTTCCATATACTAAGCCATAATCTTCAATGCCTCTTAGGTATCTGAAAATTCTCTTGATTGCTATCATATGAGTTTCCTTAGGATCTGGAGAGAATCTTGCTACAATACCTACTGCATGTGCTATATGCGGTCTACTGTGCACAACATATTGCAATTTTCCAATCATAGATCGGTAAAGTGTCTCATCAATAGATGCATATTCATCATTCTTTGATAATTTACAGTTAGTAGTCATAGGAGTACTTACTAGTTTAGAATCCTCCATTCCAAATTTCTTCAAGATTTCCTTTATGTACTTGGATTGAGTAATGAAAATCTCATCTTTCATTTGCAATATCTGTAAACCTATAAAATACTTTATTACACCGATTAGTGACATCTCAAATTCTTTGCAAATTTCCTTTCCAAAGTTCTTTCTTAAGGAGTCATTACCACAAAATATAATGTCATCAATAAATATGGATGAGATCAATATTCCATTGTCCTCATCTTTCTTCATGTACATATTGCTGTTTTCACTTGTCCTTATAAAGCCAATCTTGATTAAAAAAGAGTGCAATCTTTCATACCATGCTCTAGGTGCTTGTTTCAGACCATATAAAACTTTGTTCAGTTTGCATACCTGATCTTTAGTCTTGTCTTCAACAAATCCTTTAGCTTGTTCAATGAAAACTTCTTCTTCTAGTATACCATTCAAAAATGCAGATTTAACATCCATTTGATATACCTTGAAATTTATGAAAGCAACATATGCCAACAATGTTCTTATTCCCTCAAGTCTAGCCACAGGTGCAAAAATTTCACCATAATTGATTCCTTCTTCTTGAGCATAACCTTTGCAAACTAGTCTTGCTTTGTTGTGAATGACCTCACCTTTTTCATTTATCTTGTTTCTGAAAATCCACTTGGTACCGATTACATTTTTGTCCTTTGGTCTTGGGATTAGTGTCCATGTGTCATTCTTCTTGATTTGATCAATCTCTTCTGTCATAGCATTTACCCAATCTTCACTGTTAAATGCTTCTTTTACTATTCTCGGTTCAAATTCAAAAATCAGGCATGTGTTCTGTCTCAGTTTGTTTCTTGTCATCATTGGATCATCTTTATCTCCTATAATCTGACTTGATGCATGATGTCTTCTAACATATTTAGCTAATATAGGCTCGGTAGGTTCTGTATGATCTTCTTCATCACTTGGTAGCTAGACATTATCTTCATTTTCTTGAACAACTTTCACAGTAGTACTTCTCGGTTGAACATAAACAAATTCTTCATAATCTTCTAGTTCTTTGGAATTTCCTTCATCATTTCTTTCTGCAAATTCATTAATTTTCACATTTGCACTTTCCACTATTTTGTTAGATGATTTGATCAGACATTTAAATGCTTTACTTCTAGAAGAATAACCGAGAAATGTTCCTTCTTCACTTTTTTGATCAAAATTTCCATTTTTGTCATCTTTGTGAACATAGCATCTACTTCCAAAGATTTTAAAGTAACTTACATTAGGTTTCTTGTTATACCAGATCTCATATGGTGTTTTCATAGTTCCTTTTTTCAGTTGAACTTGGTTCAGGGTGTAAACTGCAGTGCTGATTGCTTCTCTCCAAAATGTTTGAGGTACCCTCTTTTCTATCATCAAGGTTCTTGCACAATCCACAATTGATCCATTTCTTCTCTCAGCTATCCGATTTTGCTGAGATGTTCTCGGTGTAGATACTTGCCTCTTTATACCATGATCATTGCAATATAAGTTAAATTCATCAAAAGTGAATTCTCCTCCTCTATCAGATCTAAGACATTTCAGTTGTCTTCCTGTTTCATTTTCAACTCTTGCCTTGTACCATTTGAACATTTGAAAAGCTTTTGATTTTTTTTTTAAAACATAACTGACATCATCCTTGAGTAATCATCCACAAATAATATGAGATATTTATTACCATAATAACTTTGAACTTTCATAGGACCACAAAGATCAGTGTGTACTAGATCTAAAATTCCTTTAGAAGTGTAGGACTTACTTGTAAAGCTTGATCTTGTCAAATATGGGAATGTCTGAATTTGGGGGAAGAGGTACCATGTTTAACCTTCTGTCAAAAGGGTAAGGACAAATTTCGTTTAATAAATACTGTACTGTTGATCCCTGTTGCATGTCCTACATTTTCTTTTGTAGCATTTGCATTTGTTGTGTGAGAGCAACCAAGGGTCCATTTTCTTTCCGAGGGAAGAGTTCTTCCCTCTCGTTATCCCTAGTTCGAGTATGTGGGGGTTCTGGTATGTTTTGTTCAGGCATGCTTTGTTCAGGTATGTTTTGTTTAGGGTCATGTGCCTCCTCTTCTCTTTGTCATTCTTGATAAGCATAATGTTGAGATCTTTTTCTAAAGACGTCAGTATCAAAGTCTTCAAGGATTCTAACCCCTTTGCTTGTTAGCATGAGTAAGCATTTTTCTTTGTCTGCCTCCATGAGTTTTTCCACAAGTTTTTGAAATGAAGCGCTTTCTTGACATTCTTGGAGGAGCTCCTCAGAAATTTCTGTGTCTTCTTGATTTGGATACTCGAAAGGATTTGATAATCTTTGACCCATACTAGTCTCTGGTTGTGGTTCACTTTGTTTATTTCAGTGAGAGTGAGTAACAACGGGCATCTAGTAGAAACTTTCTGTGACAAAGGGGATGAATTACTCATTTGTGTTTTCCTCAGGAGTTGGTGGTTCTAATCGAGGTATGTTGTAAGTAATGCAAACTTTTGGGAAGAAAGCTGGATTGATCTTTCCCCCTTGATTTAGGTGTTGGTTGAATGCCAATTTTTGGCAAAACGCTCTACTTCTCAATGGATCTTCATCAAATTCGTTTGACTTGTCTTGAAGATATAAGCGCATATGATGGAGAAAGGTGCGATGAGATTTGAAGAGTTGGCGATTGATGTAGAGAAATCTATTCCTTTTAGCAAGTTTCTGGGAACTAGGTTGTTGTTTCCTTAACTTAGTGTTATGATGAATACTTTTTCTTCTCAAAATATGAGGATTAGTCATACATAGGTGGGGTGAACTCACAAAGCTAGTTCCCACTTTTTGGTACGTCCTGATTTTTACTGAAATCATACATTTTTTAGAAAATATAATGATTTAAGCTTTAAGAGGTCTCATTTTAAGTAATTAATTGAAGAGAGTTAAATCAAAGGCTCTTAGATCAAAATTTCTTTTATAGAACCTCTCTACTTCTAAATCATACTTGCAATGGAGTCTCCTTTGCATCTATCAAATGATGATAAAAAACCAATTTTACATTAGCTTTTCGGGGGTCAAATTAATTCATTTAAAAGTTTAAAAAAAAATTTATTTAGTCCTTATTATAAGCTTTCCAAATAGTATAACTTTTAGTATATTTAATTTCATTAATATATTTTTATTTTATTTCTTATGAATGTAGGTTTTTCATCAAACATGAACTTCTTTGTTCAATGCATTGGGAAAAATAGTAAACTAATTCAAATTTTTTTTCAAAAATATCTATGCACTAGGTATTGATGTTTTCTTTCTAACAAAACAAATAAAATTGAATTTTGATATATATAGAACAAGTTATGTGTTCAAACATACACCTATATCTAAATTATGATTAGTCGAACTTCAAAACTTAATAAAATAAAAAATATTCAACATATCACTATCAAACCAACTGTATGTCCTGGGTATTGATGTTACAAACCAAAATTCAAAAGAATTAAGTTTTTATCATTTATAGAAAAAAATATGCATTTCAGGATACACATCACTCTTAAAAAATGTTGTTTGCTATAAAAAATTACTTTTTGAGGGAGATGGAAAAATCAATAAAATTTTATTCAAACAAATTTGAAAAAAATATATTTAGAATCTACAAACAAGAAGTTAAAAATCACTAGTTTATATCATCTTCAAATTCTTAACGGTTTAAAAGTTATAGGTATCGGAAAGTGAAGGTTTTTTTCAAAATATTCATATAAGTGTCAAAGTTGGTCAAAAAGTGGGAACCAGTATTGTGAGTTCACCCGGTGGTCAATGGGTTCCTTTGATTTTTTTTGGAAACTTAAGTCTACTTTTATCAAATGAAGGTTTAGATACCCCCTCATGACAAAATGCGTCAAATGTTATGGAATAAGAGCTTTCTTGATATGGAAAATCGATTTGACAATTTTAGTTTGAAACAAGTATGTTTTGAGGATAAAATCCATTTGATTGGAGGACCTTTTGATGCGTGTGATGATGTTACCTGATTTTGATAGGAAAATGTGTTTATCTTTAGCTAGTTTTGGACTTGACAACTTTTGTTCTAAGAATATCTTGTTTTGATTATTTTGGAACTTTGATTTGAATTTTTGTCTGATAAAGTCAAGTGAGAATTGAAATGGCTTCCCAAACTGTTTTTAAAAAATTTCAAAAAAAAGTTTATGTTGCTCTCTGTTTTCACAGTTTTGACTAAGCGCTAAGCAAGAGACCATATGCGCTAACAAATGCTACCAATGCGCTAGAGAAAGATCTTAACGTGCCAAGCTTCCTTTTATATGTGCTACTTTGCACTATTTGGTTTTGACTTGGTTTGAATAGGTACTGCACTAATATGTCCTTTACACGCACTACCTTTTAAGCTCAAAGCGCTAATGTTTGCTCCCAAAGCGCTAAGCTATTGCTCTAAAGCACTAAGTTGTTTTCAAGAAGCGCTAAGTTTTAACTGCTGAATGTTTTAGATTGATTATGTGCTAGTTCTCAGGATGGTTGCACTATGTTGAAGCTTGAATGCGCTAAAGTATGGTTTCAAAGCGCTAAGTTTTTCTCCAGATGTGCTAAAATGTTGCTTTTATGAGCTAAATTGCCCTGTTTTCTTTGTTTTTATTGTTTTTCTATGAATTTTAACCTTTTCTCAACTTTTATGGATGATTTTCTAAAGTATGAAATGCAGACACAACATGAAAAAGATAACCATTTTGCCTATTCTAAACACAGAGTGTATATTCTACGAGGATGTGTTCAAATCCCCAATGTTTTAACAGGTTTGGATACAGATAATACAATTCAATCAGACTCTTTATTCAAGGGTCATCAACAATATCATAGCCCACTAGTCTCGATACTCCGTCAGCTCAAACAACCTTGTCACCCCTAGGGGGCACCCGTTTTTTTGCCTTTTGCTAGAAATTAACCCAAAGTGAATTGTTTCACAATTGAGTAGCTATCTTGGGAGATATATGGTGAGTAATCCTGGGGGCGGATTCTTCCCCACCCTTGCACTATGATATTGCCAATGTCTAGATACTAACTCAACTCAAAGTTTGTAATGCCAAGGTTCACAATCAGGCTTCTTGTTCGGCCGTCAGTGATAAACTCCCTCAAGAGGCTTCCCAACCTTCAGAACAAAGGATTTACGTATTGTAAAGATACTAGGGGAAGGCTAATCATTGCACGAAACTGTTGAAAGGGACTTTTGTCACCCTCTACTTTTGATTATAGTGGGTTGGAACACTTGGTGTCAAAGCTATTTCCCACTTAGGTCGTTCCCCTCACACCGGCCAAAGAATGACTTTAAAATTTTTTAGCTCCTCGGGAGGGCAGACCTACTAAAGGATTTATTGCTTGAAATACTAAATGTGTAAGAGTGGTTTGGCTTTTTGATCACCCAATTAAGGGGAGAGCATATACCTTCCACTTTCGAGACAAGGCAAACAAGATTCCTTTTATCCTTTCAATGCAATGATTTTCTAAAGTCTATTTGGAGATGTTGCTCCAAAAAAGAATGGTGTTTATTTTAGTTCTCAAATCAATGATTTTCTAAGCTAAGTATAAAATCCTGGTCAGCAAAGCAAAGAGTTCGGTTTGGTCAACAAAATGAAAATCGATAAAGGGGAAGAACTTCCCTCTTTTGGTTTTACCTCAAAAACTTTTGACAAATGAGGTTCTTTATCTTTGCAAAATAAAGTGAATCCTTTTAGACACCAAAGGATTGTGAGGTTCTTTTTCTTTTAAAATATTTACAAAAGTAAAGTTTGTTGGTTCTTTTTACAACTTCTAAACTGAAGTGTTTTTCTCCTAAGAAAGCAAGAAAAAGGTTTTTAGTTGTTGCTCTTTTTAGGTACCCCAAAGTGAAATGTGATTTCAATTTTACCCAACAAGAAAATAAAGAAAATTTAAATTAACTAACTTAGCAAAGTTAGAAAAACCAAATTACTCCAATCCTATCTTTGGTAAAAGAAAAACAATCTCCTAACCCTGCAAAGAAATTGTTAGTCACCTGCAATCAAACCAGTTAGCAAAATTTTTTGTTTTGTGGACTTCTACAAGTCTATTTTAAGCTTCTGTTACAAATTTGTTTTTTGCCTGTGCCTGTTATGTGCTACAGAATGGAATAGATGCGCTACAGAAAGGCACAAATGTGCTATCGAAAAGCCTTGACGTGCTAAACAGTTGTCTGTATGCACTAGACTATTTAATTAAAGCGTTGAAACCTACACAGAACAACAAAATTGTTATGCGCTAAAGTTAGGTTTTGATGGGCTAAAAAGTGGTTTTAATGCGCTAAACAGTCTGTCATATGCGCTGAAGTATTGACTAGATGCGCTAGATCATGCTCTCTACGCGCTAATTCTAGTTTTTTGCGTACTGTGTGGGGGAAAAAGGAAAAAGTGACACTAAGCAAACATGCCCTAATCTCACTTTCAATCACACACTTGTGGAATACGAAAGAGCCTAGAGGTATCACACAATTGGCTACTTGTTTTTGTGGAAGAGAGAGAGCCATGGGCTACCTATTAGGATTTCTATTCCTTTGTTGCAAATGATAGATAGAATGATGCAAGTCCAACTATTAACCCTAAAGTGTAAGTATGAACTAGTAACTTTGAGCACAATATTGTAGAATTGAGATTTAATGATGAACAATTGTAAGGATAAGAGGAGAAATGTAAATGTGTACCTTGAATGGATTTGATTCTGCAAGATCTGCCGCTGAAGCCGGAAGCCTGAAATACTGAAGCTGCTACCTCTGAAACTGCCAAAATTCACTGAAATGGACAGGGATCAGGGCACCCAGCGCCCCTGTCCTGGCAGGACCAGGGCGCCCCACGCCCCTGTCCTAGCTTTCTAGGTTGGAATTTGGTGTGAAGTTCTGTCTCAGTCCGCTTATGTCGGATCTGCAACTTGTGGCGTCCTTCGAATTCAGAAATTTGCACTTATATCTGAAAAGGGTTGTAGGTGGCTATATAGGGTTTTGCCTTAGTCAAACCCCCGCTTTGGTGATTTCCACCTCCACGAATAGCCAAGTTGTATAGTAAAAGTTGTGTGTGCAGACCTTGTGTGTGTGCAAGATCCTAAAATGAAAGTAAGCAAACTAGAGCAACCTACAAAGTAAACCCTAATTGCTTGTAATTGACAAAGTAAAATGCTCTAAATCAAGATGCAAAGTGATCTAAAGCATGAGTGCAAAGGATGTAATGAAGCTTGTGCAAAGACATGAAAACAACATGAAACCATACCCAACCCCAAGGGAGGGGTACAAGCCAATCTTCAGTCGGTGATCTCTTATTGTTCTTCTATGTCTTCAAAGCCCTAAGTTGATGAATGAAATTGAATGCTTGATTAATGGATGTTGAGTGTTGTTGAAGATCCCACAAGACTTTCTCTTTTGCTACAATGCCTTCCTTCTTGTTGCTTGTTGTTGTTGTCTCCATTCATGATTCTTCCTTATATGTCTCTTATGCTTTCAATTGAGAAAAGAGAGTCTTTATATAGGAAACCCTAGGTCTTAATTTCACTTTAGGCCGACTTAGAGATTGAATCTCCAGCCAATTTCTTGGGGTTAAGCTTTATTTTATGATTGGATCGCGCTCCTAAAATTTTGGGAAAAATGTCTGGGACCGTGTGCACTTTGGGTGCCATGGTCCTCTCCGAGCGCCATGGTCCCGACAACTTTTCACCAAATTTTCAGGGCCGTCGGATATGATGATTTTAGAGAGAATCCCAAAGTTATAGTTGATTTCAAGATGTTTTGACCCCCGAAATCAAGCCTTAAAGTTCAAAATAGGACCTAATTAGGGTTTTTAGATTAAATGATGTATTGGAAGAATAAAATGAAAGGGGCACACTTTAATGAAAAAGGGCCCAACTTTATGATATGGGAGATGATAAAATAGAACCTTAGACCTAATTAATTTAATTAATTAAGTGCTAAAGGGGAAATGCAATGCAAAATGCAAAATGTGCCAAGGCAGGTGCTAAACTAGGTGTGAAATTGTACCACCCTAGCAAGTGCATACAATTTATGATGCTACACGTACCTGCAGAGTTAGTCCTATACAAAAAATGATTTGATAAATGGGGTTATGCCCCACGATGGGTACCAAAAATGTATGCGGGAAAAGCGGTGCAATGAAATGAAAGTTACAAATATCAATGACTTGCCCACACACCAATGGGACTCTTGGTGCAAGTTATGGAGTTATATGGAATAACTCAACTTCCCAAGGGGTGTTCCATTGTTCTCTATCTCACAATACCCCTCAAGCCAATGCCTTTGCTCTTAGATCACTCAGAAAAGTGACTTAGGGATGACAATCATGAGAATGAGGGATGCTTTTGATCAATCTTTATATGAATGCAATCCTATCTATGCATGAGTTTAACAACTATGAACTAAACTAGTGATGATAAGATGAAAAGATTAGTACAAGACTATCCTAATATGATATACTAGTTTATATGATTAACTATGATGATAGAAATGCTTCTAAAATGTTTATTAGATTATTTCTATTTCAAAGAGAGATAAAATGCTTGATAAAAATGAGTATAAATTTGATGCTAAAGACTTGGATGATGAGAATGAGGAAATGCCCGCTCTATTTATAGGAAAAATAAGGAAATGGATTGTTAAGATTGGATAATCTTATCAAGGGTCAGGATTGAAAGATATCAATCCATGTTTACAATTATCACCAATGAAATGGTGACAATTGTCAACATAAGACTGCTCGAGAGGAGATGAAAGAAGCATTAAATGCTTGAGAAGACCTCATGGCTACCTTAGGAGGTAAGGGTTAAGGTTAGGTTAAGATTACCCATTGGATAAAGCTTTTACCCAAAGGATAAACTCTTGTGCAAGGGTTAAAGGAACAACCATGGTCAAAGCAATGAATCCTTGATGAGACCCTATGGTTAGATGAGGGTTGAGTTAGGCAAAAAGTCTCTAACCATGCCACAAAGGGTTAGTTAACCATTAATGGTTTGGAAGAATTTGGGGACAAATTTGTAAGAGTCCTTCCAAATTTGGGGGTATTCAACAAGTTAGCTTGTTGAAGGCATAAAGACTTTAATGCCTTTGGAAGACTTTACTCCAAATTTGAGAAATGACATCCTCAAATTTAGGGGAAAGGGATAATTGAAAGGTTTAGGCTAATTGATTAGGATTAGACGGGTTCTAGAAGAATTTAGAAAGGGGGTTTAAGAGACAAGTGGGAGATGTAGGATTTTGCAAGTGGGTGGGGAAAATAGAATTTAATTAAAATAAATTACTTTATTTTAATTGTGGTTGTAAGTGGAGGATATAAATAAATTAGATTTATTTATTTGGAGTGAATAATTTAATTAAATATAAATTTAACTAAAAGGAGAGATAAGGGATTTAATTAAATAAAATGATTTATTCAATTAAATGACCTGAAAGGCTTAGGTGAATTTAAATAAATAAATTAAATAATTTATTTAATCAAATAGAGGAATGCAGATGATTTAATTAAATTGGATTTAACTAAATAGAGGAATGTGTTGGCATTATAACAGACAAGAAGAAGGTTGGCATTCCAATTACAATGAGAGATTGTTGGCATTTCAATAAGGATATTGAGAAGGTTGTTGATGACTATGGATATAACTTATTAAGGTTGATTACTATCTTTATTTTGTCATTGATGTCAAGAAATTGATTTTCTAATTCAGTATGATGTTGCCATATCTTAAGAAGTATGATTTGATGAGTATAAAGATGTCGGTAAAAGACACAGAAAGAATATGATGAATAAGGGGATAAGTTATTCAATTGGCAACTATTATCGAGTTAGACAATGATGAGATCATGATGTTTAGATTGTTTTGATATCCTACATATGCTATTATTTGAAAGGTTAATACTATACTATGTTACCGAGCAAAGAACCTAGTCGGTAAACCCTAAGGAACCTAGTCGGTAAACCCTAAGGTTATCGCTATCAGTTAATGAAGGCAAAATGTCTATCGAGTGAAGTTTAGTATTTACCGAGTTACAACCGAGCAATAACAGAATGCACTAAATGTTTACATGTGATATTTAATGAAGGAAGCTGATGAGCTGGAGCGGATTAAATGATTGGTAAGCCATGTATGAAGATTGTTAAAGAATCTATGGTAAAGAAAGATTGGCAAGAAGATCTACAACTCAGATTGAACCACAATACCCTAACACAAGTTCCAAGGTGAAAATGCAAGTTCCAAGGCGAGGTAAAACATTTTCAGATTGAAGGATACATTGAACTTGGACAAGATTGAAGATCTGATGGCTATGATTGATCATGGGAAATGTGATGAAGGAGATTAAGCGGTTGGAAGATTGTTTATAAATAGGAAACTGTTGATAAACAATGTATGCGAGCAAGTGTATGCATAGGGATGCTACATAGTGATTACCGAGCACAGAAGATTGAAGACCTGTTAGAATAACAGAGTATAGAAGCCCAGCAGATAGAAAAGATTAGTTCTATGTCTAGATTGTATTGAACAAATAAGAATCTGCTTTAGCATTTTTAGATGTGAAGTTGCAGACATATTTTTATTATTGTTATTTTGAGAAGTAGCAGAAAATCTCTTAACCGAGTGGACTTAACAGTCTTAATTGTAAAATCCTCTAGCAAGGTGACATTCTTATTGAGTGTTTGAAATCCTTTAACAAGGTCACTTCTAACAAGGTGAAGATCCTAACAGATCTGAGGGAAATCCCTTAACTGGGTCACATCTAGCAATGTGTTTGTAATCTTTAATAGGATTTTCTTTTAACCGAGCATACTCTAGAAGAGTATATTTCTTAGTGGGTCTAAAATCCCATAGTGGTTTTTCCCTATTTGGGTTTCCACATTAAATCTGGTGTTATATGTTTGTGATCTTATCTATTTATGGGTCTGCATGCATTACTATTTTTTTGATAAGGTTACCGAGGTTGAATCTGTTGTTTTTATTGAAGATTAAGTTTGAATGATTCACCCCCTCCCTCTCATATTGTTAGCTTGGCATCTGTACTAAACATATTTAGTATCAGAACTATCAATTGGTATTAGAGCTTTGGACTCCGGAAGAAAAGTTTAAAGGCACTTGAGTTAAAGATCCAAAAGATGTATAAGAGGGATGCACCGAAGCTGAATAAGTCAAGTTTCTCTACATGGCAAAAAAGGATGAAGTTGCATCTATCAGGAATTGGAGAATATGCTGTCTATTATCTGGAGAATGATTTCATCACACCGAGCACCTATCCATTGACAATGGAAGAGATAAAGGCAAAGCAAGAACATATTCAAGAAATGATTGAAATAACATCTGCATTGACCGACTCAAAGTTTAATGATCTAGAAAGATGTACTGATGCAAAGGCAATGTGGACTAAGCTCATATCTATGTATGGTGGAGATGAACATGTTCAAAGAGAAAAAGTGGATAGTCTAAGAGGACAACTTGAATCTATGAGGATGAATGAAGGTGAGAACATAACCCAGTATAGTACAAGACTAAAGGAGATTGTAAATCAAATCAAAGGAGCAGGAGGAACTATTGAAGAAAAGGATGTAACAAGTAAGATGCTGAGAACCCTTCTACCTGCCTATGCAATCTGATTCTCTGCAATCAATGAATTGAGGTCTGTACCCAATATGCCAGTTTCTTTAGATGCTACTATTGGTAAGCTACATGCATTTGAGTTAAGTAACTTTGATAACAGTGGGTCATTGGTAAATAAAGTTGAATCTGCATTCAGTTCTTTTCATATTGATGAAATTGATGATTACAATGATAGAAAGTATAAGTACTCTGAAGGGAATCATAGTGGAGCAAGTGAAAGATTTTGCAAAAACATGGAGGAGGTACATAAACTGTATGAGGAAATCAGAAAGCAAGAAGAGTTTGAAGCACTATTAGCTAGAAGGCTACCGAGAGGAAAAGGCAAGTATAAAGGAAAGCTACCTTTAAAATGTTTCAATTGTGATAAGATAGGACATATGGCTTCTAACTGTCCTGACAAAGAATCTAGTGAAAAGAGAAATTACCGAGATGACAGATAGAAAGATAATCATTATAGAGGACACTAAGACTTCAGGAGAAGAGATAAAAAGACATGCCTAATAGCTGATGAGGAATCTAATGATGATAAATCAGATGAAACTGATATAGAGGAAGTTGTTTATGTGGCTATCAAAGATGGATTAGATGAAGAAAGGTATGAAGAAAAATCTTTAATATCTAATATAAATACTAATGATTCTTGGATCATAGATAGTGGTTGCTCACATCACATGACAGGTGATAAACACAAGTTTATTAAATTAGATGATTATGATGGAGGCTATGTAAGATTTGGTAATGATGCACCATGTCCGGTAAGAGGTAAAGGATCCATAACACTTCTTGACAATGCTAAATGTATTGATGTTTATTGGGTTGAAGGTTTGAAATACAATTTGTTGAGTGTAGTACAACTAAACAACACAGGTTACCGAATAGAGTTTGAAAGAGGAATTGTCAAAGTTCATGACAAGCATGGAAAGTTAGCTGCTACCGGGACACAAACAAGAGGTAATACATTTCATCTTGACTCAACTCAGAATAAATGTCTATATGCAAGGATAGATGATACTTGGTTATGGCATAAAAGGTTTTGTCATGTTAATTTTGATAATCTGATCAAAATAAGTAAGAAGCACCGAGTAAGAGGTCTACCAAGTCTTGAAAAACCTGAGAATGCTATGTGCCGAGGATGCTAGATGGGTAAGATGACAAGATCAAGCTTTACAAGTAAGTCCTACACTTCTAAGGGAATTTTAGATCTTGTGCATATTGAGCTTTGTGGTCCTATGAAAGTTCAGAGTTATTATGGTGATAAATATTTCATATTATTTGTGGATGATTACTCAAGGATGATGTCAGTAATGTTTTTTAAAGAAAAATCAAAAGCTTTTCAAATGTTTAAATGGTACAAGGCTAGAGTTGAAAATGAAACAGGAAGACAACTGAAATGTCTTAGATCAGATAGAGGAGGAGAGTTTACTTCTGACGAGTTCAAGTTATTTTGCAATGATCATGGTATAAAAAGACAAGTCTCTACACCGAGAACTCCACAACAGAATGGGATAGCTGAGAGAAGGAACAGATCTATTGTGGATTGTGCCAGAACCTTGATGATTGAAAAGAAAGTTCCACAAACATTTTGGAGAGAAGCAATAAGCACAACAATTTAAACCCTGAACCAAGTACAACTAAGGAAGGGAACTTTGTAGACACCTTATGAAATCTAGTATGACAAGAAACCTAATGTAAGTTATTTTAAAATCTTTGGGAGTAGAGGCTATGTTCACAAAGATGATAGAAATGGTAATTTTGATCAGAAAAGTGAAGAAGGAACATTTCTAGGTTATTCTTCTAGAAGCAAAGCATTTAAATGTTTGATCAAATCATCTAACAAAATAGTAGAAAGTACAAATGTGAAAATTGATAAATTTGCAGAAAGAAATGATGAAGGAAAATCCAAAGAACTAGAAGATTATGAAAGATTTGTCTATGTTCAATCGAGATGTCCTACTGAGAAGATTGCTAAAGAAAATGAAGAGAATATCCAGTTATCGAGTGATGAAGAAGATCATACAGGGCCTACCGAGTCTGTATTAGCCAAGTATGTTAGAAGACATCATGCACCAAGTCAGATTATAGGAGATAAGAATGATCTAGTGATGACAAGGAACAAACTGAGACATAACACATGTCTAATATCTGAATTTGAACAGAGAATAGTGAAAGAGGCATTTAACAGTGAAGATTGGATAAATGCTATGACAGAAGAGATTGATTAAATCAGGAAGAATGACACATGGACACTGGTCCCAAGACCAAAGGAAAAAAATGTAATCAGTACAAAGTGGATCTTCAGAAACAAGCTAAATGAAAAAGGTGAGGTCATTCAGAATAAAGCAATACTAGTTTGCAAAGGTTATGCCCAAGAAGAAGGAATTGATTATGGTGAGACTTTTGCACCTGTGGCAAGACTTGAAGGAGTAAGAACATTGTTGGCATATGCTACTTACAAGAATTTCAAGGTATATCAAATGGATGTCAAATCTGCATTTCTGAATGGTATATTAGAAGAAGAAGTTTTCATTGAACAACCTGAAGGATTTGTTGAAGGAGAAAATAATGATCAGGTATGTAAATTGAACAAAGCTTTATATGGTCTGAAACAAGCACCTAGAGCATGGTATGAGAGATTGCACTCATATTTGATCAAAATTGGTTTTATAAGAACAAGTGAAAACAACAATATGTACATGAAGAATGATGAAAATGGAATACTGATCTCAGCCATATTTGTTGATGATATTATCTTTAGTGGAAATGACTCTCTATGCAAGAACTTTGGAAATGAAATGAGTAAAGAATTTGAGATGTCATTAATCGGTGAGATAAAATATTTTATAGGTTTGCAGATACTGCAAATGAAAGATAAGATTTTCATTACCCAATCCAAGTACATAAAGGAAATCTTAAAGAAATTTGGAATGGAGGATTCAAAACCAGTAAGTACTCCTATGACTACTAACTGTAAACTATCAAAGAATGATGAATCTGCATCTGTTGATGAGACACTTTACCGATCTATGATTGGAAAGTTGCAATATGTTGTTCACAGCAGGCCAGATATAGCACATGCAGTAGGTATTGTTGCAAGATTTTCTGCAGATCCTAAGGAAACATACATGACGACAATCAAAAGAATTTTCAGATACTTAAAAGGCATTGAAGATTATGGCTTAGTATATCGGAAAGGAAATGTTTTTGATTTAAAAGTTTATACTGATGTTGATTGGGTAGGCGACATTGATGATAGGAAAAACACAAGTGGAGGAGCTTTCTTTTTTGGAGAAAGACTAGTGAGTTGGCTTAGCAATAAACAAGGATATGTTTCTCAGTCAACAGCAGAAGTTGAATATGTTGCTGCAGCATTGAATTGCACCAATATAGCATAGATCAAACAACTGTTGGAAGGTATAAATGAGCAAGTTACCAAGCCAGTAACTATATTCTGTGATAATACTAGTGCCATTAACATTTCAAAGAATCCTGTTATGCACTCTAAGACAAAGCACATCTCTATCAAATATCATTATCTTAGAGAAGAAGTTCAAGAGAAGAAAGTGGTTTTGGAGTATGTTAGCACAAAGGAACAAATTGCAGACATCTTCACCAAGACACTGCCAAAGGACACTTTTGAGTATCTCAGAAGTCAGTTAGGGGTCCTACCCCTATCTTCCATTCACTGACCAAGTTCGGTGAAAGCACCAATTCAATGACTCGACAAAATATCTTTTAGGAGTTGATGCTGATTTACACACTTTAGGAGGTTTTCTAAAGGTGTGCAGGAAACAATAAATAGGGAATAGGAATTGAAGACAAAATGCTCTGACCGAAACTGAATTGATACATAACAACATGGAATTCACTTCTCAGAGGAAGAAATTATGTTTTTAGTTCTTTTCATTTTTGGCATTGTTGTCAAAGGGGGAGAAGACTAGTGTATGGGGGAGAAGTCTACTGACTGAAGGAGAAGACTACATTTCAGAACCAGGGAGAAGACTAATGACAGAGGGAGAGCATTTCAGAATTTCACAACAATCTGAATCCGAATCAATAAAGTTAAATCAATTGGTTTTGCCATCAATTCCAAAGGGGGAGATTGTTGGCTTTATAACAAACAAGAAGAAGGTTGGCATTCCAATTACAATGAGAGACTGTTGGCATTTCAATAAGAATATTGAGAAGATTGTTGATGAATATGGATATAACTGATTAAGGATGATTACTATCTTTATTTTGTCATTGATGTCAAGAAATTGATTTTCTAATTCAGTATGATGTTGCCATATCTTAAGAAGTATGATTTGATGAGTATAAAGATGTCGGTAAAAGACACAGAAAGAATATGATGAATAAGGGGATAAGTTATTCAATTGGCAACTATTATCGAGTTAGACAATGATGAGATCATGATGTTTAGATTGTTTTGATATCCTACATATGCTATTGTTTGAAAGGTTAATACTATACTATGTTACCGAGCAAAGAACCTAGTTGGTAAACCCTAAGGTTATCGCTATCGGTTAATGAAGGCAAAATGTCTACCGAGTGAAGTTTAGTATTTATTGAGTTACAACTGAGCTATAACATAATGCATTAAATGTTTACATGTGATATTTAATGAAGGAAGCTGATGAGCTGGAGTAGATTAAATGATTGGTAAGCCATGTATGAAGATTGTTAAAGAATCTATGGTAAAGAAAGACCGGCAAGAAGATTTACAGCTCAGATTGAACAACAATACCCTAACACAAGTTCCAAGGTGAAAATGTAAGTTCCAAGGCGGGGTAAAACATTTTCAGATTGAAGGATACATTGAACCTGGACAAGATTGAAGATCTGATGGCTATGATTGATCATGGGAAATGTGATGAAGGAGATTAAGCGGTTGGAAGATTGTTTATAAATAGGAAAATGTTGATAAACAATGTATGTGGGCAAGTGTATGCACAGGGATGCTACATAGTGATTACCGAGTATAGAAGCTTGAAGACCTGTTAGAATAACAGAGTATAGAAGCCCAGCAGATAGACAAGATTAGTTCTATATCTAGATTGTATTGAACAAATAAGAATCTGCTTTAGCATTTTTAGATGTGAAGTTGCAGACATATTTTTATTACTGTTATTTTGAGAAGTAGCAGAAAATCTCTTAACCGAGTGGACTTAACAGTCTTATTTGTAAAATCCTCTAGCAAGGTGACATTCTTATTGAGTGTTTGAAATCCTTTAACAAGGTCACTTCTAACAAGGTGAAGATCCTAACAGATCTGAGGGAAATCCCTTAACCGGGTCACATCTAGCAATGTGTTTGTAATCTTTAATAGGATTTTCTTTTAACCGAGCATACTCTAGAAGAGTATATTTCTTAGTGGGTCTGAAATCCCACAGTGGTTTTTCCCTATTTGGGTTTTCACATTAAATCTGGTGTTATATGTTTGTGATCTTATCTATTTATGGGTCTGCATGCATTACTGTTTTTCTGATAAGGTTACCGAGGTTGAATCTGTTGTTTTTATTGAAGATTAAGTTTGAATGATTCACCCCCCCTCTCATATTGTTAGCTTGGCATCTATACTAATCATATTTAGTATCAGAACTATCAAAATGAGAATAAAATGAACATTAAATATTCATTTAGGAATGTGGTCATTTTTATACATCTACAATTATTAATTCTAGGTTTTGGAAAGCTTACTGGAAATGTTTTCTTTGTATTCTCTATGAGTGTTTGTAATTTCAATTCCCTATGTTTTGTGAGGTTATTGATGTGGCTTTAAGAGTTATTCATCTCCTTATTTTGTATTCTTGTATCTTCCTTGTTTAGAGTCAGATTTGGAGACCTATATCTCCCTATGGTTGATAAGAGTTCTTTGCAACTATCCAGGATTGTGCATTTGGTGTGCAGAACCTTTTTGGAAGAATGTAGAGGTTTCATTAAGCCCTGTGAAGTCTATTCATTTTCTCTTGAGGGTGTTGCAGGAGTATTTTAAGTCCCCTTGATTCTATGTCTTCTTAGTGTCAATCTGAGTACTGTGGGAGAAGGGTTGCCTAAGTGGTTTTCTATCAGTGAGTCTGGTACTTTTGTATGAGAGTTCCCACTTTAATTTTTTGGACCTATCAATCCTTCTAAGTTGAGTGTTGGTGTTGTTTTTTACCCCTTTGTTGATTTGAGCAAGTACACTTACCTCCTAAGTCAGTTTTGCTTGTTTTCTTGCATTATTCCCAAAAATGCTATAGGAAATACCAAGTGCACCACCATATGGACCAGGGGTGATATCATAGGACCCAAGAATGCTATTATGCATCCCAAGGGTGATGGGGAATGTACCAAGAGAGCTAAATTCCTGAAACTAAGAAATTGAGGAAAACACCCAAAACTCTGCTAAATGCACCCAAAACGCTGACAAATGCACCTATAACACTATATATTGGTTCAAAAATGCTATGGTACATACAAAAAATTCTACCCTACATATGAGGGGCATTGTGCAACATTTCAGGAGTGCTGAGCTACTCCAGAGGTCTTGAAAAGTCAGATTTGAGCCCCGTTTGATGTCTTTTAGGGTTTGTGATTTCTCCAGATGCATGTGCAAATTGTGATGACATTTTCAGAGTTGTCTTTGATGTATTTTTATCATTCATTATTTTTCTTGTACTCCGGTAAGAGGATTCATGCCTTACCATTGAGGTGTTTCATATGCGATGTGTTGCTCCAACGAGAGGGAGAATACCTCATTATTGACAGATTGATTGTATGACTCTAGTAGGATGTTCTATGCCTCACTGTAGAGGATTTTATATGGATTTGGTTTCACTTTTGGATTTCATTCATGATTGGCTTTTTTTTGTGTGTTGATTTGGTGAAGGCTTTCTTCCATGTGTATGGCCAAATGCGCTCTATTATGGCTGGATTGTACTCAATATGTTAAGAATATTTCTATATTATTTGTAAGCCTTGATCACATTGTATTATGTTCTTTGGGTGTATGTTTCACCCTAAGGCCTAGAGCATGGTTAGGGAGAGTGGGCTTCCATAAGTCTGCCGAGGTCATGAGGAATGTATTGCTAGGATTCCTTGTCTTGTGGAGCCGGGGTCTAGACCATCTGGATAGCTCATTGGAGGTTATTTATAATGATCAAGTGATAACATAATATATTAATAATAGGTGGGTTGGGTAGTAGTAACTCATCTCAATAAGGATAAAAATATGTATGTGTTTCCCCATCTCTTAGCTGGATTACCAGTGCAACTGGAGTGAGGTGGAAAATCTGGTAACTAGATAGACCAAACTCCCATGATTTCCTCAAAGGTTGACATGGTTCTGCATGTGTATCATGGATGTCAGGACTAAGTTCTAGGATATCCTTTGATAGCATGTGATGAAACTCTTCCCTACATGTAAGTTCTAGTTCCTTAAGCGTAGATTTGTTGTGAATCCTCTATAGGTCCTATGTTTATAATTGGATTTACCTTAGCTCTGTGTTGTGATGTGATTCATCATTGTGGTTGTCATGTTGAGTCCCTTGGTTGTTAGGTGTCAGCCCAGGTCTTGAGTGTGAGTTGGAACCCCATGTCATCTCTTAGCACGGGGGGTGGTTCCTATTTGGTTCCACATGGCTGGGTGGTTGAATTCCTTCTTCCATTGGGATGCTTTTCATTGGTTTCTTGAGTGTGTGGATGTGGATTCTTGGATTCTTCATTATATGGATATACTCTTGGAGCTGATTTCTATCTACTTGGAATAAGGAAACATTGTATCATGGTGATTTGTATATGTAAAGGATATTATATATCTTCATTTATTTGTAAATTTAATTGAAATAGGACATGATGTAGTGGTTTAGGGGAAGTGTTCATTGATCATTCTTTGACGTATTGGATATTCATCTTGTAATATGAGTTTGATGAATTCCATGTGGAAAAGGGAAGAGCTAGCATATATGTATTTGTGTTGCATTTGAATTTGTGAAATGAAATTGTGATATGTAATCCTATATAATGAATGTCGGAAAAAATAGTAATTGTTGTTATAATTCCTATCGAAGTAAATAGAAGTTATCTAGATGAGCTGTTTAAATAAATCTATGATGCATTATGATAAATGCAAATATAAGTAATGTTAGGTCCCAGAGGCAATTGAGAGGGGGGGTGAATCAATTGTCCAATAAATACAAACCAAAGATAACTTAACCAAACTTAATGCTTAATGCCGGTAAACCAAACTTTAATGCCGGTAGATAGTTTAACAATTAATTGCAGTACCGGTAAAGTTTAATGCATGAAATAGAAAGACAAATAACATACACAACACATAACACAATTATTTGTATGTGGAAACCCTGTAAGGGGAAAAACCACAGTGGGAAACCTTACCCACAATTAGATGATACTATTGCAGATAGTATGTGTGTACAATATGGAGTCTGCACATGCAGAAAGGCCAACTGCCTAGAGCTCACTGCTCAATCACAAAATGGGACTCACACTGACTACAATTGGATGGTTAAATCCAATGATAATGTACTACACGAAATAGCATCTTCATATGTTGGATTTAGTACCGGTTAAGCTCTAATTTGCCTTCTTCAAACCTTCCTTCAATCTTGAATGATGTCTGCGTGTATAGCTCTGCTTATATTCGCATATATCGAATATTACAACCTTATAAACCTTTTTCACAATCCTATATTAATCTCGTAAATGAGATCTTACATTTATACCATAACCTAAGACCAAATGAGTAGGTCGGCTCACTAAAAGATATTACAATAAAATCAATTACAAATGAATCAATATGCGATGCATGATGTCGGCTCAATGCATTTACAATAATAATAAATCATCTTCATGACGTGTCGTACTGATCTGGAATAGATATGCTTGCCGGTCCATAACCTAGACCTATTTGCTGGTAACAACAAATATGCAAACCCAATTAGATCAATAATCAAATCATCAAAGATAAGTGTCCAAACAATGTCTTTGACATAACCAAGTAATCTCTAGGTCATTCCAAGTGCCGGTGAACAATATAACCTGCCAGTGAACCAGATACTGGTGACTGTGCATAAGTCACTAAACATGCCGATGAACATGACCAAAGATCTCCAAGTGATGATAAGTGTTGACAAGCATTTACATCAATGACAAAACCATATCAACATATCCAAAATACCAACAAGTAATAGGGAAATTTGGTTAGTGTTTCAAAATGAACTTAAGGAAATATAACGTGAAAGAGTTATGCATATGTGTTAATGTTTGTCCTAGTTGCATGGAAGGCAAATGATTAATAGGATGATATAATATGATGACCTAGATAGATATGCGATGTGTTGGAATTATGCCAAGTAGTGGCGTTGAGATACCCTAGGGAATTAATATGTTTGTAAGAGTTTGCTTGTTGATGATTTAAACGATTTATTCTACTTGCATAATATTGTTCTATGGTTATTCATGTTGGTATATGTGATCTTGTAAATAGTTAATGTTTCATTAATACATGTTATTGGTAACATAGAAGTAATGGATGTTTTTTAAAAAAAATTTATCTCCATTTGCTAGCAAATTTAGATTTTTTCTCTAGGGTATTTTGGCGAGTATAACACTCCTGATTATGTCTCTTTGGACCCATGTTTATTTGTTGAATAGATACTATAAATTGTTGTAAAATATTTGTTACTTGTTGTTGTCCTGCTAAACCTCTCAAAATATCTCTTGCTTCTTTTTCATCATTTGATGGTGTACTACCATATCTCTTGTCACCCATCTTGCTAGTTGATTTGATCATAATTTGTTGTTTCCTTGTAGCTATTGCAATTGATAATATGTCCTATTTTGGATAGGGATGAGCCCACTGATTTTGTTTCCTTTCTTGTCTAGCAATATACCTCTTATATCATCACTTAATTGTATGAATCAAGTCTAAAATGGAACCTAAAGGCTAACAGAATCCAAGCTTTGATACTATTGTAAGATTCCATACTTATTCTGCCCTTAATTTTTTCAGTTTTGAAGGTTTGACATTTTGACAAACACTTAGCATGCTAACTCAAGGAAGTTTGATTTTTGAGTTTTTTTTTGTTTGTTGTTTATTTTCAATTCTAAAATATAGAAAAATCATATAGAAATAATAAAAAAAGAATGCATAAACCAATAGCAATAATTTTCACATCCAACTTCACTTTATTAGCAATATATCAGATCTAAATACATTACTTATCGGGTTTGTTAAATAAGTTTTAGACTAATAACACTCATAAAATGAGTCTACAATAAGCAAACAAACTACAAATTTGTATTCTCAACATACCCATTTTATTTCAATACTTCATTTGGGCTCAATATGATCACATATAATGCAATGTATGACTGATATAGTTGCCTTCAAACTTTGTTGGAAAATTCTAATTTTTCTGTAGACTCTAACTGATGTGGATAGCCCAAAAATATTTCGTAACACCCTCTAGGATGACAGCTAAAGATACAACTAGGTTTGGGAATGAGGCAATGAAACCCTAAGTATAAGATGTGCCAATAAAATGCTAAAAATAATCACCAAACCTTTTGAACAAAAGTTTGAAATAAAATTGCAAAATTGTGAAACACAATTTTGCCCATGATAGAGTGATGCTAATGTCTCCAATTGTCTACCAAAAAAATGATGCTTCATTTTGAAGCTCTAGACTTGTATTTTATAACAAAAATGTGACTTTAAACCTTCAAATATGAATCCCTTAGCCTAAAACGTACAAATAAAATTCAAACCCTAGCTGATATAGCAATCTTCTTTCAAACCCTAGCTAGTCGAAGCTCGAAAAACACCATAAATATATAAATATTCTCAATAACAAACTCCAAATGGCTCTACTTCTCAAAGTGGAGTTGGGTTTTCATCCAATCCAGTAATTTTAAAGGGTCTGTGTCCTAAAAAATGGTTGCACCTATTGCTAACAATTGAATATGAAGAAATATCAAATATCACAAACCAATATATTGAGCCTTGGAGGAGATAGAGTAACTTTGTAATGCCTCCTTACACCACTTTTGTACCCCAAATCAAATTATATATTTTTTAATATCTTTTTTCACTCTCTGCAAGTGGTTGCCCCACTTTTAGGAGTGAAATATTTCATAAGTTTAATCTTTTTTTACTTTCCCCCCTATAAAGTCACTTTATAATTTTTCTCTATTATTTTTTTAAAGTGACTTTATTTATTTATCTCCAAAAAAGTGACTTTATAGTATTTTATTATTTTATTCAAGTCAGTTTTAATTAAATTAATTAAAAATAAAACTTAGTCCTTTTGATTTAATTTTTGTGGATCTTTATAAATAATTAATTTATTCCTGGTTGAAAAATGGGGACATTACATCATGCATGAATAGACACTTTAATTTATAGGCTCTTCAGTAATCATGGATCAAGTGTAGGTATTGTATTTCTCATTCCATAGGGACACCTCATCCCTATGGCATTTAGGATTGAATACATTTGCACCAACATTATTAAATATGAGGCTCTATTAGTAGAATTGAGGTTGGCTATCGAATGGAACATACACTACTTCCAAAGTTTTGGTTACTCTTAACTACTCATCAAGTATGCCAACGATGATTATTACACCGAAGATGAGAAAGTAATCCTTCATAAAAGAATGTTCAGTGATTTTAAATAATATCTCAAAGAATATTTCACCAACACAGGATTTAACATAGTTCCTCATATCCATAGTAAGGATATAAATATCATGGCCACAATTAGTTGTCTCCTCAATATACAATCAATGTACAAGAATCTTATTTTCTACTAGAGTAAATATAAGTCTCAACATATGATGTCCTAGATACAAAAAATGTTATGTGAAATCATTTGTCTTAATAATCCACGTTACCATGATATTTGTACACTTCAATAAACATAATGTTTCAGCCAACTTATCATCCAATAAAAATAAATACTTTATCCATTATGCATCCTTTTTTCCACTCCTTTGTGGTATAATTTATCATATTTATAATAACCTTTTAAGATTCCTCAACTCAGATAAGGCTACTCTAGTAACCGAGGATGCTTAAAATAGTATTTTTAAAGCACATACCAACCAAATGTCCCTTCCAAAATGTTGATAAGAATAGGATTCTATTTACCCATTATGGAACATATGCTTTTCAATATGTGAATAGATATATATCTTGTAAAAAACATGGAGACCTCATACTTGCACCATCTAAATCCTTATATCCTATTACTCCCTCTTGCCCCTTCTACACATGGGGTCTTGCCATCATTGATAAAATCAATATTTATTCCCCTAGTGACCACAAGTTCATCCTTAAAAGTACTAAACACTTTACTAAATAGGTAGAACTTATTCTCCTCACTTACAATATTGAGCAATGAATATCTAAATAAATCTTCAATTGCATCATTTTTAGGTATTCTTTTCCCACCTCTATCGTCACCAAAAATAAAATTATATTTTAATTTTATTAATTTTAAACCATATAAAAAAATTTCACACCAAGCACAATCACCCACTCCATATTGTCCCAACACCAACAACCAAGTAGAGGCATCAAGTAAAATCCTTATTAAGATCCAAAAAAATATCATCAATTACATTGAGTATAATTGCAACTCTAGATCCATCCCCCCTTATTGACCTATTTAAAAAGCATTTGTACTCCCACATGAGCGACTCCATACTCCATAATATTTGGAGTTGAATGGTTTTTTTGTCAATTGAGGTTAAATAACCATTTATATATCTCTTTATAGAATCTAAGCATTGATCAAGATTATAGAGTGGCACAATTTCACATGCTAGAGCTCCTTGATGAACACCAATTTAATGCATTACAACACCTTAAAGCATATAAAAAATGATTACACCACAATTACAATAAGTTCATTAAGATTATATAATTAAAATTCTATGATGTTGTGCTTAAAGAAAACTAGAACAACACAATTGTGGACCATTAAAATAAGGTAGGTATAATTTTTTTTGGTTAGGACCTTATTTTATCATCTTAAAATATGGATTAGGTGCATATAATCTAGTCATATTAGAGGGCAAAGAATTAGAAGAGCCCATCAATATTGTTCACCTAAAGATTTTACACATTCCTAAGCTATTAGTAATAATTTTTAAAGTTAAAAATAAAAAAAATAAAAGGAGAGAAAAAAAAATGCTCCAAAAAAACAAAACAAAACAATAGCCCAAATATTCCTTTCCTTTGTTGGTCTTGTCTTAATATTTGGGTCAGCTAAATTGACACATGCTTAGAGAGGACTCCTTGAATTTGACCTATTCGTCCTTCCATTACACTCAAACCTCTACCCTCCCATGGAATGACTTAGAAATAGATAAGAAAACCTCCTTGACCATAAACTCAAATATCCTAGATCCCACTCTAAACATATTTTGCCTCACATTAACCATGAAACTTACTTTCATTAGATGGTTAATATTTATATTTATTTAAAAATCACATGATCGAAGCATGGATTCTCTCTCAAAACACAAGATCCAACCCAGTTTAGAGTCTTGAGAGAGATGGACGATTCTTTATCAATTTTTCCATTAAACAATTTCTATGTAGCTGTCATATTCTACTTTATTAGACGATTTCTTGTCATTTATTAATTAAATTAAAAACCACAAGATCATTTATGTATTTATTTTTAATGTAATTAATAAAAGAAAAATAAATTGTCTATTAGATAATAATAATTTATAAAGTCAAGAATTAGAAAGAGAAAAGAAGAAAAAAAACACAATGCTATAAATTTTAAAAAAACACAATAGTCCAAACATTTATTTCATCTATTGGTCTTGTCTCAATACTAGGGTCACCTAAATTGACGCATGCTTGGAGAGGACCCCTTGACTTTGACATATTCATCCTTCCATCACACTCAAACCTCTACCCTCCCATTGAGTGACTTGCAAATAGTACGAAAACATCTTTGACCATAAAATCAAATATCCTAGATCCCACTCTAAACCTATTCTACCTTCCATTGACTATGAAGCCTAGTTTCATTAAATGGCTAATCTTCAGATCTTTTTAAAAGTGACATGCTTAAAGCATGACATCTCTCTTAAAATAATAGATCCAACCCAATTTGGTGTTCTAAGAGAGATGGATGATTCTTTATAATGTTTCCCACAAGCCAATTCCAATGTAACTGACATATCTATCTAATTGGATAGATTTTTCCCATTTATTAGTCATATTAAAAACCACAAGATAATTTTTTATTTATTTTCAATTTAATTAATAAAAGAGAAAAACTATAATTGGATAGAATTTGTTGGCTATAAATCCATTTCCATTTTCGATTCCTTAGACCTTCCCACTATGTGATGATGAAACCTCTTGAAGAGTTTGTGAGTGGAGAGAAAATCCTTCCAAGTACAAGGAATTCAACAAGGGAAAGTTTTTTAAGAGGAGGAACGAGGGCAATTTAAAAAATTTGGGAGTTGAGAATCAATAAATATATCACTTTAGAATCTAAGTGATGTAAGATTAGTAATGGCATTGCCTACTCCCAATCAACAAAATCTTCATAAAAATAAGTTGCTACTAAAGAACATATTATCTAATCTACTTAAATTATAAATATGGTAAAATAATTTTTCAGTTATTAAAAGATTAATGGTTCTTTGAAGTATTTATAAATTAACTTAAAGAAATAAGTAAAAGTTGAATCTTGATAATAGTAATATTTCTAATAATTGAATAGTAAAAAAAGTTAATAGAATAATTAAATATTTTTTTGTAAATAATTGAAAATGGTTTTTAAAACTTTTTAGATCTAAATTTGATCTATCTTGGAAATTTGAATAGCAGTTAAAAAATTGATAATATGTATAAGAATTAGAATATTCACTTGTGAAGAATGATTCTTTGATTATGATCTTGTCATCTGTTTCCAAACTTGACTTATATAATTTGTAGATTATTTTTCTTCTTTCTTATATTATTTTCATTTCCTATGAGATTCTCAATATCTATGTGGGTTTATTAGAGTACTATATAGCTAAATTAGTAGAGAGTGGTGATGTCACCTCCCACTGAAACTCCACTCACTATTGATTTCAATGTAGTGAAAATTTAGTAAGCTCTCGATAACATTGAGGAAGCTTATGTCGATCCCCTTTAAAATTAAAGAATATTAAAAATATCAATTTTCTATTATACAATTGTCTTGAAATAGATTGGTTTTATAATATCAATTGAAATATGTAGGTGTGAATGACATTTTAAATTGTCTCAATGATTAGAATGAATGTATTGAATGGATTTAGTTACAAGGAAATACTAACCTATCATTAAATACTCATCTTTAGTTGGTTTTACAGTACAAGGATAAAGGTGGAAAGTCCATCAATTTTGAATTTAAATGTCTTGATTAAGATGAGACAATTCCATGACTATGAGGGCGATTCTATCATTGTTTGTGATGAGTCTATAAATTGTCTTTTTTTTCATGACTTATGACACTTTACCCTATGTTTACAATGCCATTACAATACATTTCTCAGCTTTACCTTGATTCTATGAAGCATTAATTATGATTAATGATTATTGATAAGAATTTGCATGTTTAGCTAGTTAATGCTAAATTATGATAATATATTTGATGATTGATGATTAATAAAAGCTAACATTGTTAATGAAGGGGACCTAACCTCGAATAGATGGCGGGAATGGGTTAACCCTCCTCCCTTAACTACACATAAGTATTTAATAAGGATTAACATTCCGTTTATAAATGTATAAACTCATTCATGTAGATGGGAAGAAAAAGAAACAAGTTGACAGTTGTTAACATATAGTTGTTGCTAGAAAGTGCATAAAAAGTCAAAAAGTAGTTTCTATAAAATGGGGATATCTTCCTCATTTCTTAATAAAATTAATATATTCAAAATGATTTAGAAATTTGAAAAGGAGGAGCACAAAACCCACAAATCACTTGAAGAAATTAACAATAATAAACAAGCAATACATGATAGAGTTTGACAGTGTAAAAAGTGGCAACTGGAAATGCACTAGATTCAATCTAATGTCCACCATTTATTATAGTTTAAATTTTAACTTGCAAAGAGGTTGGCTATGAGAAGACATCTATTTGTGTACACCAACAAATATCCAACAAATCAATTTATCATAAAAGAGTTCAAATAAAATCATTTTCAATTAGTCAGATGAAAAGTTGTAATAGGACTCTATTATCCAGTCATTTTCTTTTATTGCCACATGAAATAATAATTTTCTTCCTTGATTGAAGGAATGAAAGGACACATATTACATGTTTGTTAGGGAGTCAATTAGATTATAAATTTGAATTTGTAATAAAGAAAAATATGGTAAATGGTATACATGGTAGAGAGTAGATAGTAGATAGTTAGATTATCATTTTGTAATAGTTGTGATTTTATTTTAATAGAAATAGTAGATTATATTTTCTCAATGGAGCAAGTTACTTGTGTACGAAGTTCTGAGCACTTAGCCAAGTGTGTAAATTACCCAAGGAAGGGACACTTAAAGTATGTTCCACTTTTAATAGCTATAGTTAGTAGAACCCATAGCAATTGATGTGTCATTACACAATTTTTCCGCAACAACTATTGTGTAGTTAGATTTACTTTAAACATCATTACCTTTTTAATTTAGTTTATTTATTGTTATCTTTTCACCTTAATTTATTTCCTATACACAACATTTAATCTAGTAAAAAACATTCATCCAATAATTGATAACAAAGTAGTGATTTAGCTATCAAAACTTGCATATAATAGGCATGAAGGAACAAGACCATGAAAAATAGGATTGATGGTATCAAGAATTGTGATACTAGTATAGTAATGGAAGGAGTGAAGAAAATATCTTCAATAACACATGAAAAAGGACTCGAGGGTATGCCTATTTGAATGAGATAGCCTCAACATTGTGGGGAAATAAGGTACTTCTAGATCTAGTAGAAATTTAAAGGGTATCAAGATGTATCCACCATCCCAATGAAGTTCACAAGGCTTTCGATGAGAAAGGAAGTACTAAGAATCGATAGACATCAATAGTTGTGAGAATTTGATAGGTTTTGATACATGTTTGAATGAAGCTCAAAGTTCCACAATTAGATTTTTAACGAATTTGGTTACTTCCTCATCCTTGTTGTATAGTAAACTACCAAATGTATCCGAGATGGGTATTTTTGGTACAATCAAAGTCAACAATTTGGTAGTGCATATTCACCCTCCGATTGGTGACACAAGCTAGGTTTTGACTCTTGTTACAACAAGCTGACCCACTAACTTTTGACATTAAAATCTGTCAACTTGGTGATCATCACAAGAATCTATTTGGTGAAAAGTTTATGTACACCACGAGGAGTGTGCATATCCAGTTTCATGTAGTTTGGAGTTATTTTGAGGCATGCTCTAATACATGTGTGGTCGAAGATGGGAGCTTTGGAAAAAAAAAGTTTTAAATTTTAATATTTTGAGGATAGCCTAGCTATCAAATTGGCATAATTAGCCCATCTTTTTAGTTTTGTAATGATCAAAGCAGTTCTTGCATGAAAATAATTTTTCTATTGGTTTGGCAAAATTTGCACATGGTTTTAGTTGCATAATGATACAAGGAGTTCTCGCATGAAAATAATAATTTTTAGATAGGCCCCTAGGGGTCCGACGTGTACAAAGGAATGAAAATATTTGGTTCATTGAGTTAATGAAAGCTAAATGACATTAGTTTATGTGTGATTAGTTTCAATCCTCTATAAGTTCTTCCAACCTCCAACTTTATTTATCTTGAGCAATAAAGGTTTTTCTATAGGGGTTATAAGAGGATTTAAATATTGATAGTTTCACTTACATTTAAATGCAAATTTGTTTCAATCAATTCTAATTATTTGAATAATTGAGGTGATAGCTTTGGTGAGCAAGGCAATGCCTTAAGAAAGAAATCAAATGACTTGTTGGTTAGAAGTTATGTCTCTAGCGAAAATATTTTAATTATTAGCATAATGGATAGCACTTTATTAACAATTTAACATTTGTTAGGAATAGAAAAAAAGGTTAGTTTCAAATTTTCATGGAATAGGTATACTTGGAAAATAATAGATTTCACTATTTCACAGGTTGGAGGGCAAGGTAAAAAAGTTAGAACCATGAAATGCTAGATAGGTGTGAGCTGTTTTTTGTTGGCCATCATTGTAACTTGTTTTGAAAGATACTTGAAGTAGTTTATTTTATATAGCTAATATTCAGCATTAAGAAGGAAAATCAAATGGTGAATGGGTGAAATTATAGACATACCTTTGAGATTAAGAGTGAAGTAAAAATTCCAATGTATTGATAAGATTGTAAGTGCCACAACAAATAAGTATTTTTATGCCATTATAAACTTCCTATCGCCATTTCGCTACTGTAGTGGGAAATGAAGGAGTGAAGCTATGAAAAGTCATTTAGTTGTGATATAAGCACATTTTTACTCAATATTTACATTGTTTGGAGTTGGACAATGTTTTAACTGTTCAAGTGGAGCCTCTTTTATTCCTCTCTCCACATGATTTTATTGCACTTTCACAAGATGAAGAAGTATATTAATTTGAGTTTAGGCCGTGAAGATGCGATGCCTATATGATTTTGTCTTTCTTAATGTTGGTGTAAATAATTATTCATCATGGATATTATTACACTTACTTAAGTTTACTTAGGATAATGCATTTCATAGTAGTTTGGATATGAGACACTTGGGTGTTTGTACCACATTGGGATAGTGTGTGTAGGAGAAATTCCACCTCTTATGGTGTTGATCTTGTTATTACACTATCATATCCACTTATTGTGGAGTGATAATTCCACCTTCGGTGGGTGATCCACCTCATGTGGAATATTATATTATTTCTCCTACCTACCCACACCTATTTCCTACCTACCCTTGTTTCTTATTGAGCCACATGTCATATTTGTGTGCTCATACATATCCCTAGCCTTGCCTATATAAGCAGGCTCATCTACATTGTATGTAACAACAATAATCCAGTTAATTATTGATCATTTTCTATTGATGAGAATACAGTTTATTCTTATCCCATATTATGTCTCTATCTTGTACATTTCATTGACCTCTTGATCTTGGCAAAATCCAACATGGTATCAGAGCTATTTGGGGCTTCATTGATTCGTCTTGAAGAGGCATTATTGTGACGTCAAGAGGCAGATCTGAGGAGCATCGTCATTTGGAGGCATCCTAGACCAGATCCGACCTCGCCATTGCGTCCGGAAGGCCGTTTCCATGAATTTTGGTTATAAAGTTGGCCTATTTTGGTGAGGAAAATTTTTTCCCCAATTTTGCTAATCGTACGGATTTTTCGAATATTTATAATTTTTTCAATTTTTTTTTTTTTCATTTCTCTGAAAATTGTTTGAAAAAATCAAAAAATTAAAAAAAAAATTTTGAAAAAAAAATTCGAAAAAAAAATAAAAAAATTGAAAAGCAAAAAATTGGAAAAGAAATCAAAAAAAAAAAATCATCTTTTGGGGGGTCCGCAGACCCCCCCCCCCCCGTGCTCGCCGTACCATCGCGGCACCCGTATTACGCAGGTTTCAGCTCTGCGCAGACGATCGTACCTCTGACACACGCCGTACCCCGCCGCCGAAGACCCTGCAGCTCCGTCCGTGACGCCGCCATCTGCCTGCAGGTTCTCTGGCAGCCTCCGTCCTCTGTCTGCAGACGCGCCTCCCGAGCAGCTCCTCTCGCCGGTCCCGCGACCTCCGGTGCCGCTCCCTCTGCCTGCTCCACTCTGAGCACCTCCTGCTCGGCTCCTAGCGCCGCCTCGACCGCCGGTTCTCCTCGGCTCCTCCGCCTTCAGCACTGCCCGTCCGAGTTTGCCAGCTCGTCCGCCAAGCGGACAGTCCAGACAGACACATCGGCATCCATACAATACGGATAACACATCAGCACTATCGTACTGTGACACGCAGATCTATCCGTACGCCACATCAGCTTGCCACGTCGCATATTCCGTACAGTACGGACTGCATAGTCAGCATGCCGAGTCTTCCGTCCGTACAGTACGGACGCTCAGTCAGCCAGGCAGCGAAGTTTTGGCGACGGTCATACGGCCGTCAAATTTAACCCAGTGAATTGGTGACTTCAGCGCCACATTGGCAGGGTTTGAAAATTGTTTGACCCCCTCTCATTTGCATTTTTGATTTTGCAGTTCAACTTCAAATGGCCATAACTTGCTCATTTTTGCTCCTTTTTGGGTGCAATTTTTTTTGAAATGGGCTAGAATTTCATGCTCTCCACAGTGGTGAAAGAATTTTTTGATTTTGATGCACGGATTTTTCAAAAAATGCAGTTTTTGGTGACTGTCCCTGAGTAATCCCAGTTTTTGCAACTTTAGAGGCTTAGTTTGGGGTCATCCGACCTCCTTTTTAGGTGCCGTTTTTTTTGAAAGTGCGTATTTTTTCATCTACTTTCACATGATGCTATCAGATTGATGTCATTGTAAGTAGAAATTGTACTTTCAGATCTTGGCCAATTTTGGCTCTCTTGGTACTTGTATATTTGCTTGAATCTCAGTTAGATTCATTGCACTATTGATTGAAGTCTCTTGTATCTCATTTGAAAAGTTGTAAAATTTGCATCATAAGCCCACTTTGCCTTGTTTTGCAAGTGGCTCATTGTAATCGCACTAAGTATAAAGTGCCAAAATCATCACTTTTGGGGGGGTACTTTGATTGATTGAATTTGGGGGGTGTCTCTTGTGCTTTTGTGCTCTTGTGTTCTTTCCTTTTTTGCTGCTATGGGTTCTTCTAATTTTCCTCTCTTAACCCCACATAATTATGCTACTTGGAAAATTGATGCATGGAGTAAACTTATGGAAAAAGGACTCACTCATTACATTGATGGAACTATTGTTGCTCCAGCTGATCCTAAGGCTGATCCAGTTGGTCACTTAGATTGGCTCACTAAAAATATCATGGCAATTGGTACCTTAAGAAAGTATGTATCAAAGGATCTCATTTTTCATATTGAGAAATGTACTCTAATCAAGGATGCTTGGCAAAAGTTTCAAGACTTGTATGGTCAAGTTGATGAGATTAGGGGATATCAAATTGATAGTGATCTCACCATGTTAGATCCCAAAAACTTTGATACTATACAAGATTATGTCACTAAGGCAAATGAGTTGAGGGCACAACTCAAAGATTGTGGCATTGATAAGAAGGATACTCAATTGATATTCAACTTGATAGGCAAGCTTCCACAAGAATATGCAGCATTTGTTTCTAGTTTCCAAACTCATAGGATGACAATGGGTTCAAGCTACAAAATGCCTACATTTGATGCTTTCAATGAAATGTTGATGATGGAACAAACGAAGTTGATAAGCATGGGCATTCTTAAGGCTTCTTCTAAGTCTCAAGCATTAGTGGCAAATCAAGGGAACAAAGGAAATCAAGGAAAGGACAACTCAAACAAGAAGAAATGGCAATCAAAGCCTAAGGAAAAAGCATCATCTTCTCCACAACAAGGAGATTCATCCTCTTCCAAGAGAGATAATTCACCAAAGAGAGAGAGACCTACTTGTGCTTATTGCAAAAAGATTGGTCATGAGGAACATCGTTGCCATACTAAGAAGATTGATGAGCTCACACATATCATCAAGAAGCATAACATTGATTTGCCTAAAGTCTACAAGAAGGATGATTCATCAACTTCCACTTCCTCACATTCAAAAGGAAAAGGGCAAGCATTCATGGCTTCTACAAGTGGAAAGACTCACTCTTTTGGAACAAGAAAAGGAAAAGCTCTATGTGCTACAACAAATCATACTTCAGAGAGATGGCTTCTAGATTCAGGGGCTTCTCATCATATGGCATCATCACAATCTATGTTCTCTACATTTGAGCCTTGCACCATGCCACAGATTTTGATGGGCAATCATACATACATGGATGTGATTGGGAAAGGATCTATTGACATTGGGGATAACTCCTTCAATGATGTGTTGTGTGTACCCCACTTGACAAATAATCTCCTTTCTATCTATCAAATCACACATGGCGCAACTAAGAGAGTTGTGGAGTTCACACCTGACTCAGTTTTTATTAGAGACATGGAGACTAGAGCTATCATTGCAACTGGGGTGGTTGATCATGCATCTCGGTTATACTCCTTTTCAGATTTTGTTGATGATGATGATTTCACATTTGATGATTCTACACATGATGATCACACTTATTGTGATGATTCAGATTTTGAGGAGAACTTTGGACACTTGAACTTGGGGATTCTCACATGTGACCCCGTTCTTGAGTCTTGTATTTCATCTTCTCATATTGATATCACATCACCTATTGCACCTGATGATGCAGATAGTGCGACAGTTTTGCCTTCATGTGATTCAGTGCAGCAGGATATACATTGTCTTCCAGCTTCAGATTCATGGGATGATTACATGACAGATATTGCAGGTTTGTTTGTGGAATCCTACATTGCAGATTTGGGAGACATCATTGATGACATTCATCTTCTCTTTGATGAAGATGATCCTTCTTCGATTGTTGCAAGGGCACACTCTGACCCTCTTGTTCATTCTCTACATGATCATTCTTTCGAGGTTGACATGATTGTGGATACTTATGTACAGCAGTTGGAGGAGGTCTCTTTATTCTTTGAGGAGACACATGAGTCTTTGGATATTGTTCTACATCCATCTTCACTAGATGTTGGAGTTCCTTTTTCAGCAGTGTGGCACAGTTTACCACCTTTGGAGGGGGTATCTTTCAGCATCGACATGGGGACACTTGAGCAGTTTTCAGAGATTCCTTTCATCATGAGTTTTCTTCATACATCTTCCCTTCATGATTGGGGAGACTTCATGGATACACCTTTGGTTTTGTTTCTTCCTAAGGGGAGGAATGTTGTTCGACGTTCGTGGAGCAGTTTCTTCATACATCGAGCTTCTATCATTGGTGCAGATTCTTCATTGAGGGAGGATCACAGTTTGACTTCTCTTCTTCTCTCATATGGGGGGGACTTTTTCCTCACATGGGGTTTTGTTCCTCACATACTTCCTTGAGAGTTCTTTTGTATAGCTTTCATCTCTCTTTTGGGGGAGGGTTTTTTCCCATTGGGTTTTTCTCTCTTTCCCCACTTTGTGAGAGATTTCATTGCATTGGTTTGCATGCATTTGCATTTGTGCATGGGTACCTAACATGGCCTCGTAGCCGGGACCCATCTTGCATTGCTTAGTTGCATTGCAGACTTAAGTGCATTCCCCTAAGTTGCACTTAAGGGGGGGTGTTGGTGTAAATAATTATTCATCATGGATATTATTACACTTACTTAAGTTTACTTAGGATAATGCATTTCATAGTAGTTTGGATATGAGACACTTGGGTGTTTGTACCACATTGGGATAGTGTGTGTAGGAGAAATTCCACCTCTTATGGTGTTGATCTTGTTATTACACTATCATATCCACTTATTGTGGAGTGATAATTCCACCTTCGGTGGGTGATCCACCTCATGTGGAATATTATATTATTTCTCCTACCTACCCACACCTATTTCCTACCTACCCTTGTTTCTTATTGAGCCACATGTCATATTTGTGTGCTCATACATATCCCTAGCCTTGCCTATATAAGCAGGCTCATCTACATTGTATGTAACAACAATAATCCAGTTAATTATTGATCATTTTCTATTGATGAGAATACAGTTTATTCTTATCCCATATTATGTCTCTATCTTGTACATTTCATTGACCTCTTGATCTTGGCAAAATCCAACACTTAAGTTACCTTTGAAGATGTTTATGGATGGTTTTCTTGTAATCAGTTTAATGAAAGGTTTCTGGTTTGAGCATCAACATATTACTAATGTGATTGAGGGTATTATGGTGCATATGCTAGTGTTAGATCTCCCAATATGATCAACAATTAGTTTTTGTTTATTAACTTTGGATCGATGCAATTAGCTTGACCATAAGCACCATTTTTTGAATGGTCACAAGAGGGTCAATCTTAAATCTTTTAAAGTTGGGTGACATTGAAATAGATGTGGGGGAATTGTTTCATTGGCCAACATATATCTTGTGCTTCGCATGGGATTGTAAAGGGCACTAGAAAATCATAACGTAGTTTGAGAAATACAGTGAATACATAACTAGTTATAATGGTGATCATAAGGATAGAAATGTGGTTTTACAGCTTGAGATGTGTTTTGTGAACCACCATCCATTAGGGAATTATCAACATGATCTTTTGTTACATTACAAACTTCATTGATCTTAAAACAACATCAGTCTAGGTAGATCAAATTTCTTGTGTGCTTCTACAATATTTACATTGCCCTCAGTAGTCAAATGGAGGCAGCATGGTAAAAACAACATTTTTATGAAGATGATATTGTAATTCAATGTCATTATATTTCTTTCTTGTCTGACCAACAAGGGATATATTGGAACACGAGGTGGTTCTTCTGGGTATACTGTTGTTGGTAGAGTGCACAAGAGGATGGTTGTTAATGAAAAATTAGATAGAATGCAAAGATTATTTCATTTAAAGGGATTCATCAGATGGAATGGTGTTAGATCGGTAATGTATGTTAGGACTGAAGATCAATATGGATGCTATAGGAATGGGGTAATTCAAGGAATAGTTGCAAAGCATGAGGAATCGGAGTACGATGCATAGAGATATGGATGCATGCCAAATTTTTTGAGAAAATGTCAAATATGGCATATGGAAATCCAAAGGCATTTTGTGGGTCAAACTGCCACAACAAAATATTGCGAAGATCTTTAGTGTCCAAAGGATTAAAAGTGTTTTAAATGTGCAAGATTTAATGGAAAATTTTAAATTGCCAACTAAATGAGTTTTGTCTAAAAGGGGAAAATGGGGAAAGGTAAGTGCAGTAGTGTAAAATTATTTTTCACTCAGGTTAAACTTTATTCATGCAAATGCAAATGACAAGAATTGAATCTTTCAGTCACAAATTGAAGTTTAGATGAGAGGTAAGGCATTGTAAAGTGGAATATTCTTTTGAGCTAATCAAGTGGAGTTCAATATCGCAATTGTCAAACTCAGATACATTTTAGGGTGATTCATTTCTTTAAGAGGAGTTTGTCATTGGCAAGGGTTTCAAGTTCTGGGTATTATAAATTTTTGTATAGGTAGGTCTCTTGAGTTGAAACTTTTTTGGAACAGAGAAATTAATGTTTTAATATTTTGTTTAATAATAGAAGTAGATTTAATCTATAATTTTGAATGATATATGTTCTGTGTTAATGCCTTCTATATGTGCCACAATATCTTTTAAATCACAATATTCAAGGATTGTCATGATTTTCATTTCAAATTTGTTACATTGAGCATTTGACTATTTAGATTAACAATGTGTCCATGTGGTTTCATTACTATAAAGTAGTGATGTTTTAGTGGCCATTAAATCCGTGTTTACGTTTATATCAAGAAGATTATTTCATTTTTGACTTTGTGATGGACAACTCACTAGTCTAGATAATTTATCATGTATAAGCCTTGAAAGGAATCAAATCTAAAATCTAAAAAGAAACCTTTGCTTTCCTTTTTTTGGTTCTTTTCTTTTCATTTCACACCTAGGCTAAATAGGTTCTTTGGGGATTTGAAAAAAACTATGCCTACTCTTCTTAATCCTCACCATATTGCGTAAAATTTTATTTGCCTTTGCATCATTTCTATTTTTAAATACTTGGAAATGACGTCAAATTAGGGGATATCCATCTAGGTTGAGAGATGGATCTGTGATCAATCTTCTTGTTTGTTGGTCAAATCTTGCATTTAATTTGATTATAAGAAGTGGCAAACCTTTAGGATTTATTGTTATGTTTATTTGTGAACCAACAAATATAAATTTTTGGAATGTTTGATTACAAGGTAAAGTTCTGAAATTTGATAAATCTCTCCGTTTTGACCATAGTTCTACCAAATTTGAACTATGAGTACCCATGTGGATCATCTTCAAGGTTATGTAGTTATTTGGCCATGAACCAACTACAATTTAACATCAACCCTTGTAAGCAAAATGAAAGAAAATAAACAACAAAAAATATGTTTTGGTTAGCATAGGATTGCTTATGGGCCCAAATGCTCCTTGTACAAATTTAGTACAAATTTTATATGTCACATTCTACTAATTGTATATTTTTTGTTTGGTTGTTTTCTATTGGAGCATTCATTACAAAATGATTAAAATATTTATTATGGAGAATCATATATTTTGAGTGTTTAAAAAACAATGTAAGATATAATTGAATGTTTTCATTATATTTTAAAAACGTGATAAATTATTTATCTTTTTTCATCAATTAATTAAAGTACAAGATATATTTTAACCTTGACATTACTCATCCTCAAAATTTGAATCAAACACTAAGATTGACATCTCCACCACTCATCACATCAATAAATCAAATAATCTTATAATATTTAGATTTTAATTTTCATATAGTAACATCCTATCAAATTAGCTAGGTATAAAATGAAAGTCACGTGATTGGACAAGGATTCAATGGTGAATGAATGAATAAATGAGTTTTAATGTTCTCCATGAGACCATCAAGCTATGGGACCAAGAGCATCCTTGCTAACAACTTTCAAATTATTTTCATTGTCTACTCTTTTATTATGAATCTTGATCAAGAAGCCCAATGTTCTGTATAATCTTGTTTCATCAAATAACTCATTTAGACTCCATTGTCTTCATGCTTATGGATATCCTTGTAAGTAGCACATTTAGAAATAAAATGCCATTAATTTCCACCACTCCTTTATTGTAGAAAAGACAAGTTCTTTCATCACACCTTAGAAACAACCTATCTATTTGTCTCACATCATTAACACCTTTGTCAATGATCTAATGTCAGCTATTACGTCATAATCAACGATTTGCTCCCACAGCAATATTTTGTCTATGTTCAATGTATGTAAATCCAATGGAAACGGCTTGCTCAGTTTGGGCCGCTCGTGGAAATCCAATGGCCTACATGTGTTCATCCACATGACCTCGCTGGGTATACCATAAGAGAAATTTTGACCCATCTAGATCTCACTCTCATTATCAATTTTCACCTATTTATTGCAACTACACTACACTTGTTTCTGACGTCAGCTGTTACCTCATAATCTCTGACTTCTGTGTTCCGTTTCAATATAGGTATCCATACATTGTCCATGTTCAATGTACGCAAAATCTATGTGAACAATTCCTCTATTCTGAAGTAGTCTGTAATCTAAACAGCGATAAAACAAAGCGCCACACCGGGAAAAATAAGAAATTCTTAACAATGGGACGCGGTACGGGCGAAAGCTGCGGAGCTCTGAAGTTCGAAGCGAGTTTTATTCAAAGTGAAGAGCATCGTCCCAAGCGTATCTCCGCTTCCCCTGACAATAATGTCAAAATCCCCGTGATAGACTTGGAAAAGAGCTCCACAGAGGATGTGGAAAAGGCGTGCAGAGAATGGGGTTTTTTTCACCTCATCAACCACGACTTTCCAGAACATCTTCTCCACCGTCTCGAGTCCGTCGCAGCCGATTTCTTCTCGTTGCCTCTCGAAGAAAAGAGGCAAGTATCCAAGGATGCAAAAAATTCCTTGGGCTACTTTAATTCAGAGCATACAAAAAATGTGAGGGATTGGAAAGAGGTGTTCGACTTTGCACCGCGGGAGAAAATCCTGTTGCCCACATCTGCTGATCTGCATGACACCGTTGCGGAGGCCATCAAAAACCGCTGGCCGGACGGCCTTCCAGATTTCAGGTTGCCCTTCCCTCTCCGCTGCTTTGTTGTCTCTTGTTTTCTTTTTCCTCTTTACGGCTTTTTGTAACGGCGACTATATATTTGATTTCTATTTTGTGGGAAAATGTTGCAGAGAAGCTTGCCTGGCCTATGCAGAGGCTGCGAGGGATTTATCGTTGAGGTTACTAGAATTGATAGCTCGGAGCCTTGGCTTACCTGATACCCGCTTGCATGAATATTTCATAGATGATATGAGTATTGCACGGCTAAATAGTTACCCAGAATGCCCGAACCCTGAGCTAGCACTGGGTGTGGGCAGACACAAGGACGTTGGAGTCCTCACCCTTCTTTACCAAGATGAGGTGGGCGGATTGGAGGTGAAATGCAAGGACAATGGTCAGTGGGTACCAGCTCAACCGATTCCCAACTCTTTCGTCGTCAATGTTGGGGACTGCATGCAGGTACCTAATTGTTTCAATTAGGTTGTCACTGAACCTAATTAGTGATTGTAAATAGCAGGTTGATTGATGTTCTTTCATTAAAATCTATTTTGAATGGTAGACTGATTCTTTGAATGGCATGGCAGGTGTGGAGCAATGATAGGTACGAGAGCATAGAGCATAGAGTAGTGGTGAATGATAGCCGAAGACGTCTTTCCATTCCATTTTTCTTAATTCCTTCCCACTATGCGATGCTGAAACCTCTGGAGGAATTGGTGAGTGAAGAGAATCCTCCCAAATACAGGGAATACAATTGGGGAAAGTTTACCAAGCTAAGAGTGGATGGAGATTTTAAAAACTTGGGAGTTGAGGATGTACAAATTGACCACATTAGAATCTGATTAGTGTGAGATGAGTGGTGAGATTATTTACGACCACAGAATAAGCAATTTGGTGTACAGGAAGATTGTATCTCTACAGATTTTTTTATATTTTTTTTCTTTTTTCTTTTTTGGGTATAGTCATAGTAGTTGATTATCCGTTGTGTAGTTCATAATTATAATGCCCTCTTCAATTTTTGAATTGGGAAAATGTGTTGGTAATAATTTGAATTGTCTTTTATAGAAAGGGCGTGAAATACTCTGCTAACTAGGAAGCAGGGAGTATTATGTTTGTGTGCCTTACATCTTTCGAATATTTAGAATTCATTATATAGAGCAATTCACAATTTTTTTTTGGGGGATAGAAATGAATTTTTTATTATCATGGAAACTGTAGAAATAAATTTAATTTAATGATATTAGATTTTATTGTGATATTGTTATTTATTAAATTAAGTGGAGAAGGCTCTCAACTTATTATAGTTCAAATAAAGTACATCAAATTTCTAACAAGAGTAGCAAAGTTACACTTGGTAACTCAACAACAAAATAACATCATTGAAATAAAATAGAAAAGTCATCTGAAAGTTAGAATAGGGGCCAAGATGTAGGCACAAAGGAGCGGATTGAGATCTCTGGGTTGGAAAAGACTGATCCCTTTTCTTGCGACACATAACCATTTATGAAGAGTCTATATTCTGAGAGTCAAGTGGAACCATTTTAGTAAAAGCCTCTAAGGAGCAGCTACTCCCCCTTTTATTGCGACACACAATTGTTCATGAAGAGTCCATATTTTGAGAATCAAGTAGAATCGTGTTAGCAGAACCCTCTGAGGACGCTCGTCTGAGTCTGAAAGCCTAGCCACCAAACCTAAAATAGGAACTTGGCAATCTAGGGAGAGAGGATCTAGGACCAATGAAGAAATAAGCCTCGTACTCGAGATAAATCATAAAGGAGCTTGCAGAACATTAATCAAACGAGCAACAATCATCGAGGAGTCAAAAGGTCCTTGGGTAGGGGCCATAAGGGATGAGTAATCATGAGCTACAAAGGTGGGGATAGCCACCAAAGAAGGAGGCTCTAGAGTTGTTGAAGAGTCCAAAATAGAGTTAGTAGGAAAAACAGTAAGATGGCACCTCTTAGCATCTTTCCACCAAGTGGGAAACGAGTGGGGGTGAGGCACACATGAGCAGGATGAGGCAAGATGTCCAATAGAAAAGCAAGGCTTGCAGTGAAATGGGAGCCCTTCGTAATCCACACACTACTGCCACAAAAGCTCATCGAACTTGAGAGAAATCTTAGCCGAAAGTGGCTTGGAGAGATCTAGGTCCACTAGGATATGCGCAAAGGAGGTTTGGGAAAAGAGATTGGTGGTAGGATCCACTTTAATTAACTAGACAAGAATGTTACCAATAGATTTGAAGGTAGCCTAACACTAGAAGTGAAGAGGGAGGTGTGGAAGCTTGACCCACGTAGGGGAGACTTCAATAGGGCCTGCAAAGAGATTGAAAGAAGGGGTTTGGGGATAAGATGGCACCTCTTAGCATCTTTCCACCAAGTGGGAAACGAGTGGGGGTGAGGCACACATGAGCAGGATGAGGCAAGATGTCCAATAGAAAAGCAAGGCTTGCAGTGAAATGGGAGCCCTTCGTAATCCACACACTACTGCCACAAAAGCTCATCGAACTTGAGAGAAATCTTAGCCGAAAGTGGCTTGGAGAGATCTAGGTCCACTAGGATATGCGCAAAGGAGGTTTGGGAAAAGAGATTGGTGGTAGGATCCACTTTAATTAACTAGACAAGAATGTTACCAATAGATTTGAAGGTAGCCTAACACTAGAAGTGAAGAGGGAGGTGTGGAAGCTTGACCCACGTAGGGGAGACTTCAATAGGGCCTGCAAAGAGATTGAAAGAAGGGGTTTGGGGATGGAAAGCCAAGTGATGGAAGTCCCATTAAACCAGGGATCCTAAGAAATAATAAATTATTTATTATGATATTGTTTGGCTTGCATGCAATTTTCTCTCATTGGGAGATTTTCTAGCTTTTGTTTGAAGATTCATATCGTTCAAAGCTATATTATATGAAGATGTAGTGTGACTAGTAAAATCTAGTTAACAACAATGGCAAATGGATACTTTCTTGTTTCCTTCCAAAATTTGGAGCAAAACATGCATAAATAGGAAGGAGGTCCTTGGTTCCTTGCATGGGGGCTTAACTTAGTGAACCTGAGTTATATCACATGCATTCATGGCATACTAAATAATCCCCCTATTTTCAAAAAATATTGCCCTAACCTCCTTTTTGTCACCTTCTCCCAATACACAACCTGAATTAAAAATCCCCCTATTTTCAACATATATTGCATTTTTCATAGCCTGAATTAAAAAATCCCCTATTTCCACCAGATAGGAAATATATTGAGCTCATTTTTTGAGATTTTAAACCCCCCCATATGAATACAGGTGATATAATACTGCCTAGCTAATGAAGTCCCCGTGGTTCCTTGGCAAGTTTTTGTTTTTTCTTACAAAATGGTCTATTAGTTTTGATGCTACAAAGGAAATATTTTCTACAAAGGAAACCTTTGTTTGACTTCTCTTTGGGTTAGAATCCTAGAAATCCTTTTGGAGTTTTTGCATGAACATTTTTTTTAGAGAATAACAACACTCTTTTGGTCAATTTTAATCCATTGATGAAGTCCGGGTGGCCACTTTTGACCTCCTTTTTTAATACCATCTTGGTGCACATACCCTACTAAATGAGAATAATGTCTACTATAGTCTTAAAGTTTTTAGTATAGTTAGCAATATCTAAAAAATACATTGATAGATAGAAAACATAAAACATGGAATATATGGATGATTCACATATAATAGGACAAGTGTAATCATATTGTTATCTTCATGTTCGCATGATGAATACAAGTGCTATTGATTGCTATCTAGTAACTTGATTCTCTTATTTTCCCTTGGCATTGACATTCCTATAATGAGTGCAATGAAAATCTTTTTATACACACTAAAAAATACTAAATTGTGAAGATTTGTGTAAAGTTATTTTTGTACCAATATGCAAAATGGGGCTAACCAACTAAATATTTGATAGATTTTGAAATTAAATAGGTCAGAATTGAGTGGGCTAAGAGATAACACCAAATTATAAAGATTTTTGTGAGTTTAGTCTAAGACTAAATTGTAAAATGGAACTAGTTAGCTAAATATTTGATTTTTTTATTTACAATTAGAAAGCATCAAGATCACGCCTTTTAGAATGCCCTCCACTTGTATACACAACCTAGGTTAGTCAACCAAGTTAGATCAATGCTAAGTAGAATTGGATTATTTTACAATTTGAATTAATGAATAGAATAAAAAAATAATTCAATTGGATGGGAATGGTGTGTTCACTGACATTTGAATAAGTGATAACGATAAAACTGGGTGTGATTAAATCTAAATATGTAGATTCAACTACTTAAAAAATACACCATTTGTAATTACATTGACATTTTAAGACATTTTTTTTTAACATTTTAAGACATTGCTTAAACAAAAAACTAAAAACGATTTATATTTTATCTTACAAATATTTAAATAAAATAACTTGAAACATATATATGAAAACTATGAGAAGGAATTTGAAAATATGTTTGAAACATAATTCTAAATTTTAAATTTTTGAGAAATGTACTTGATAAGGAGTTTGAAAATCTGCTTGAAGCCTACTTCTAGATTTAAATTTAATATAATTGACTACTTCATGATAAATTTAACTGCAAATATTATTTTCACTTGGCTTGAAGAGTTTCTAGACTAGTTCCACAAAAAAAATCAAGAGAAGCTAGGCAAAGGGTTGAAACCATAGAGAGTGGTAATCTATGCCCTAGGCCAATAAAATAGCTCATCCCCTATAGCATGTAAGCCCATGTTTTCATGTAGTTGCTTAACTCTATTTTTTGGTTACCTATTTTTGTTGAGCAACTATTAATTAGGAATTAGAAATAAGTTGTGGAAGAAAAGGGGGTGGCTGGAAATAAGTAGCGATTGGATGTTAGCAAAAATGACATGCAACTCCACAATTTTTTTTTCCCTCTTTTTAACATTTTGTTTCCATTTTATTTTTCAAATTTTAAGTGCACAAATTGTTATTAATATTATTAATACAAAGTTAAGATGTTTTGTTTAAAAATAAGTAGAAAAGATAAATATTCATGGGGTCAACTGCTCCACAAATAATTCCTTAAAATAGTGAACAATTAGCCAAAATAAACTAAACAACCACATTGAAACCTGCCCTAACTCATTGATTTGGTTATATCTCTGACCAGACAATATTCCTTTGACAATCTCAACTAGGAGTCTCAAAATTCATCACTCAAGACCTTGTGGAAACTATTTACATGAGCACAAAACCCATTCTAGAATTTCAAACCTTTAAGGGCACATTAAAAGTACCATCAACACAATATTTAATCACCTTGAAGGAGCAGACATAACAGCATTCCATAGAAGACAGCGTGAAGCTGCAATCGCCCTATACACCATGACTAATATATCTTACCATATTTACAAATTATTCATCTGAGAGACTTTACTCGTTAATAGCAGCTTATGTTGAAAGACATTTTTGTTCGTAACAATAGGTGATCCCATGTCACTTATCTCGTAGCAGTCAGATTCTAAAGTGGTAGATTTGCAGATTCTCAACTCCCAGGTTTTTAAAATTGCCATCTTTCCTCCGCTTATAAAACTTTCCCCAGTTGTACTCCGTATACTTGGGAGGATTCTCTTCACTCACCAACTCCTCCAAAGGCTTCACGTTCACATAGTGGGAAGGATTAAAGAAAAATGGAATGGACAGGCGTCTTCGGCTATCATTCGCCACCACTCTATGCTCTACGCTCTCGTACCTGTCATTGCTCCACACCTGCCATGCCATTCATGGAATCAGTAGAGAATAGAGTATTGGAAGCAATAATTACATTACGCATGTCTATGGAAATTTAGAAGCATAGCCCATGTTGGAATCCCTAGCCTGTTAATGCGCCTCCTTATTACATGGTAACAGGGGTCGTATGTAAACAGCCCGAGAATTGACTAAGGTTGTAGTCTAACTCCCCAAATAATTTCTTTTATATTGGTATTTGTCAAACATTTCATTTATACAAATATCAATATCAATATGAGATCAATATAAGTTGATATTTTGTTCACATGAATATCAATATGAGATTAATAGAAGTTCTTGTGAGTACTTATCAGTTCTTGTGAACACAATCATAAGATTATTATCAGTTCCTTTCAACCAACTATAATAGAAACCACCTTTAGACGACTAAGAATCACACATTACAAATTCACTTATATATAAACCACCTCTAGATTAGAAACCAACTATGAAAGACTGAGAATTACAATTTAAATTCTATATTAAAATTTCTTTCCAAATTTGAATTTGAATCTCTACAATGAAAACTTAATACATCTCTTAACAAATTAAGCTCTATCTCCATGAACTCCCCAGCTAATTTAGAAAAATAAGGGAATATAAGAAACAATTACCTGTATGCAATCTCCTACATTGACAACGAAGGATTTGGGCACCGGTTGAGCGGGGAGCCAGTGACCATTGTCCTTGCGCTTCACCTCCAGTCCACCCACCTCATCTTGGTGAAGAAGGGTGACGGCACCGGCATCTTTGTGCCTGCCCACGCCTAGTGCCAGCTCAGGGGCCGGGCATGGCGGGTAACAATTCAGGCGCACGAAGCTTATATCATCTTTGAAATACTCGTTCAGGTGAATGTCAGGTAAACCAAGGCTCCGTGCTATTAATTCTAGCACCCTAAACGACACCTCCCTCGCAGCCTCTGCGTAAGCTAGGCAAGCATCTCTGCAACAATTTCCACGAAAACAAAAATCAAATATGAAGCTTTCGTTCTACAAGGACAAACTAAGAACTATACTGCCAACAATGCCGAGAAATAAATAAAGAGCGCCGGTCCTAAGCAAAGATTGGCTCAAGAAGAGCTTGATAGGGGAAAATATTCAGTAAGGAATAATGCCGTTTAGATAATTAACAGGAAAAAGCAATTCATTGGATTCAAAAAGAGACATGGCCTTTGATACCCCTTTCTCCATTATGTCCGGCAATTTCTCCCTATTGTTCTAGTAACTGATGAAAACCTAGTAAAATTAGGTTATTTTGGTTTGAGTTCAAGTAATTCTCTGCCCATGGAAATCAAGTTTTGGGAATTTTGATTTTCGTTAGAAACATTCAAGTCTTTGGGTTTTAGGAAATGAATATAATTTCTACTTTATAATACAGATCTATATGGGAAAACAACAGCTTAAAAAACAGTTCAGCATCTAAGCACTTAATCATATATATTGAGGGAAAAAGTGAAAAAAACAAACAAAGCATAGTTTAGCGAAGGGGTACCTGAAATCCTCATGGCTGTTCGGCCACTGGTTTTTGATGGTGTATGTGGCAAGGTCATGGGCATCACCAGATGCCGGCAATTGGATTTCCTCACGCGGCACAAAATCGAAAACCTCTTTCCAATCCCTCACATTTTTTGTAAGCTCTGTATTAAAGTAGCCCAAGGGGTTTTCAGCATCTCTGGAAACTTGTCTCTTTTCTTCCACCGGCAACGAGAAGAAATCGGCTGCAGCGGACTCTACGCGGCGGAGAAGATGGTCTGGAAAGCCATGGTTGACAAGGTGGAAGAATCCCCACTCTCTGCACGCCTTTTCCACATCCTCTGCGGAGCTCTTTTCCAAGTCTATAAGTGGTATTTTGACATTATCGTGAGGAGAAGCAGATAAACGCTTGGGACGATGCTCTTCGCTCTGAACAAAACTCTCTTCGAACTTGAGAGCTTCGCTGTTTTCAGCCGTGCCCGCTCCCATTGTTACTAACTCCTAGTTTCTGCTATCGGTCTCTGTAGATTGAAGTTGATGCTTGAGGTCCGGGGTGCTCTATAGTTGTAGAGGTTTTAGATACATTGAACCTAGACAAGAAACGGATACATTGAATTGAAGCATATCCTCGTGGGTTATGACGTAAGAGGTGACATAAAATCATTTGTCGATTAATGATTAGTTGAATAAGGGATCCCTTCCTAGTAGTGTAGTTAATCACGCACAGCAAGCCATTTCATCATTTGGATGTCTTTTATTTTACGTTTTAATAAAACTAGCAATAAAATAAAATTAGCAATTGTATTTTGGTGTGCAATGGGTATGTTCAAGAGGTGAAAAGTTATGTAGAGAAAAAAATGACTGTTTTTTGTATACATGTATGTAGTATCTAAGGTCAATCGGTAGGCCATTTAGCAAATGATATTGTTTGTGTAACAATGGTCTCAATGGAGAAGTGATAGCTTCAAATCAACTATGCATCCACTTAGAAGAACCTTTACATTACTAGAAACAGAACCTTTGAATCAAGAAGATTATTATACTCTGTTACCAACAAGCTCATGTTATGTTTGCTATAGAGGAGAGGGAGAGATAGGGAGAGAAAAAGGGAGAGATAAAAAGAGAGAGGAACAAACGATAGATACATATGGAAGAGATAAATTTATAAAGTGAGAGAGGGAGAGATAGAAAGATAAAGATGGAGATAGAGATGGAAAGTGATATATATAGAGATAGAGAGGGAGAGATATATGAGTAGGGAGATATGAAGAGATAAATTGAGGAAGAGATGAGAGAACAAATATTTAGAGAGATAGAGATAGAGAGGCAAATAGGTATAGAGGTCAATGAAGAGGAAGAGAGAAATTTATAAAGAGAGGGAGACATGTCTAAAGATAGAGAAGGAGAGAGGAAGATAGAGGTAAAGATGAAGATAGAGTGAGAGAGGAAGAGGGAGACAAATAAATAGAGAGAGTTAGATAGAGAGGAAGAGATAGAGTAAAATAGACGAAGCGGGAGAGGGAGAGGGAGAGATAGAGTGATAAAGAGATAGAGATATAAGGAGATATAGAGAGTGGGAGGGGAGACAAAGATAAAGATGTCGACAAATAGAGAGATAATTAGAGATGGAGACAAAGAGAGAAATAGTGTTATATAGATAAAGGGAGAGAGAAGAATGTAGAGTTAGAGATATATGTGAAGAGAGAGAAATATAGATATATGGAAAGACAAAGGGAGAGATAGAGAGAAAGATAGGGGTATAGGGAGGGATCGAGGCAGGGACATATAGAAAGGGGGGAGATAGAGAGGGAGGGATAGATAGGTAGAGGTGGATAGGTAGAGGGAGGAAGTAGGGATAGCTATAGGCAGTGAAGGAGAGAGAGAAGAAGAGGGGGAGAGAGGGAGATATATCTTAATGTATAGAGAGAGAGAGGGGGAGAGAGAGCCCAATAGATAAAGAGAGAGGGAGTGAATTAATAATTTAATAATCTATAAAACATAAAGTATAAGATATTGTCTATCCACTTCAAATAAAAGCACCCCATCTAATAAAAAAATAAGCTTCCATTAATTCTTTTGTTCTAATAATAAATATAACATTATATATATAAAATTAAACTACAATATATTTAAATATATAATTTTATTGTCTTTTTTTTTGATAAGTAAATAGCTATAGAGGGGCAACACCCATTTATATTAATCTAAAGATGTTGCATAGAAATTCTTTCTGGAGTCTGATATAGTAAGACTGAAATTGACAAACCTATATAGCCTACTGAAGCAGAAAGAGCATAGACATAGACAAACATATCAAAATACAAGGTCTTCACCCCTGAAGAGATACAAAAAATAGACCTGGATCATAGCTTTACACAGTCCCAACATCTACATTATCTTGATCAACAACATGTGGGTCGCTCTCCTCATCCTCCTTTTTATCTTTCTCAAGTGCCTTGGATTTTTGGGCCATGACTGCTCTCAGGATAATCGTGCACTCCATTCCACAGTCTGCATGAGCTTCCGAGTCTACCATATCTTCCAGGAGCCGATCATCATTCGGGATCCAGTCCTCTCCATGACCAAACACCCACTCATTATCAGGGTCCTCCTCACCATTTTCTAGGATCCCAATGTCCTGCCTACTACATAAACCTTCCACCAACACAAATTGCCTCCTCCAATCTTTGGTAAAGTCAAACAGAATGCTAGTAGCCTTTAACAAGAAAGAGATGTTTTGATCCTTCACATCCCATTCAGCAACCAAGCTCTCCTGATCAAGGGCTTGCATGACCACAAATTTTTTAACCTCAACACCCGCAGCCAAAGACATGTAATAATTTTGCAGTAGGGGAGTGCGTAAATTATCATCAACATTGTCCAAGACAATGGCAATTTCCCCTAAAAAGGAATGTTTGAAGATCATTTGGGTGATCTTCTTGACTCTCTACTTGGTCACCCACATATAAATTAGCATGGCAAAAAACATGGCTAAGATGTTCGAGTTTACCCGATAGCAATGATAAGCTCTGAGGAATTCCCCACCCATAAATCTTTTCACAACATGCATAATGAGGGGATGCTTCATGGCCATTACTGCAAGCAACCGCTTGTCAAAAATTTCCCCCAAGAATTCCATCTGGCATTTGGTAGACTTTAGCATTATTGGCATATCCATCCCTAACTATACAATGACACACACCCCAACCACTCCACCCTAGCTCTTAGCAACCAAATGTAGTACAAAAAAAGAAAATCGGAAAGCCTTTAAATAGACTTAAACACGTATTCTCATGATCACCGAGGAGAAGGGGTTGTCAAATCACCATCATCATTAGTGATGTTACATGCCACACAACTTTCAAGCTGCCACAACTTGTAGTTTCAATGAGCTTGGTAATCGACTCTCATTAGTCATGTCAAATCATATTTAAACAGGGTATTCAAGAAATGAATACATTAATCTAGCTATCCTAGAAAAGCGAGGGGAGTGTGCTGCGAGGATATTATAAAAACATCAAGGACGCCCAATTGCTTTGGTGATGAGACTCTTAGTACAACTGAATTATGAATTTGTTGACAATGTTGCCACTTTTGCCAACCTATCCGCGACCTTATTACCTTCTTGATACATGTGGCTTATGCGAAAATCATCCAACCTGTCCAAAATGGATTTATTTGGGTGAAGACATTGGTTGAGGTTCTAGCTTGGGATGTCATTCTTCTGGATTTCATTAATTACATTTATGGAGTCACCCTCCAAGTGGATCCTCCGTGCTGCACTCATGACTCCAGCTTGGAGGCCACACAAAGCCACATGAAATTCAACCACAATGTTTGTGGCAAACCCAATATGCTCTGAAATCTTATCTAGAGAGCAACCATGATTGTCTCTAATGATACAACCGATGCCGCTAGGACCGGGTTTCCCATCAAAGCCCCATCACAATTTATCTTAACCCAGCCAAGCTCAGGGGCACACCACTTAATCTGAGGTTTGGATTTGGTTGGCAGGTTACTACAGATACTTCCAAACAGAGTGGGAACATAAAGATTTGGGAAGGTGAGTTTCAATTTGCAATCCCATCTGGTATATGAATTCTTCTTCAGAGTTTTTGATTTGGCAGCTTTGTTTGTAAGATCAATCAATTGGGATTCAATCTTTTGGCATAGGATTTCAGAGCCCATGGTTTTATCTTGAAAAATTCTCTGATTATGCTCTTTCCATAATTCCCAAACCAGGAGGGAAGGAAGGATTAGCCATAGGTCTCCAAATAGTTCTTTCGAAGGGTTTCATGGCCATAGCCTGAACAAATCATCAACCCTTCCCAGGAAAGGGCATGAAAAATTTAATTTTTGCATGAAATACCACCAACATTGGCACAAATATTCACATGATAAAAGAAAATGGTCGATCGGATCCGAATTTTGTCCGCATAGAACACACCTACTAGGTCCCTGCACACCAAATTTCATGAGTCTATCATTGGTTATAATTTTCTTTTGTATAGCCAACTAGGCAAAGACCCCAGCCTTCGGCAGACAGTGCTTGTTCCACAACAATTTTGAAGGTCAATCTTGATTGGTTCTTGCTGCTTCTTTGAGCTTGTAGCCTAAAATAACTTTATATTTCCTGTCTTTGGATCCACACCATCTAATTCTATCTTCCTCTCGAGAAGGGATTATCATACGATTGCACAAAATGTTGTTCAAGCTATCCTTTTGCTATTGGTCAACATCTAGATTATCCAAGGTTTGCAATACCCACTTGGTTACTCCATTTTGTTAAAATATGTTGCCAAAACCACTAACCTTATACCCCCACATTCTAGTTGTCACCTCCTTGATTTCATTCAAATTGGGGAGTGAACTCAAGATCTCCGCATCCCCGCAAGAATCATTCCAAAAGGAAGCATTATGCTCATTCCCTATTTCCCAGGTTACATGGTTGTTGATGATGTCCCTATGTATTCCAGTATATAGTTCCATATTGCCGATCCCTTTGGGGGATTGAGAGTCGTGAGAATTCTTTTGGGTTCGGTTAAGTCCAATTATTTGTTCTTAAGAATCCTAGACCATTTTTGCTCACCACCATTGCATATGGTCCAGACTAGTTTAGCATCCATAGGCGGATTCATTATAGACAATTGACGAGTGCTTGCACCTCCCGATTCTCTAGGTTGGTTGAATTTCTTCCAAGAAATGAGTGAAAACTTGTTTTGCTCCCCTAGCCCTTTCCACAAGAATTTTCTCATAATCCGGATGAGCTCATCTTCTACTATCGCAGGGATTTTCAAACATGCCATTGAGAATACAGGGATGGCAACCAACACCGATTTGATCAGTTTGAGCCTACCAGCTGAAGATAACCACTTTCTCTTCTAATTTGTAAATTTTCCTTTACATTTGGTAATTAGCTTGTCTCAATAACTAATCTTGTTTAGGCCAACCAACAGAGGTGTGCCTAAAAATATGCTTGGAAACTAGCAACCTTTAGTTCTAAAATCCTGGACAGGGCTCTCTGTATTCTAGGTTGCATATTGATGAAGAAAACTTTTGATTTGTTCCAGTTAATGCTCTGCTCTGACGCTTTGCGGTAATCTTGTAGATAGGACTTGATGGTACTAGCTTCACTTCTAATCGAGACACTAAAAATAATGGTTTCATCTACAAATTGCAGATGAGTAGAATGCTCAACTCCATTTGCCACATTCACCCCCAACCAATGCCCATCTTGATATTTTTTGTAGATTGATCATTAGAGATCCTCAACCATTATAATGAAAAGAAAGGGGGAGATTGGATCCCCTTGTCTTATCCCTCAAGTGGAGGAGAAGAAACCATTAGCAATCCCATTGACTAATACAAAAAACTTGGGGGTAGCCAAGAAACTCTTTACCCACTTGATCCAACAACTTCCAAAGCCAAACTTTCCCATTACCTCAGAAAGGAAGTCCCTATCCACTAGGTCATATGCTTTAAGAATGTCTAGTTTAAAAATCATACAAGCATTCCTAGTTTCCTTGGCAGAGTGCAATGTTTCATGGGCCATGATGATGCCTTCTACGATTGATCTCCTAGGGGAAAATCTGCTCTTCTCATCAGATACAATATGTTTGATGACTCGTTTCATCCTATTTTCTATAATTTTAGCGATTATCTTATACACCGTATTGAAAAGGGCTATCGGTCTAAAATCTCGCATCTCTTGGGGGTAGTTCTTTTTTGGAATTAAAGCTAGAAAGGTATGGTTGATTGCTCCCAACATTTTCATCTTCCTCCTTGAATCTTCCACAACCATCTATGAGAATCCTTTCCAATGATTCCCCAATAGGATTGAAAGAAGGCTGTGGGGAAGCCGTCAGGCCGAGGGGTCTTGTCCATGTTGAGTTGAAAAGTGGCCTTTTTGACTTTCTCTTCCTCAATCCTTTTGAATAAATCCCTATTTTGAATGGATTCTAGAATGAATTCGCCACTCTGCCCACTTGATCGCCTCTGTTTAAAATTGTTTCAAAATAGTCTATTGCTTCCTTACAAACATCTTCTGAGTTCTAGGCTAAACTGGCATCTGCTCGCTTAATTTTAGAAATCCTGCTCCTGTTCGTATTAGCAATAGCCGATTTTTGGAAGAACTTGGTGTTTCTGTTATCTTCCTTGAGCCATATCTCTCTAGATTTTTGCCTCTAGTGGATTTCTTCTCTTTTTCAATATTTCATTGAGTTCCTCAAGCAATTTTTCTCTTAGAAAATCTGAATTACTCATGCCATTGCAAATCACAAATTCATTAATTTTCCCAAGTTCATCCTCCACTCTTCTTTTTTCTAAAAATATGTTTTTGAATTGAACATGGTTCCATTCTTTGAGTTTTGTTTTGATGTATTTTAGTTTCTTGCAAAATTTGTATAGGTATGAGTTATTACCCATATCAATCTCAACCCACTAGTCTACAATCAAATTTCGCAACTTGGGGTCTCTATTCCACATCTTCTCAAACTTGAATGGGATGCCTTCCCCAGGGAGGCATGGTGCAACATAAATAGCCAAACACGAAAGTGATCTGATCTTGAAAGGGGGAGGATAAAAGATTCCAAGGAGGGGCTCTGCATAATCCAATCTCCGTACAACAAGAATCTATTTAGCCTTTTCGTGATATTAGTGAAACCTGCCCTCCTATTCATCCAAGTAAAGAAACCATTCTTGGGGATGATATCCATGAGCTGGTTATGATCCACAAACCTCTGAAAATCCCTTTGAACATGATTGGGTCTCTGAATGCCACCTTTCAAATCCTGATCATTCAAAGTGGCATTAAAATCCCCTACTATGATACTTCTTGCACTGCCATTTCCTTTGAACTTGCTAGTGATCAGGTTCCCAAGATCCCTTTTTTTAGAGGTGGTCGTAGGCCCATACACATTGAAAATGGAAAAACTTTTGTTATTGCTCAGAAAATTTACCCTAACCTGTTGCCAAATCTTACCCTCACCCACAACTTCTCCTTTAACTACAAGCAGATTCCAAATAATGCCAATGTCTCCCAATGCCCCTTTAGCTTCAATAAATTGCCCAGACCACTGCCTCCACACCTTCATCTTTCTGTCAATTTCAGCCATACTCCACTTTGTTTCTTTTAGTATCCATATATCTCCTTTTGACTCATCTATTTGGCACTTGATCAAGCACCATTTGTCAAGGGCATTTAAGCCCCCAACATTCCAGGTTGTAATTATCATTGCTCCTGGGGATGGGGAGCAACCTTCCCTATCAAGAGTTTGGTTTTCCCAATAGCCATTGCTGCCATCTCCAACATTGTTTGGTTAGATTTATAGTGCCCTTTCTTGCCTTTAGGTTTGATGTTGGGCTTATTTATTTTGGATATGGTGACATCAAACCCCTTTGTGCTACAGTTTCCTAGTTCATCAATCTCTATTTCATCATCCTCTTCCCACTCAGATCCAGTATCCTCATCGCTAGTAGATTCCAGCTGGGCTTCCAAGTCATCTATGCCCATGTCTCCCTCATTTTTACAGTGATGAGCTTAGGCTGAGTACAAATTACCTCTTCTATCCCCTGCATCTCTTGTCTTGACCCCTCGGCGACATTCTCATCTCCTTGATCCCCCATAGGGAAAGAGGACAAACCCTCTCCTTGTGGTTCTAGTAGTGCCCTCATATTCATTTCTATCTTCGATTGCAAAGTTTTTTCTTCCAAAAGCAGTGCTTGCAGTACTATCGTATTACCTTCCAATGATGTGTCTGAATGAACTTGACCTATGCCACACTGATGTGATGGATTTTGCTATGTCTCAGATGTGGGGTTAAAATGGATCTCAAAGGCTCCCATAATTTCTTCAATCAATAGATTCCTCTAGGACCCTATGTAGTCCTTTCCTTCATCCATCCATTTTGGAAATCCTAGATTAGTGAGGGGATCCATGCTCTGACCATTGATAATGCTTCCTAAACAGGGCAAGTCCTTATTTTGGGTGCATCAATATGCTCTAGAGATTTTTGATGTTATCTTACACTCCACACCTATATGTTCTCTAGAAAAACACTTGGGACAAATTAAAATTTGATCCTCTTTGTCAATCCTCTGGGTCCACACCTCCCCAACACCCAAGATCCTAACTTTATTTGGCATACTTGAGATCTAATTGACACAGACGCATATCCTGACAAAACTTCCCCAAATCATGTCTTCCATGATTTCGTCTATTGATATAAAGGATCCAAGGCTTTTGATAATTTCTTTCAAACACTCTATGTTCCAATATTCTGATGGAATATTGTACAACCTTACCCATATCAGATATTTAGGCAGGATATAGATCCTAGGGTTAAAATTCGGTTGCCAGTCTATCAAGTGAACTCCAATACCATCCAGGATGTAAGGGCCATTGTTTAGTGTTTTCTATCTTTCATTTTCATTTGGAAATTCAATCATGAAGTAATTAATAAGGAGCAAATTAACCCTAATCCCATTTCCCCATTGATCTCTACACCAGTTCACAAATTTTCCTCTGCCTCAATGATCCCCACCCCATTTAACAAATATGCTTGTACTTCAGAGATCATCCCTAATCTCATTGGTTCTACTATCTTCCAAATGGATTGTAGCAATGGAAGTGTCACTTACCTGATCTTATGGTTTTGTAGGTTTCTAGGAACATTCACCGATTTATTTGAGATCTCCCTTCCTTCTCCATACTTCACTGGTTCAGAGGGCGATTCTTGGATTCCTGGATCTCCAATTGTCAACCTGATCTACTTTAGGAATTTTTTTTTGCCTGAACCACCCACTCCTTCCTTTCTTGAATCTATGTCTTTGAAGATGCTCTCCTACACTTGTTGTGGGGAGGGGATCCTTCCTCCACATATTATGTTGAGAGTTTGACCTTTGTCTGGTCCATGGAGGCCTAGATTTATTCAAGTGCTGCTTGTGACCTGAATTCTAACATTTTCCCAAAGGAGGATCCACGTGGTGTTGATTTTGATAAAAAGGATGGCATTTGTCAATCCATTTAACCCCTTAAAAAACCCATTGATCCCGATGCATACGTGGATCTTCTTGGTTTGAGGTGGTAATGAAAATTGAGGTATTTCCGAGTTTGAGGTCCTCCATTTTTCTTTTGTTGCCAGATCTCGAATGGTTTCCATGGGGATTGCCTCTTCCGCTTCTCGAGCCCAGACGCTAGCGCCTCCACGATTCACTCCACACCCACTGCCATTCTCCACACTGCAGATGACTTGTTGCCCTTGTAGATTCAAATCTTTGGTAGTTCACACCATTAATTTTATCATATTATAGTAAAAACACATTAAAAAAATAAAAAATATATAATATAATATCTAGTAATAAATGTAATTACAATTTCTACACTAATGAAATTTTATAATGATTTAAATTTTAAACATTATTTATAACATAATTATAATTAATATATTCATCATTTGAAATATACATTCTATAATAATTTAATAAAAAATCCTAAAATAACATGCATAAAACACCAAATAAAAAACTAATCCAATGCCAATATAGTTTTAAATAGACAAAACAAAAAGAAAAAAAGACATACTGAGGAAGTTACTTTGAAAAACTCCACTGTAAGCAACATTATTGAAAATTTATGGGCTTTGAATATGATAAATGGAAAATAGGGGAGAAATAGCATGGTGATCGTAAAAAGTAATGAATGGATTGAAGTTCTTCAATCATCTTGCATGTGTACGAATGTCAAAACAGTCACAAATTTTCTCTGAGAGGTCATTCCTTCCAAATAAGAGAACGCCTCTGACGTAAATAAAAATTATCAAAAAAATATTTGATTTTTGTTTAATTTGATTGGTGGAATATGTGGAAGTCTTAAACTATCCCCAAGGCTTACTTTTTTTGGTGGTGAACTTGCCATAGGAAGATGCTTATTATTGGCAATCTTTAGAGAAGAGGTATGTAACTTATCAAGAAATGCTTCTTGTGCGAGAAAGATGGGGAAATAATTAATTACCTTCTTCTCCATTATGGGTACTCTTAGAATAGTAGGTAGAAAATCATCAACTCCTTTTTTTCCTTGGGTTTGGCATAACGATATGAAATAAGCTACTTATTAGGTAAGTCCACAAAGTTGAGTCCCACTTTGGGGGAAGTGCGTGCATTGGTTCTGCTAAAAATGGGCCCTCGTTATGCTTCAGGGACCCGAGGCAACAATAAAAAAATGGGGACCTGTTGCTAATGGGACCCAGACCATAACGGAGCCCCATTTAGAAACATAATGGGCCCCCGTTATTTAAGTAAAAAACAAAACGGGGCCTCGTTTACAAAATGGGGACCCGTTTATTAAATCGGGGCCCCGTTTCTTAAATTTTGGAAATGGAGCCTACCATGTGCATTAGGTTTTGGTTCAGGAAAGACATGGAATGCCCAACCCTTAGCCTTGGACCTGCAAGTACAAGGTTGTATCAATGACATGGTGAAATACTAACTTCTGGCATATGTTTGATGCCCATAATCATATAATTTTTCAACAAAATTAAAACCCATTATAGATTACACTATGTAGATTCCGAATATATAATTGTTTTTGAGATTTGATTATTTTTTCTAATCTTTAATTAATTTGTACTAAATTTGGTCCATTAAAATGAAATATTAGTTTATCTCATTTATTTAATAACTTTTTTGTTTTAATGTTTTAAAAAAAAAATTGTCATCAATCTACACAAAATTATTTTCAATAAAAAAAAAGAAAAAAGAAAATGATAAGTTTAGGTCAAATTATGTGGGCCATATGCAACGAGTTTTTAAAACGACAATTAGGGCCAATAAAAAATTAATAAAAATAAAATATTCAAAAAAAAAACAAACATTATGCTCATCAATATTTAGTGTGTTACAAATCATTTCCCAAGAGGGTTTGAAAATAAGCTTTTATTTGTGTCAAAAAGTGTGTCATACACGTGCATGATATGGTCATGAAACATGCATTTTTAAAAAGTGTTTTTTAGAAATCCCTTCTAAAAGTCAATTTATATTATTTGGGTATTAAAATAAATTACATATTTTGAAACCAGACTCCGAGTGCTATATTTTGTATTACTAACTTTTTCCAAGATTCAATATCTAAGTGCTTCAAATTTTTAGCTCAAATGTGGCAAAATCTGAAAATCAGGGAAAATGCTTCCACTTTTTGGCCAAAAAGTGGACTCAACTTCTTGCACTAACCCTATTGTTGGCCCCCTTTTTTCTCCCATTCTTTCTTGGTCAAGCTTTGTTGGAATGATTTCAGTCACACTAGATGGAGAATTTAAAAAGAACATGTAACAATAGGGTTTCTAGAGTTAAGAATCCATGGGAGGTTTTGGCTGATTCTATCATCCGCAACATCAAGGATAACATCAAAGGTTTTTCTTCTCCTAATCCTAAAAGACTCCCCTCTTCTCTCAAGTCTAACATTTCTAAATTTTGGAACATCTTCAAGACCCTATCTAGTCTATCTTCTAGAATTCCTACATCTAGAAAACTATCATTTGCCCCTCCCCGCCTCCCCTTGACCCCATTTGGCTCAAATTAAATTTTAATGGCCTAGCCAAAGGGAACCCATGTCATGTAGCCTCGTGAAATTTTAAGGAATGAGAAACACAAGGTAATATTATCCTATGCTATTAATTTGTGGTCCATTCTTCTAATTATGTTAAGGTGGTAGCTACTCACCATGGTATTTTATTGTTGAAAGATAAATGCTATACCAAGGTGATTATAGAAGGCAATTCTAGAAACACCATCATGATGCTCAATGGTCAAGCCACCCATGTGACCTCATTGATGAATCTCACAATAAAATATTATGAGACTAGAGAGATTTTATCTCACTTACACCTTAGCAAATTTGGGCTTTTATGTTCATAGCATTAAGATATGGACCAATGCATACTTTTATCAAAACATATGTGTTCAATGATTTTTAGTGATCTAGTAAATTTTCATCACCTCTACTGTCAAAGGTAGAGTCGATATTCCTCCTACAATTATGGTTCACACATTTGATATCACTTGGATTCATAATTGCCTAGGGATGGATGTGACCTTCCCCTCCCTAGATTCAATTGCAAGGTTTTCTTGCATTTATGTTTTTCTTTCTGTAGCGTCATAAAATTGTGACACTTGCAATTTCGACTGCATTTCGGTCTTCACGATGGCAACGCAACACGCAACCTGAATGGAGACCCCGAAACCTGATTATGACACTGAAAACTGCATTTTCTTGCACTCTGGCTTGAACCTCCTTTGCACCCTGCTGTCCCGGGAGGTGGGACCAGAGCGCCCAGCGCCCTGGTCCTCCAGGACCATGGCGCCCAGCGCCCTGGTCCCTGGGTCCTATTTTGGGCCCGGTCTCTTTTGGACTTCGGGTCTTTATGTTTGCAAATTGGAAAATTATCTTTCCTGGTCGGCCTAAGGTTGGGAAAATCAGTCTATCAGCCCTAAATGACAAGTATATAAACTACATTTTCCTCTCTCATTTGGATAGATACATACATGAGGGAAAAAGTGTGGAAACTATATTCAAGCATTCAAGCATTCAAGCATTCCTTCAAGCAATTGATCATTTCAAGTCTCCATTCAAGGCTAAGTGTTGCATTCAAGACAAGGATTCAACCATTGAAGAGGAGATCACTTACTACATACTACTACAACATACAACATACAACATACAACATCTATACCTTCACACATAAGGATACAAACATCCTTACAACAAGGTATTAGTACTTGTTTACATTACAGACATTTATATTTACAGCATTGCTCATTTCTTGGTTAATTCCAAAACTGGGGTTTGACCTAAAGGCAAACCCCTAATCCCTAACCCCCCAATCGTCTTCGCTTTTTTGTGTGTAGGTTGCAGGTACGCGGCTGAAATTGAAGATCTAGAATCCTTGTGCAGAGACGAACAGATCCCCCTTCGTTTCGCGGATTTTTCGGAGGACCGTGGCGCTCGGGCGCCATCGTCTCGGCAACTTTCGCTCAAATTTGCAGGACAGCGCGTATCGACATTTTACTGCTAATTCCAGGTCCGCAGCTTCATACTGTATTCCTATCTCAGTTTATAAGCGAATCTTTCTCACTTTCTATGCATTCCTAGCTTAATTCTTCTATGGACATTCTTTACAAAAGAGGGTAGCCTTGCTGTCATAACCCTTGAAACTCATTTAGCATCCAATCTTGCATTGCGTGGGATTGGATCTTGTGGGTTTCAACCCCTCTTTTGAATGTAAAGTCTCTCCCCTAAGTGAAAACCATCAACCCTAGTGAATCTCCCTTCTCTCTCCTTGGAGTTGGAAGAGGGGAGAGCAACTAGGGTTCGATCGCGATTTTTCGCTTTACATTTTGGTGAACCCGACGTGAACATCCTTTCTGATTATTCATAGTTAGATCTGAAAATTGGATTCCTTGATTACATTTCCATGTTTGATCTTTTGCAAAATTTTAGAGGTTAATTGCATAAAAACCCTAAATTTTCTTTTTAAGTAATTAAACTTGTGAAATGTTTAATTGTTAATGCTTGTTTCAGATCTACCCTTCTATTAGAAATTATCAATTCATATTTGTGGTTTGATTTTGAAAATTAAGTGGTTAAGTGTCAAAACCCTAATTTTTGAAACCCTCTTGATTCAACCTTTGTTCGACAATTTCACTGATCAAAACATTTCCAAATCAGCTGTAACTTTGGATTCCGCAATAAAATCACAATATCTTTCATCCCTGAAAATTTGGAAAAAATTTGCGAGGACCATGTGCACTCCGAGCGCCATCGTCCCCGACATTTTTTCCGAAATTTCGGGAGCGAGATCTTACTGTATTTTTCTGCTAAAATCAAGAATTTTGGCTGATTTTATCAATTATAACACTTTCAAAATTAAAGTCAAAGTTGGTCTAAGGATTGCTTGGATTAACGCTTCTAATCATTCAAAAATCATTGAAACTGAAGTTTTGTGTCAAAATTGTGTTCTTACTGTTCTAGATCTGAAAAGTGTGTTTGCATTCATTAAAAATTTCAGTGCTTTATTTAAATTCTTGCAATTTGTGACTTTTGAAATTAAGTGCTTAATTACAACAACTTCAATTTCCGCTTTCAAAATTGAATTTTGCGTGAAATTGAGTCAACTTTTGAATTTCAAAACTTGCATTGCTTTCGGTATTCCCTCTAAAATCATAAAATTCAAAATTTCAGTTTCCCTCTCTTTTTCAAAATTCAAATTTTTGCATTTTTCGACAATCTTGGTAGGGTTCAATTTTGAGATTGCAACTTTAATTTGGCCTATCTACAGATCGTAAAATCACTCAATTTTTTCAGATTAGCTCTAAAATCATCATAACTTTCATCCCTGCAAATTTCGAAAAAAGTTGCCGGGACCGTGTGCACTCCGAAGCGCCACGGTCCCTGACATTTTTTCTGAAATTTTGGGAGATTGTCCTGATTATATTTAACAACTTAAATCCAGAAGATTGGCTGATTTTACTAAAAATTGCTACCTCTAAATTCAAAACTTTCTCTCTCTCTCTAGTGCATGAGTTTCACAACAATAAGCCCTACTTACACTATTCCCGTTAGACGAAGCCGTAGAATTAAGTCTTTCCGAGGTTTAACTACTGAGGAGATGGAACCTAATTTGAATAGCCTTTTTAACGAGGACATGGGTAATTCCTCTAATCCTCCTAATGATGAAGAAGCTCTCCATGAGGTTTCTGAAGAACAACTTTCGAAATTGGATAACCAATTTGATGATTTTCGACAATGGATGTCTCAAGAATACCCTGATAGTCAAGCTCTTCCTTTAATTGAGGGTCTAAAACGTATGCTTCAAAGTGATAAGAATGGAATTGATATTTTGCGTGGTATTGCACACATTGTGGATTCGAATGTGATGCCTATGAAGAGTTGTGCTGAAAATTTGGGTTATACACAACCTCCTACTCAAGTCAATCATTCTATTCCTTTGATGACTTCTATTGCTAGCATACCTACCTTTACATCAAACATAATGGCTACTTCTACACAAGACATTCCTCCTGTGATCACCAGTCAGGGGGGCAATCCTTCTTCTTCAATTAGCCCTCTTCCTTCATTTAATCCGACTTCTTCATTCATTCCTTCAATGAGTGTCCCTATTATATCTCCACAAATGAACATGACACAAGGGGGCAATTCATTTAACCATTCCATTCCTCCTTGTAGTGTTCCTCCTGTCCAATCATCTCCTATGACTAATTATCATAGGGTCCCACCACCTTACTCTTTACCTTCTTTCAATAACATAACACCTCCATCTCAATCTAACACATCTAATATGAACTCTTTGACTGAAGCGACCATTAACAATCTTGCACAAACTGTCTCTTCTTTACAGCAACAAATTGCTTCTATGAATCAATCTAAGTTTAGTGTGCCCACATTTGATGTTGCGAGCCCACTTTCTCTTGACATTGTTCGAGCTATCCCTCCTAAACATGTTGAAATCCCGCATTTGGAGCTTTATAATGGTAAAGGTGATCCTCTAACACATGTTAAGACTTTTCAAACAATATGTACTGATTTTGCTTATGACCAAAGGTTGCTTGCAAAACTGTTCACTAAAACATTAAGAGACAAAGCCCTACAATGGTATTGCTCGTTGCCTTCCTATTCTATTACTTCTTTCGAACAACTTGCAAATGCTTTCATTCAACAATTTCAAAACAATATAAGTCCTAAAGTTACTTTGATTGATTTAATGCATTGTAAACAAGGTGTTAAAGAAAAAGTGACTGATTTCATTGGTAGATATAAGCATTTGTATGCTCAAATTTCTTTTCCAGTGCCTGACAATGATATTCAAAGAATCTTTATTTCTAATTTACAAAAAGATATTCGAGACAAACTTCTGTTTTCTGAGTTTACTTCTTTCCAACAGTTGTGTGCAACTCTTCACAATTATCAACTGACTGTGAGTCAAATGGAACAATCACATCCTATGGCTCTGAGTGATAAGGGTGATAGCAGTCAACAACCATTTGGGAAGTTTAAACCGAATAGAGATTCCATCAAATTCAAAAAAACATCATCAACAACAATGTGAATGCAACATCAGGTGTGCCTCCTATTTCTAAATTTTTCAAGAAAGAAAGAAAGTATACTCCTTTGAATGAATCATTGCATAGTATTATGAATAAGTTATTGGAACAAAATGTGCTTACTCTTCCTCCTATAAGGCAAATTGATCCTGCAAAGATTACTTCACCTTATTTTGATAACAAAGCTTTTTGTCAATTTCATCGTCAGCCTGGGCATGATACTGAAAAATGTTTTTCTTTAAAGGGTAAAATTCAAGATTTGATTGATAATAATACTATTTCTGTTTCTGGAGTGAATGATAAAGGCAATACATCTGTAGCTCCTCCTAATCAAAATCTTTAGATTTTTATTGATCCATTACCTTCTCATACCTCTAATGCAATTGAGACTAATGATTCCTCTCTTTCATCTGATGGTCTTGTGTCTATGACTCCAAATGTGATTAACTTTGTAGAGCAGCAAGAAAACCCTAAAGAACCTTCCATCACATTTGATTCTAGTGAAACCATTAGGGCACCTGATGGTCCTTTATACATAGTTGCAAAAGTCAAGAATACACCTTGCTGTGGAGTGCTTATTGATCCGTCGTGCATGGTTAATGTTATTACTGAAGAATTTCTTTTTACTTTGCAATTGAATCAAGTGATTTATGACAAAACAGATGTGATTTTGAAACTATTTGATGCATTTTCTTCTCCTGCAATTGGTTCTATTACATTACCTATTGAGGTCCATAACAAATCCCTTGAGGTGAACTTTGCTATTATTCCTTCATCCGAACAATTTCGTGTGAAGCTTGGCTATCCTTGGCTATCTTCCATGAAAGCTATTGCTTCTCCTATTCACAAATGTTTGAAATTTACCCATAATGGTGAAGTTGTTACTGTCAATCATAGTCTCTTTAAACCAGCTGAAAGAACTTCTAGCGTTCCTATTGATTATGTTTGGCCTAAACAATTCCAATCTCTTCCTCCGCGAAGTGATCATCTTTTCAAATCTTATCAAAAATGGAAAACAGATATGATCCTATCTTTAAGTGAACCTAGAACACCCAAAATTGATATTCCTATCGTTCTTGAGAAGGAAGTTCTTCCTTTGAAAGATAAAACTAATGTCCTTCCTCAAGAAGATTCCCAACCCATTCCTATGGATGTGACTATGTCTATGCCTAATAAACCTTCTAAAAGTAGACCTATACCTCCTCGTCATGATGGACCTGGTCTTCTTCCTAAACCAAAAATTCCTCCTTTATATGGAGCAGTTCCTCCTCCTTTCTTCTATAGAGAGAAGAGACCTTCTTCTTCTCCTATTATCCAGCCTAAGAAACCACAACCTAAACACCCAAGTGATAAGGATGAGAACATTCCTCCTCCTCAATCTTCTCCACTTCCTACTAAGACTAGACGAAATCGTTCTGCAGGTGAACGCCGACGAAAGTGTCATCTTAGAGCTCAGGCAGCTGCTTCTCAAACTTTGCAATCTCCAAAAACACCTTCAACAAGCATTATTCCATTTTCTCCTCAGCCGACGATTGAGCCGAAATCTCCTAAACATAAGATGCATAATGGTCTTGATCCTGTGCGAGTTAAAGATCCTATTTTCATAAATCTTGATGATGATATGGATGAAAATGTTATTCATGATGAAAATGTTACTTCTCTTGCTTCTGATAGTGAATATGAACTTGTTGATATTGATAACCATTTATCTAATGAATTTTCTAAAGCACTTATCCTAGCTCCTAGACAAGAACAACGTGGCTTGGAACATGAACATAGCCCTTGTTTGGATCTTGTGATAGCTCCATCTGCTGTGTTGAATGTTCCTCCTCTAGCGTGTTCCCTGCCTTCCCGAAACATTGATCAGCAAGATCGGGGGGTAGATGACGTGCTAGACTAGTTACATTAGCATAGCAGATTCTCTCCTCCTCTCTTGTGTTACTTCTTCTATATGTTATTCTCATTCTTCTATTTGTTGTCCTTAGTGTTGTCTACTTGAGGACGATGCAAAGCATTGAGATCTCTCGATCTCTCTCATGTTGACTCAAAAGACACATGTGTTCCCTTCTTCTAGGTGACCTTCCTTGATTGGGGAATGAAGAACAATTATGCATACATACATATGATACACATGAATTATCATACAGCATACTGACCCCGAGGAAAGCGAAGTCATCTTGTGCGTTGTGTTTTGTGTCTATTATCCTTGGGCTTATCTCACACTTGGGGGCTAAATCCTTGTGATAACGTGCTCCTTTCCCTTCTCATTCCTTATATGTATCACTACCTTAAAGCAATCACCCCTGGTGAGGCGTGTGCGATCGCTTTAACGTAGGGGGGCATACATCCCGTTCATATCTTTTCAAGATACTTGAGAATTTCTTGGCAAATTTAGCCTTGCCTTGAAAATTTTTGATATCTTTCTTGCATGACTCATAGTGAGGGAACCTTACTACTGACAGTCATGGTTCTCCCTCGTGATCTTCCCTTTTACTTTGTCAATCGAAGTCGTAAGATCCTTAGTCCACTGGGGGCTTGGTGTGTCTTGCCTCCTTGACGTGGTGAAAGTCTTTCAATATTGTTTCCTTGTACTTTACCGGAAGTATGAGCATACATACTCCCGCTAAAGTGGGGGCTAAATGTAGCGTCCTAAAATTGTGACACTTGCAATTTCGACTGCATTTCGGTCTTCACGATGGCAATGCAACACACGACCTGAATGGAGACCCCGAAACCTGATTATGACACTGAAAACTGCATTTTCTTGCACCCTGGCCTGAACCTCCTTTGCACCCTGCTATCCCGGGAGGTGGGACCAGAGCGCCCAGCGCCCTGGTCCTTCAAGACCAGGGCGCCCAGCGCCCTGGTCCTCCAGGACCATGGCGCCCAGCGCCTTGGTCCCTGGGTCCTATTTTGGGCCCGGTCTCTTTTGGACTTCGGGTCTTTATGTTTGCAAATTGGAAAATTATCTTTCCTGGTCGGCCTAAGGTTGGGAAAATCAGTCTATCAGCCCTAAATGACAAGTATATAAACTACATTTTCCTCTCTCATTTGGATAGATACATACATGAGGGAAAAAGCATGGAAACTATATTCAAGCATTCCTTCAAGCAATTGATCATTTCAAGTCTCCATTCAAGGCTAAGTGTTGCATTCAAGACAAGGATTCAACCATTGAAGAGGAGATCACTTACTACATACTACTACAACATACAACATACAACATCTATACCTTCGCACATAAGGATACAAACATCCTTACAACAAGGTATTAGTACTTGTTTACATTACAGACATTTACATTTACAGCATTGCTCATTTCTTGGTTAATTCCAAAACTGGGGTTTGACCTAAAGGCAAACCCCTAATCCCTAACCCCCCAATCGTCTTTGCTTTTCTGCGTGTAGGTTGCAGGTACACGGCTGAAATTGAAGATCTGGAATCCTTGTGCAGAGACGAACAGACCCCCCTTCGTTTCGCGGATTTTTCGGAGGACCGTGGCGCTCGGGCGCCATCGTCCCGGCAACTTTCGCTCAAATTTGTAGGACAGCGCCGTATCGACATTTTACTGCTAATTCCAGGTCCGCAGCTTCATACTGTATTCCTATCTCAGTTTATAAGCGAATCTTTCTCACTTTCTATGCATTCCTAGCTTAATTCTTCTATGCACATTCTTTACAAAAGAGGGTAGCCTTGCTGTCATAACCCTTGAAACTCATTTAGCATCCAATCTTGCATTGCGTGGGATTGGATCTTGTGGGTTTCAACCCCTCTTTTGAATGTAAAGTCTCTCCCCTAAGTGAAAACCATCAACCCTAGTGAATCTCCCTTCTCTCTCCTTGGAGTTGGAAGAGGGGAGAGCAACTAGGGTTTGATCGCGATTTTCCGCTTTACACTTTCTCTTTCAATGTTCATCTTTCTTTTGCATAAATTTTTGTCTTTCCTGGTTCTTGGTTTCTATTTTGTGCATTAGTTGTTAGCCCTGAGATGAGATTCAATTTAGATGAAGCCTAACAACTATGTTTTTGTAAAGAATGGCCAAGAATTATGGTCTATTCTTTAGGCGATAGGGTATCCTAACCCTCTTTTCTTGTCCAATATGTGAATGCAATCTAGTTTAAAGACAAAGATGTCCCCCTTCATTAGGGCTTGATTTATTGACTCTACTGGTTTAATCTTAGCCTCTCCTCGACCTTGGCCTCTTTCCCTCACATCATCAATCCTTTCCATCATTATGAATTTGAACCCTAGCCCCTCTGTTAAAGACCTTGGTTTACCCTTTCCTCTGTTTAAACACCCCCAACGAAGGAGAACCTTTCTTGTTTCAACTCCCATGATCTATTGAATTGAAGGCCCAAGCTACCATTCCCCTATTTCCCCTAAGAAGAAAAATGTGGTTTTTGAATAACCCCATAGAAAATCAATATTTCTAATGATGAATTGGGTTTTGCCTAGTTTCCCTCATTTGAAGATTTCCTTATGGTTTCCCTATCTACTAGCAATCCCCCTACTAAACCCGTATGTTGTCTCCTTGGGGGAAAGCATCTTTGAATTTGAATATATTGTACTAGTTGACTCTTGACCCCCCATTTCAAAAATCTATAAGGAACTACATTCTCAAGTGAATGAGTCGTGCAATGCCTAAAATCCCTAGAATGAGATCCTAAAGTGGTAACCAAGTTAGCTTCATACAACCAAGATAAAGATCACTAAATTGGAGGCCTTAGCCTTGGCTAATTTTCCTAAATGATCCACTAAGTCAATTGATGAGGAAGTCTTGTATTTTGTGAAGTGGCTAGCACAAAGAAAAAAAAATAAAATGTTACTTTAGAGCAGGTGGTGGAAAACATCAAGTTTGTTACTGATTCAATGGAGGATAGGAATGGAGGAGACTGTCAAGTCTCCAAGAAAACTAGAATAAAATTTTCAAAAATATAAATAAGGGACATTATAGAGTACTACACATAAATGATGAAAAAAATGATGCTCTCATTGTAGGTCTTTCAAGAGGAGCTAGAGAAGAATCAAGAAAAATGTAAAAGACTTGAATTAGATTCTAGTTCTACTGGTTTTCCTCCCAAGTCCAACAAAAAGGGTAAAGACAAAGAAAATTCAGACACCATTCCCACCCTTAAGGAAAATGTAAACATAGAGTTGTCCTTGTTGAAAAGCTAAAAATTATTAACAAGGGATAATAGGTTGTGAAGGGCTTCTTTCTCGTGGGTAATCATTAGCTAGTCTTTCTGTGTCAACTAGTGTTTTCCTACTAGTTTCCCATGTTTTGTTGTTGATTGTTGTTCCTTTTATGGTGCTTTAATTTCTCTTTAATTTTTTGGTAGTCTCACCCCTTATGAGACCCTTCTCTTAAATTGCATAAATGACTATTTTATAAATGGGTTTGGACCTATCCTACTTAACCTAATAAAAAGTATTGATTTAATTTAACCTTTAATTGAATTAAAATAAAATATATAAAAAATAATAATTTTTTCACTCATGATTGATATATTATATTTTTAAAGGAAAATTTTATTTTTATGCACCATATTCATCAATTTTTAAAGGTAAAAAATCTTCTTAAAAGATAAAATTTCATAGACTTCAAAAGAAATTATCATTGCAAAAAATCAAGATATGGAAGATCAAATTTTGAAACATTTTATCAACAAACAAATTTGAAGATGTGGGGAATTGGATTTCCTCATGCGACACAAAGTCGAACACCTCTTTCCAATCCCTCACATTTTTTGTAAGCTCCGTATTAAAGTAGCCCAAAGAGTTTTCAACATATCTTGATACTCGTCTCTTTTCTTCGACAGGTAACAAACAAAAGCCTGCTGCGAGGGATTTGAGGCGACGGAGAAGATGATTTGGAAATTCGTAGTTGATGAGGTGGAAGAAACCCCACTCTCTGCATGCTTTATCCACCTCCTCTGTAGAGCTCTTTTCCAAATCTATCACAGGAATTTTGACATTATTGTTAGGAGAGGTGGAGAAATGGTTGGGCTGATGCTCTTCACTTTGAATAAAACTCGCTTTGAACTTCATAGCTTCATTGTTCTATGTTGTCTCCACTCTCATTCTTACATATATGTAGTTGTGCTTTGTTCTCTCTCTCTCTCTCTCTCTCTCTCTCTCTCTCTCTCTCTCTCTCTCTCTCTCTCTCTCTCTCTCTCTCTCTCTCTCTCTCTCTCTCATCTCTTAGATAGCTGGAGAGTCAAGTGAGAAGTTCTATAAGTTTTAGATACATTGTGTAGATGTAAAAAAATAATTAAATTAATTTTATCCTTTCTACGTAATTAATTGATTTAATTATGTTAACCTTATTCTTCTTAGAATTAATTAAATTAAATTTAATTAATCTTGTTACTATAGTCCAGATAATTAATTTATTCAACAAATTAATTATTCCCTATTCTCCCGAGGTTCTTAAATTAATTAATTCTTCAAAATCCCCTTTTAGTTAATTAATGACAATTAATTAACTTATCCATGTGATTCCTACAAATCACTTTCTCTAATTTTTCATTAGCCTAATTAATTCTTCTAGAAGCCTACTTAACATTATTTTCTAATTTTTAATTCTTCCACTCATTCTCTCTCTTCTTGTCAAATCCTTCTACAAATCCCACTTGTCTTCTAATCGTCTATTATCCCACCTAATCCCCCCTTTAATCATTTTCTAGTGGCCAATCCCCATGATTAGCCAACAAGTCAACCAATAGTCACAAATGGCTAAGTCCACTTGTCCCCTCCTCACCTCCCAACCTTAAATGCACCTAATTCAATCATTTCAATAATTTTAAAATCTCACACTCTCCCATGTCTCTCACCTTCCCAAGGAATTTTAAATTCCTTTTCCCATTTCCTTTCCCTATGCAAGTCATTATTTTAGAATTCTTAATTCTCTTGTTCATCCCCCAAGGAATTTTTAATCCCTTCTTGTCTTCCCAATATACTTGGGATATCTCCCCCATGTGCATTGTGGAGTGTGGAGACAAGAAATGCCTTTATGGAAAATCTCTTGGTTTGCACACCTTTTCCTCTCATGTCCTCTAAATCCATGTGCTCCCTCTCCTTCAATGTCCACCCTTGATCCATCTTCAATCTTTACTGTCCATCCCTCCCTCTTTCAATCTATAAATTGGGGTCTCCTCCCCTTCATTTTCCATCTCATCTTGTGCAATCTCATGCTGTCCATTTCAACTTAAAATTCATCCTTAGCAACCTCATTATAGTCATTTTGAACCCATAGTCACTTAGCAATCCAATCTATTCATCCACTTTGGAATCCATCAATCCATCTTCCATCCATTTTTGTGCATCTTGGAGAGAAACCCACATCCAAATCAAGGAGCTAATCCAATCAAGTGGAGCATTGAGCACATTCCACTTCCTCCATAGCTCAATCCAAAGGAGAAGGTAAAGGTAAAAAGGTATAATGGTTTTACTTTATGTTTTGAATAATTTGTTTTGATTACTAACAATTATATCTCCTTGTTTTTTTCCACCTCTTCACATTGAATGTAGACAAGTTTTGGATACATCAAATAGGAGGGGTCATATCGAGCTATAGCTATTCTGGCTCCAAAAATGTTTTGTTCTACACTGATAACTTTTGTGTTATATTATAGTTGAGGACAATGGCCACATTACTTCTGTTGAGCCTCATAGCCATCCTGTACCTATTCCACAATTTTTGTATTCGTATAACACGAAATTTATCGGTCGTACGATAGTGTGGGTTTGGAGCTAGATTAGGTGCGTCTGTCATATCATGGGTTATGACATAATACTTGATGTCAGATAATGTGAAAATCACCGAGTAGAAGTTTAATCTCCATTATGTAGATGAGTGATGAAGGTTATATTCCAATTTCCAATGTATATCTTTTTAATTTAAATAATAGTAATAATATTTCTTATGCTTTAAAAATATAAGAAAAATGGTCATGTATGCAATTGTTATCACTTTCAATCACACCTTGGTGCGCAATTGGTAAATCAAATAGATGTGGAAAGTCAATTAGGCAAAAGTATGGTCTAGTTTTTGTATACATTTGTGTGGTACATGAGGTCAATTGGTAGGCCATTTAACAAATGATTTTTTCACAAAAAAAAGATCTAAATGGAGAAGTGATAGCTTGAAATCAACTATGCATCCATTTATTATTAGCAATTACACCTTGGTGTGCCATTGGTACATCAAATAGATGTGGATAGTCAATTAGGAAAAGGTATGGTCTATTTTTTGTACATATTTGTGTAGTACATGAGGTCAATTGATAGGCCATTTAACAAATGATAACATAAGTCTCAATTGAGAAGTGATGGTCTGGAATATAAACTAGATGTATCCATTTATAAGGATCCAAACATGAGTGAAGTAAAAGCTCTGAATCAAAAAGATACTTAGACTCCATTACCAATAGGCTCTTGTTATATTTGCAATATGGAGAGGGGTGGAGAGAGAGGGAGAGATAGAGTAGGGAAGGCCAAGAGAGAGAGTGATAAGGATATATGAAAAGAAACAAAGAGATGAAGATAAATATATTGATGGAGAAGAAGATAAATATGGAGAGGAGATGGATAAATAAAGAGAGAGAAGAGAGAGGGATAGATAGAGATGGAAGATATATATATATATATATACATACATATATATATATATATATACATATATACATATATATATATATATATACATATATATATATATATATATATTCAGAGAGAGAGAGAGAGAGAGAGAGAGAGAGAGAGAGAGAGAGAGAGAGAGAGAGAGAGAGAGAGAGGTGGAATGATTACGAGATAGAGATAGAGGGAGAGATAGAAGAGGAAAAGTAGAAAGATAGAGGTATAGATGTAGATAATATCACATCCACTTATTTTTTATTTAAATAATGCATAAAAATTGAAATATTTAATCAGTTAATTTTTAATTTATGTTTGAATGAATTAAGTAAAATAGAGTAATAATATGCTTAATTTTTAAGTGACTAAATTATATTTTAATGAAGTTGTAATGTTAATGTGAGAAAAAGTGATGATTTAGATTATGTATATGTGATGATGATAATTTTTTAGGATTGATATATTAATGTGTAAATGAGTTTAAGTGGATACAAGATTAGTCAAAGATGGGAACATGGTCTAAGAGAGGGGTCCTAGCCATTTGGGTAAACAATGTTATGATGGGAACCATATCACACACCACATAGATCATAAACTCATGCATATGAATGATATAGTGGATGTTTCTAATTAATTGTCATGCATACTGTATATGATAAAATTGGGAATTTAAAATATTGTAGAACCTAATAAAGATCTAACCACATAAAACCTTGGTTCTAGAATGAGATCCACCATACACTAATGAAGAACCTAAAATCATGCAAAACACAAAATATGAAAGATTGTACCATTCACATGCTCCTTAGGGTTTGATCTCCATTGTTTCCTATCTTCATTGATCTTGCTTTGGTATGTTGGTTGCTCTTAGATTTTATGCGTGCACAAGAGATCAACAAAGAACTAATTGTGGTCATGTAGATACTTCACCTGAATGAGGACTTGCACAAGTATTAGGATTATGATTCGCATTATGATATTAGGAATTGATAAGGATCCTCTTATAAAGAGAGTACTCTAGAAATGGAGAGCTAGGATTAAAAGGTGGAGTGATAAAGGGTCGGCTAGAATTAAAGGGTAGGTATAGAAAATAAAAAATATTAGGGAGGTGGTTAAAGGTAAATTAAGAGACGAATGACAAGTGTCATGGAGGAAAATAACTAATGAATTATTTAGATAAATGAAAATTTATTTAATTAATAGAAGAGGTGGGACCATTTATTTAATTTGAGGAAATGATAATTCATGTCAAACCTTTTCCAAATTTTATTCACATCCTCTAAATCTAATTTCTTGAAATCATTGTGATTCATTTGGGAGAAAATGACTAGATAGAGTCTGCTTATAGAAATCACATCCTCTTTTAATATTAATTAGGTAATGTTAATGAATACAAAGATCGACCTTGGACAAGTTTAATACACACCTTTCTGATGGATCTTACCTTCATTCTTACTGAATATATCTGAAGCAGTGCACATTAATGTAATGTGGAGAGATCAAAATCTCTCAAGCTAGGTGGTTCCAAAATGATGCACACAGAGACTGCTGTCTCAATTCCCAAACAACTGGGAACACACCCACATAAATCAAATCAAAACATACAAGGAGACATGCACATTATATTTTCTTTCTATTAAACTGAATTAGAGATTACATAAAACTCAACTAGAGATTACATAAAACTCAAATCTACAAACTCAGAAAATAACTACTGATTACAATCTACAGGCAACGATCAAGAGTTGCTTTGTTCTACACAAAATTAAGCTTCTCTGAGCTCACTGTAGACACAAATGCTCACTTGGAGCTGCACACATTCAGGAGCGATCACTTCTCTACTAAAAAACAACATAGTTATGAGCTATCTTGCTCAACTAACAAAACACACACAATCATAGCTTGCTATTGTTTCTATTTTGTGCACTCACTCTAGAGCTGCACTTCTTTCTTTGTGCTTCTCTTCTCTGATCTACTGATCTACACTCTACTAACTGACTAGAGAATGTCCTCCCTTTTTTTCTATATGTTGTCTATTCAAAATTCCCCTCTGAATTTCAAATTCAAAATGCTCAGCTGCCTTGATTAATTTTCTACAGTCTTCTGTTGTTCACATCTAGAGAAATTGGGTGAAAATATCTGTTGGGGGCTGTCTAGTGGCCAGGACAATTAATATTTCTAACACTCCCCCTTCGTCTAGAGCCAACAAACTCAATCAAAATCCAAATCAACTACGTCCAAATTTTTCCTTAGGCGCTTGAAGCTGTTTCTACTCAGCAGCTTGGTGAATATGTTTGCTAGCTGTTGCTCTGACCTGCAAAAGTCAAATTTTATCTCACCATTATCAACCAAACTTCTAATGAAGTGATACCCGATTTCAATGTGCTTGCTTCTTCAATGGAACACGAGGATTTTTCTCAATTCAATCAATGAAACATTGTCACATAAGATCATTGTTCTATCCTCTTGTTCTTCTTTCAAATTTGCTAAGATTCTTCTCAACCAAATAGCTTGACATGTTGCTACATTCACTGCTATATACTCAACCTTAGTTGTTGATAGGGCAATAATGGGTTGCTTTTTAGAAGCCCACGAGATTACACCTGAACCCAAATGAAACACATACCCAGATGTGCTCTTCCTATCATCTACACTTCCTGCCCAATCACTATCTGTGTAACCAATTAGCCTAAAATCACTTATAGTATTATACAAAATTCCATATCCCTTGGTGCCATTCACATACCTCAGGATTCTCTTACCCGCTTGCTAATGAGTGTCCTTTGGATTCTCCATAAATCTTGAAATCAGACTCACTGCATGCATTATATCAAGCCTAGTTGCTGTCAAATACATCAAGCTTCCAACCAAACTCTTGTACCTAGTTGGATCAACGTTGTTGTTGCAATCTTCCTTGCTCAACTTAAGACCTACGACTATTGGTTTTGGTGCAGGCTTACTACCATACATTCTAAATCTCTTCAAGATCTCATTCGTATACCTTTCTTGAAAGATAAAAATACCATAATGCATTTGTTTTACTTCTATGCCTCAAAAATACCACAAGAGACCTAAATCTATCATTTCAAACTCTCTTTTCATGGCCTCTTTAAAATCAACAATGAGGAAACCATCATCCCCAGTGAAAAACTAAATCATCAACATACAAGACAACAATGAGAATCTTACCATTAGCTATCTTGATGTAAAGAATGGGCTCACCATTGCTTTTTCTAAAGCTATTTCTCATCAAATATAAGTCAATCTTGTTGTACCATGCTCGTGGATCTTGCTTCAACCCATAAAGAGCCTTCTTCAACCTATATACCTTTCCTTCATTACCAAGAACCTCATAACCAGGTGGATGATCCACATAAACCTCTTCTCTTAGTACTCCATTAAGGAAAGCAAACTTCACATCCATTTGAAATACCTTCCATTTGTGTTGGGATGCAATAGCTATGACCGCTTGCAGGGTCTCCATTTTGGCAATGGTGGCATACGTCTCATCATAGTCTCTCCCATAATGCTATTTGTACCCCTTGACCACTAATCTTTCCTTATGGTGCTCTATTCTACGTCCGACATTGCTCTTGGTCTTATAGACCCATTTAACCCCAATGAATTTCTTGTTGGGAGGCAAATTTGTTAACTCCCAAGTGTCATTCCTCTCTATTGCATCTATTTCCTCATCCATGGCCTCACACCATTTCTCCTCAATAGAATCCTCAAAATAAATCAGAGCACTATGAGAAAATAATGCAAAGTTCATATTTTCATCAGATCCATCATCATACCTTTCATCTTGTTAGATCTCCCTTAGACTCTTGGTCTTCTTTGGCATTAGGGAGGTGAGAGTGGGGTCTCAACTCTCAATACTACTTTTTCTCTATTATGTAGACTTTGATTTGTACCGTCGGGAGCATTTAAGAGTCGATTCTCTAGCTACCTCTGACTGCTTTCCTTTCTACCCATTTCTATTAGGAGGCATCTGGATTTGTCAGGATCTCTCAGGAGCTGTCCAAAACTATTGAGTGCTCACTGAATTTGGAGAATTTTGTGACATTCTTCTTGACTACCTGTCTCCATCAGGAGCTATCATGATCTGTCGGGAGCTGTTAGGAGCTTCTTCCTGATCTTCATACTCATCATCATCATCAATGGGCACAATTTGTGAGGTGGATGAAGAGGTATCCACCGAGCCATCCCATGACTCATTCTCCAAGAAGTCAACATCTCTACTTATGATGCTCTTCTTGGTGATAGGGTTATACAACCTATATGCCTTGGACTCAACACCATATACTGTTAAAATTCATTTCAAACCCTTTTGATCCAATTTTTGCCTCTTCTCCTTTGGGATATGAGCATATGCCACACACCCAAATACTCTAAGTTTCTCAACCGTCCACTTGCACTTAGACCATGCCTCTTGCGGAATCTTGTCACGAACCACCTTGGTTGGACTTCTATTTATCAAATAAATTGTTGTTCCTACAACCTCACCCCAATATTCATTTACCAATCCCTTTTCTTTAAGCGTGCTCCTTGCCATCTCAACAATGGTCCTATTCTTCCTCTTAGCCATGCTATTTTGCTATGGTGTATATGCAGCTGCTAGCTTCTTTATGCCATTTTTATTGCAAAAATTCACAAAAGCATTGGAGGTACACTCTCCTCCACAATCTGATCACTTTTATGCTATGTCCACTCTCCTTTTCAACTTGGGCTTGGAACAACAAAAAATTATCAAAAGCTTCAAATTTGTGCTTCAAAAAATAAACCCATGTTCTATGGCTGAAAATATCAATAAAGGTCATAAAATATTGACTGCTACCAATAGATATGGTCTGAACAGGGAAAACCAAATTAGTATGCACTAGCTCCAATGGTGCTCTTTCCCTTCTCAAGTTGCCTTTTTGAAAGGGAAGCCTATGTTGTTTACCCAAAATGCAAGCCTCACTCTTACTACTAGGCTCTTGTATACATGGCAAATCATCTGCCATTTGTTTCTTGGACAATAAACTTAAACTAGCATACCCCAAGTGTCCATACTTGAGATGCCATAGCTTGGAAGGGTCTTCAATACTGCTCTTGAGGGCCTTCAATTGCTGCACTGTTGTACATGCTTTCTTGGGAGGTGCAACACTGGACTAAGAAGAAAAACATGTCTCTATTCTCAACGGAAACATTCGATTCTTTGTCATTTGTATTGCTACAACTATCTTCTTACTCCTATCTTTGTAAGAAATGAAACACTTGGCCTTGTCCATCAACAACTTGTATCAATTTTGGATCAGTTGACCAACACTCATGAGATTATGTTTAGTGCCTGGAGAAAAATAAACATTTTCAATCTCCTTTTTCTCACCTTGCTTGGTGCAGATCATAATAGATCCTCTTCCTTCAATTGGAATTATTCCATTGTTCCCCATTGTGATGTCACACTTGATATTCTTGTCAGTAAATGAGAACAAACTCTCATTACCACTCATGTGGTTACTGTAACCATTGTCCAAATACCATACTTCAAGGCTGCCTTCTTCACCAATATTGCAGATGATGAAGGTTGTGGACTGATAATTTTCACCCACATTCACATCAGCCACATTAGCACTTTGCTTTGGCTGATTACCTTTCTTTTCCATCAATCTCTTGCATAATGCCCAAACTTATGATAGTTAAAGCATTCAACATTTCTCTTGTCATACCTCTGATTCGAGTTGCTATTCTTCTTGCCTTGTTGTTTTGAGAGCTGCTCTCTTCCTCTTGGTTGTTTGCTCTTTCGGAGCTTTCTTCATTTCCACAGCCTCAGCCTCTTGAAATCCTACCACTTCTTCCTCTCCCCCTACTTCTTGCATTGGATTGAGATTTGAAAGCTTTCTCTTGGGAAGAAGTAGCAAACCTATTTAGGCATTGCTCATGGGTTTGAAGAGAACCCATCAACTCATCAACTATCAAAATTGACAGATCCTTTTCCTCTTCAATGGCAATCAATATTGCATCAAACTTTGATGACAAACTTCAAAGGATTTTCTCAATAATCCTCTGCTCCTCCATGGTTTCTCCATCTGACCTTAGCTGGTTCAACAAACTAGAGACTCTTGTATGAAACTCTGAAATGGACTCATTGTCCTTCATTTGAAGAGTCTCAAAATCTCATCTAAGCATCTGGAGCTTCACCAATTTGACTTTATTAGTCTTGTTGTAACTGGTTTGGAGGATTTCCCATGCCGCTTCCTTAAAATGGGTTGGGGTTTCATATCTTAACACTTTTTTTTTTAAATGCTAACCCTAACCCGAAAATGGGTTAGGGTTGCTTATTTTAACATATCTTATTATTATTTTTTTGTTGCCTTTGGTGTGTGCTTGTGTTTGTGTTGCATGTTTCATGGCGGCGAGGAGGGAGAAGGGAGGCCGAAGAGTCTTCAAAGGGGGCGGTAGGGTTGAACAGGTTCACCGCAGTGGCGGCCAAACCATCCACTGCGGTTAACCCGCAGTGGCGGCTGAGCCAACCACTGCGACTTAACCCATAGTGGTAGTCAAGCCGTCCACTACGGCTTAACCTATAGTGGCAGTCGAGCCGTCCACTGCGGTTTAGTCCACAGTGGTGGCTGCACCGCACTACGGCAAGCCATGAGGGGGCGGGGTGGGGTAGAGCCCTCGGCTCCCCCATCCCGATCTAAGGACATCATATGGTCCTAAGGGGTCATATGTTTGCTAAGGGACCTTACATGATGTCATTAGGTGTTATGTGGGGTCCTAAGAGAGAGAGAGAGGAATACAATGTACATTACAATATAAAAAGACAATATATATCAATATAAATGTACATGTACATACACATAATTTATCAAAAGACAATACACATACATACACATTATATATATTGTACATGTATAAATTATAACGTCATACACATATTATATACATATACATACATATTACATACACACATATGTGTGTGTATATATATATACACATATTATATACATACAATATCTATATATTTAATATATTATACATATACATATATGTATGCATACACACACATTTTAAACACACACATTAATATTTTTATGATGGAGTATCAAAGGAAGAACCACATACACGTTGTTTGAGATTTAAAACTACATATGTGCTTCTTATTGAAAAAATAAGCCCATACGCAATTTTATAAAAAAAAACCCCGTACGCGGTCTTCATACAAGAGAAAGCCCATACATGTTTTTTACTGTTTAGGCTTGTGAATAGGCTTGGATGGCAAAGTTGCAGGTTCAAAATTTTATTTCCCTTCATTTTCCTCCTTTTTGATGTGTTTTGTTTTATCAACTTGGTTTCTCGACTTTGTCATCATCAGGTTTACACTTCATCAAGTGGGTATTTCTAAAATCGCCACCATATTTTCACCCATTTTCTGAGCTTTCTAACCATATAATGTTTTTAAAATTTGAACAACAATAAAATATTAGGGTATTCTTGTGACAACCATTGTTGAAATTTATCCAATTGATTGTCCAATTTTGAAAGTTGATCTATGGAAACTCTAGTCAAAGCTTCTTCTTCATCATTGGAATCATCAATTGGATAGATATGAATGTTATTAGGATGAGAGGAATTAGCATTATCCTCATTGAAGAAGTCACCCAAATTAGGTTCCATCTCTTTGGAAATTAAACCTTGGGAAGCCTTAATTCTAATGCTTCATCTAACGGGGATAGTATAGGTAGAACTAATAGTGGTAGAACTCATTAACTAGAGGGAAAATTTGAATTTCGAATTTGAATTTTGAATTTTGGGAACAAAGTTTGCAAAATTGAATAATGCAAAAATGATGATTATACAATTTGAACTCTGTTCAAAGAAGAGATGACACAATTTCCAAAATAATTTTTTATGATAAAAATAAATTGAAATTCTAAAATTAGGGCCAATGGGATACCACATAATTTTAAAATTGAAATTGAGAAAATTAGTATTTTTAAAATCAGGGCAGATTATGATTAACCACTTAATTTTAAATGTTTTGTTGAAATTTGTGATGTTGAAATTGGGAAGTATTTTTTATTTTAGAGGGATCAAAATTTGACAAAATCAACCAATTTTCTGCATTTAAGCAAATAAATACAGTCATAACAATCTCCTGAAATTTTGGGAAAAAAGTCGAGGACTAGGTTGAAAGTGCACCTGGTCTGCCCAACTTTTTTGGAAATTTTCAGGGATGAAAGCTATGACGATTTTAGAGATAATTCCCAAAAATTGATTGATTTTACGATCTCTAGATAGGCGAAATTAAGGTTTGAATGTCAAAATAGGACCCTATTAGGGTATTGGAAAAGATAAGAAATTGAATTGCAAATTTGAAAAAGGTCAAACCTAATGGATAAGACCACCTTGAATAATATTTAGAAAACTGAAATTGGTTTAAATTGATTGAAATTTAAACAAAATCCAAGTAAATTTGAAAATTAGGGTTTTAGGGCCTAACCATTGAATTTTGAAATTTTGAATTTTGGAAAAAGGAGGGAAATTGAAAATTTGAATTTTATGCAAGAAGACAAATGTGAAAATAGTCCTAAATCTGAAAATTAAATGTGAATCCAATTTTTTACACAAGTTCAAGTTGATTTTTGAAAATTAGGGTTTTGACAATTAACCACTTAATTTTGTAATTTTGATTTGCAAATTGAACAAGATAATGAAGAAATGGAATTTGACAAACAATGTAATTTTCAGATCTAAGACAACAGATAGCAATTTTTACACAACACAAGTTTAATTTTAATTTTAATAACTAGGGTCTTGAATGAATTAACCAATAAGTTTTGTAAATTGCAAGAAAATTAAACTTGTAAGTGAAAAATATGTGATAATGTGAAATGTTAAGTATGTAAGACGTCAGGTTCACCAAAATGTAATGGTGATAAAAGGGTGAAGAGGAGATCAAGTGGAAAGCTTTACCCTCCTTGAGAAAGGAGTGAAAGTTTCACAAAGGATTCTCTTCAACCTCTCATGCACATTATATTTAAAAGAGGGGGCTGAATTCACTAGATCCAATCTCAAGGGAAAGAGATTGAATGCTAAATGAATTGAAAAAGTACCCCTATTTTAGAATGGACAAGTTGAATTAAGCAATTTAAGACTAAGTGTGAAGATGAGAAAGAAATGATTATAACTTGAGATAGAGATGTAGGATGAAGCTGTGCACCTGGAATTAGCAATAGAATGCCGAGATGAAGCTCCCCTATAACTTTGGGCTAAAATTTTCGGGACTGGGTTGAAAGTGTACTTGGTCCTCCAAAAAATCCGTGCACTAAAAAGGGTTTTTTTGTCTCTGAAAATGAAGTCTAAACCTGTAAATACGCCTATGCACCTGCAACCTACTCACAGAAAAGAGAGGAAATGTTGTTGGGATTGGGGGTTTGCCTTTGGGGTAAACCCCAGTTTGGAATTAACCAAATGATGAAAATTACTTGCAAAGGAAATGCATGAAGTAGAATTAACCTTAAGAGATGATGTAATTTAAATGTAGATAGATTTGCTTGAAAGGATATGTGAACTTGAATGCTTTTAATTTTGATAGGGATCTCCTATTCAGTGGTTGAATCCTTGACTCGAATGCAGCACCTAGCCTTGAAAGGAGACTTGAGATCCTCAATATTTGAAAAGGAATGCTTGGATGCTTGAATGCTTGATTTTGATTGTTGAACTTATTGAACTTTCCAAGCTTCTTGACTTGATTGATCTTATCTGAATAAGAGGGGAAATTCTCCTTATATACTTGTCAATTAGGGTTTGTTACTGATTTTTCATCTTAGGCCGACATAGGAAAACCTTTTCCCGCTCATGATTGACAAGTCGAATGCAAGGTTTAGGCAAAGGGGGCCCAAAATAGGGAAAGGACAGGGGCACCATGCCCCTATCTTGCCCTAATCTAGGACAAAAATAAGGAACAGGCAGTGCAGGGTGTAAGGAAATGCATGTTTGAGGAGGTATGAGAATTTATTAGGTCTCCAGTCAGGCTTAGGGATTTGTTTGCCAATGTGAAGACCCAAATGCGGTCAAAAATTGCAAGGTCACAATTTTATGATGCTACACAGATGTAGTTTTTGAAGAGATTCCGGTTTGGGGGCACTGAGGACTGGATTAGTGCAGATAGTTACCAGAGGCTAAATTGTTGAGCAAATGATTTAGCAGATCATAGATTTGAGTTGTAAGAATTTCTTTATAATCTTGGGCTGTGTTCCAACATGTGTAAAGCTTGAGGGAACATGTACTACATTAAATTGTTATAAGGATTGCTCTTTACTATTTTCCTCGGTTATATCTTGTGTTGTGAGAACCAGTTACCAGTAGCTTTCATGGTGTTTATGTTTGAGGCTGCAAGGTTGGGTTGTCCCTCATTGGATCTCCCTACCTTGGCTACATCAAGTGGTATTCAGAGAAAGGTTATGAACCTGTTGATGGAGGAAGAACTGGTTGTGAACTGGTTGGATGAAAAGAACTTGAGGTAGCTTGAAGACTTGTTCAGATCGCCGAATGTTGAGGCAGTGCAAGGCTTGCAAGCAGATCGTTGAGCCTATGAGCTTGAACTTGAGGTAGTTGAAAGGTGGACTTGAATAGATCGTTGAATTGAGATAGCATGCAAGGTTTTTCGGTAGATCGCCAAGGAGAAGCAACTGGAACTTGTAGTTAGACTGCTGAACTTGAGGCAGTTGCAAGTATCTTGTGAACAGATCGCTGAAACAGATTTGATGTAGCATTGGTTATGGCATATCAAGTTATGGGACTCAATTTTCAATTAACCTTGAGAGTCTGATGCAAGAGCATCAGAGTAGTTCATCTGGTTGTAGCACTCATCAATGTAGTTGCTTGAATATTGTTGTGTTTCTTCATGTTTGTGAATTCAAAGTTGCAGATTTGGATTTAGCATCTGGAGATCATTTTTTGAAACATATTTAAGATTCATGGCATTTGGATTTAACTCTAGTGAGATATTGGTCTCGGTATTGGTCCAGTGTTGGTGTGTTCTTATCGGTTGGTCTTGCAGTATGTGGAGTGAAGAAGAACTAGGTTGAAGATGGTTTCCATGACTTGTGGATCATTGGGAGATGTTGTTTTGGGCCTAAATGATGTTCTTGGAGGTCCGCACGAAGTTCTATGCATTGTTGGAGTCGTTCTTAGTGATTTGGGCTGACATAATATTATTTTCACATTTCATTATGAACCGGTGTATCATTGGCCAAATTGATCGAGTTGTTGTTGCTTGTGGTTGGTATAAAGAGGAAGATAGTAGAATGATTTGAGAAGATAGAGGTCCAACAGAGAAAAGATTCAGAACAAATTTAGTTTCTAGAGAGATTCTCATTTGGGGGGATTCAAGTCCAGAGGGACTGAGGTGCGGATCAATACAGATAATGCAAACTGTTACTGAAGGTCGAATTGTTGAGTAAATGATTTGGCGAATCATAGATTTGAGTTGTAAGAATTTCTTTGTAATCTTGGGTTGTAGTCTAGCATGTGTAAAGCCCGAGGGCTCATGTAATGCATTAAATTGTTATAAGGATTGCTCTTTTCTATTTTCCTTGATTATATCTTGTGTTGTGAGAACCAGTTAGCGGTATCTTTCATGTTGTTTTTGTTTGAGGCTACAAGGTTTGGTTGTCCTTCATTGCATCTCCCTACCTTGATTTCATCAAAGGTTTAAATCCTCCGACCTGCAATTAGAAGTAATGGAAAGAAAAGTTGCAAAAGAAAAAAACCAAAGCCAAACTGCAATCTTCACACATATGCAAACAACTCCATTCCCTATCAAATTCAAAATGTAGTAATATTCAACAAAAGGAACCTCCCGAAAACCTCAAAACTCCATATTTAAATAATTAACCAAAAATCATAACCCATCACCATTGACTAAAAAATAATGAAAAATATATAAAAACTCTACCAACCATTACAAAAATTAAGGTAAAACAAATAAAATAATATTAATCCCCAATACAACTCTCAAAAGCCAATAATAAAAGAGGGCAAGTAAATAAATAATAAACAAATAAGTAAAAAGATTAAATAGTAAAAATAAATCAAAAGAACAAGTAATACAAATAATCAATTAAATATAAATCCACCAAATAAACTTTAATATATAAATAACCCTCAATAAATAAATACACATTATATTTAAATATCAAGACAAACCATTAATTTAATTTATTACTAATAAACTATATAAATTAATTAATTAATAATTTAGTTAATAATCATAACTCCATAGATATCCCAACATAGCAATCACGTAAAATTTCACGTGACGCCTAACAAGGCAACTCTAGCCACAACATCAAAACTGGCAACATACTAAGCCTAGAGTGTGTGATAGAGTCTCATGTCACCTCTAATTAACTTGCCATTGGGATTAGAGACATGCCAAGACGTATGAAACTGGACAGAGTCGATGTCTACTATGTACAATCCTAAGATTCCACACAAACTCTAAACCTACGATGACACCTAACAACCATTGAGCACAAAACATAAACAACAACCACAACCAAATTCCAGCCACTAAGACATAATCACATCCACATCACAAGGCTTAACCAACAAAGTACAACACAACATATGCCAAAGGCTGGCAAACTTATAGGATATAAGGAGATAGGACACATATAGAGAAGAGTGTCATCACATGCTATCACAACAGAAAAAGGAGATCTTGGGGTCTTGCCTTGGCACCCAAAAAGGAGATCTTGCAATCTGATGCCCCGACACCCATGACACCCATGTAGAATCATCTCAACCTTTGAGAGAATCAAGGGAGTTCGGTTTGCCTCTTCAAGGCCTTCCCAATCTCATCTTGAGCCTGTACTAGCTCTCTAGGCCATGAGTGGGGCACCACAGATCAATTCATTATCTTGTTAATGTATAAACCTACTACCCATCCCATCTAGATTAATTATTAAGGTTATCAAGTTTGTTTACAAAATAACTTCCAATGAGATTTTCTAGTTGTCTAGACCCCAACATCCATCACAAGGGAGATCTTGGCGATATACCTCTCATGACCCTAGCACCCATTTGGAAGCCCACTACCTATAATTCTCCTAGACCTTGGATATAACATAAACATACTCATGCAAATATGCAAATAAGGCTCTTTCAAAAAATTACATAATATCCAACCAAATTATCCATATCCAATCAAATCATATACACATACTTTCATATTGCCATAATGCAAAAATCTGATATAACAATTATCTAGCCAAGAGCCATAAACATTCAAGCATAATAAAATGCCAATAATGAATCCCAATAATCACTGCAAGATATAATAATCCTTCCAATAGGAATAAACAACGAATAGTCATCTCTGATCAAATAAAGCCATCACTAGGATGACATAGGAAAATCACAAATAAATCGGACAAGCCTTTGGATTGGCAAAATAAATATTAGACTGGTAAAATGAACCCAAAACCAGGTAAAGACCACAAAATTGCGCGTACACAGAGAACTATAGCACTTTTATATTAAGCTATGGTGCCCTTGCAAAGTATTCTAGTGCATCTGCAGACTGTTTTAGTGCATACACAGTAAACAATGACAAAAATATGAGCTAGAATAGAGTATATGATGTGCATATTAACGCTTATATCAAATACAATAGCGCATACAGTAAACAAGTTAGCACATATACTCTGCAAAGTAGCAAATATAGGGTACAAAACAACACATACATTAAATAGTATAGCGCATATACTAACCAGTGTAGCGCATATGACCAACCAGATAGTGCATCCACAACAGGGAATAAAAATGGACTCGGATGTGAAGAAAATAAATGAATAAGTTCAAAAACATCTCGAAAGCAAATTACAACACCAACAAAAAGTCACAAGGGTGTCAATTTAAATTTACAAGATCAAAGTACCATATTATAAACATATAGCTTCTTGATAACATACAAAGCCTCGTACATAGAGTAAAAAACTTTCAACAATCAAAGAACTTCAATACTACACCCACAACAATGCAAGATTGAAAATTCAATGTAGAGATGCAAGCCAAATAGGCCCTCTAAAGCATGTAGGATACAAAAAATCTCCAAGAACAAATATAAATCCAAAAGATCAAAACTCATGACAATAATAAACCAAAGGTTTCAATACCAACAACCCAAACTAAGGTAACCAAAGTCATAGAAATAAATATCCCACAATTGTATTATGTGCAAAACCAATCTCAAAACACACAACAATCATAAAATTTCTTTACCACAAAGAAGACAATCTTTTCAAAATTAAAATGCATAGAAAGGTTTAAATCCCACAACTTGCAATTAGAAGTGATGGAAAGAAAAGTTGCAAAAGAGCAAAACAGAACCCAAGCTCCAATTTTCACGCATATGAAAAAAACTCCATTCCCAGCCAAATTCAAAATACAGTAATTTTCAACAAAATGGACCTCTGAAAAATCTCAAAACTTCATATTTAAAATAATTAACCAAAAAACATAACCCATCAGCACCGACTAAAAATAATTAAAATTATTTAAAAACTCTACCAACCATTACCAAAATCGAGGTAAAATATAACAAAATAATATTAATTTCCAATACAACTCTCAAAAGCCAATAATAAAAGAGGGTAAGTAAATAATAATAAACAAACAAGTAAATAGAATAAATAATAAAAATAAACCAATAGCCATTAAATTAAATGAATCAAAAGAACAAATAATATAAGTAATCAATTAAATATAAATCCACAAAATAAACACTAACATATAAATAACCCTCAATAATTAAATACACATTATAGATAAATATCAAGACCAACCATTAATTTAATTTATTATCAATAAACTATATAAATCAATTAATTAATAATTTAGTTAATAATCACAACTCCACATATATCCCAACATAGGGATCACATAAAATACCACGTGATGCCTAACAAGGCAACTCTAACCACGATATCAAAACTGACAAGATACTAAGCCTAGAGTGTATGACAGACTCTCATGTCACCTTCGATTAACTTGCCATTGGGATTAGATATACACTAAGACCTGTGAAACTAGATGGAATTGATGTCTACTACCCGCGATCCTACACAACACCAATATTTATACAACAACATATATATTACATATAACATGAAATAGTCAAACAAGTGAAAGAGAGTTATGACATCATACCTAGCTAATAAATGAGTGGTATAATATCATCTCTTTCACAAATATAGCGATAATACAATCATGGAAACCATAACATCGCCAATATTATCATCATATCTCATAAAGCATAAAGTAGAGTTAGCACATAACATGATTTCATTATAAACAAATATAAACCTTACATATATATAAAGATTGCATATAGATAACCAAACAAATATCCATCAACATAAAATTCCTGAATGTATCATCATTCATATAAACCATAATGTATCCACTATCAATATGAAATGTCAAGCATCAACTATAAGCATCTGAAATATATATAGATCCATAATCATCCATCAAAAGTATCATAGAAGAGTCTAAGTTAAGTCCACAAAGTCTATCAATGCATAAAAGAAAAGATGAATCGGGAAGGGGCACTACATCCTCCCCCCTTTACCTAGGCTTACTCCTGGAAGCCTAAGAACAAATAGGGAACGAACTCTATCATCCATGTTGCACCCTCCCAAGTCGCCGAAGGCTCATCATTCGGGTCTCATTGGACCCTTACTTGCTCTATATCATGACCCTTGAGGGTTAGCCCCTAACATTACAAAACATGCATGAGCTCCAAAGAAAGTTGCTCATCCTCTACCTACAAGGAATTCCAATCCAAAATACGGGTCACGTCACAGAAATATGGCCTCAAAATTGATACATGAAGCACATCATGGATGGGCAAAAATGCAAGACAACAAGCCACATGACCAATTCTCTCCAAAACCTCAAATGGTCCAACAAATCGAGGTGCCAACTTAGAGCCTTTTCCATAACAGATAAGACTCTTTCATGGATGAACCCTCAAAAATACCTTATCTCCCACGGAAAAATGTCAATCCACACTATGAGCATCGACATACTTCTTTTGTCTATCCTGTGTTGTCACCAAATGCTCTTGAATACGAGTCACCTGCTACTCCATCTCCTATAGAATCGCTGATCCTAAGAGAACTCTATCCTCCAAACAATCCTAACTCAAGGGTGTACAACAAGGTCGACCATACAAAGCTTGAAAAGGAGACACCAATAAAACTATGATAAGCATTTTTAGAAGAAAACTCCACTAAATATAGGTAGTCCTCCCATCACGACTGCTAATCCATAACGTACACCCAAAGCATATCATCAAGAACTTGATTAACCCTCTTAGTTTATCTACCTATCTTTGGATGATATGTTGAACTAAAGTTCAACTGAGCTCCCAAATTATGTTGAAGAGAAGTCCATAGTGCTAAAGTGAACACTTGATCTCGATTTGATATGATCTGATGAGAAATTTCATGCAACCTCATGATATCCATGATAGCATCATGATGACGAGAAGACATTGGCAAACTAACAATAAATTCCATCCAAATGATATCCCATTTGCAATCCGGAACTAGGTTCGACTATAACAAACTTGCAAGATGTTGATGCTCTGCCTTCACCCGCTGACACTTCAAACACCGAAATAGAAAATCTACTATATGTCGCCTCATACTGGACCAATGGTACAACTTTCAAAGATCCTCGTGCATGTTCTTGACACTTGGATGTGTCAAGTAAGGTGCACGATGTGCCTCTGTCAAGATCAAATCATGAAGTCCATCTGAAGGTGGAACATAAATACATCCCAAATGATGAAGAAGACCACCTGCCTCTAAAGAGTTACTTGTGAACCTCCCCTCTAGATCTCTTCTTAAAGAAATCTCTACGCTAACCTCCCGGTATGAAGCATCTGAAGGAAGTGCACTAAGAATTTGACTCCTCAAATCACATTGAGAGTCATTGCTGAAAACTCATGTCTCCTATGACTCAATGCATCTGCCGCAACATTCTCCTTCCCTTGAATGTACTTAACCTCAAAATCATACTCGCAAAGGAACTCCATCCATCGATGCTACCTAGCATTCAATTTTGACTGAGAGAAGATGTATTGCAAATTACGATGGTCATTATGCAACTCAAACCGATGCATTAGAATTAAATGCCTCCATCTCACCAAAGCATGGACAACTACCGCTAACTCTAAATCGTGAGTGGGATAGTTCAATTTATGATCCTTGAGTTTGCGAGACTCATAGGAAATCTTGCCACCATCCTGCATAAGAACTACTCCCAATCCCTCCAAAGAAGCATTAGTCCACAAAGATCCAGTTGGAGATTCACCAGCTAAGACAGTGGCAGGTTACCCGGCCTCAGAACCTTGACATTTATCTTGCAAAAGCGTGGGTGTCTTGTTGATCCAGCACTGCCAAAATAGGTGCACTAGTCAAATGCTCCTTAATGATATGAAAAGTTATCTCACACTAGTACATTCGGAGCTGATTTTCGATGGTCGATTGTCAGATTTTCGATGAATTTTCATTGGAGTGTCAATAAAATCCACCATTGAAAACTCGGCGTCGGATTGGTCGACGATGCCATGCACGTCAGAAATTCGACAATCCAATGGACTCTGCCGACGGTCAAAGAAGTCATCGGTCGAAAGCTTGGTATTCGTCATACTTCCGACGATGATCATTTTAATTAAAAAAAAAAAATTATCATTGATATAAAAGAGCCATCGAAGGAAGGAAACGCCGAAAGGACTCACTGAAGTTAATAACTTCATCGACAAAAGATATCAAAGAAATCAGAGAGGGTCTTCATCCACGAGAAAAGTTCTCGAGGAAATAGTACTATCGGTGCAACATAAAAAGGACCCACCGAAAGGAGCGTTTTCATCGAAAGAATAATATTGATCAGACAAAAAGAAGCTACATTAATAAAAGATATTGATGAGGATATAGGTTTCGAGGAGGTTAAACTTCATCAACAAAAGCTATCGAAGAAAGTAGAGAGGGTCTTCATCGATGGGAAAAGTTCTCGAGGAAATAATACTATCGGTGCAACATAAAAAGGACCCACCGAAAGGAGCGTTTTCATCAAAAGAATAATATCGATTAGACAAAAGGAAGCTACATCGATAAAAGATATCGATGAGGGTATAGGTTTCGAGGAGGTTAAAAGGCGTGTTCTCAATATGCATGGTTTTGCCGATGTAACTTTATCAACGAAGAACAATAAGGGAAAATAAAGAAAAGCTTCGGTGAGATAATAGACTCATTCATCGATAGGGCATAGTGATATCGATGAAAGAAGTATTTCAATGGAAAAATAAAGGAGGACACCGAAGCCCAAGGTTTCTTTGACATAAGACCCAATGGATATCAGATATGTTTCGATGAGGAGACAGCCATACTGACTGAATATAGTATTTCGATGAAGGGAAAAAATACTTGATCAAAGTAATATTCGAAACAAAAGTATTATTGATAGAAACAAAGAGATTGATGGACTACAGAAAAAAATGATTGAAAGACATATCCTCATCGAAATGATTATTGATTGCTGCAAAAATCATAAACAAATCCCAAGGAAGATCACATTGTCATTAAATTCAAATGTGTGCCTGAGTGACCGTTGTCCAAAGCGCCATTACTAACTGATTAAATACGCCATAAGTAGTGGATCAACCATCAAAGGACATAACATTAAGGAATTCACAGGCGACGAACTAAAAATAGGAATTGGGCGAATTCATAGATAAAGCTCAGTAATTCCAAGTAAGTTGTTTGCACACAGACCTCTTTTTCAAAATTCAAATGGAATCATCATCTAAAACTAATAAGACTAGAAAGGGAAAAGAACCTATCACTGTAGAAGCCCAGGACCTGATTGACCAGTGCCCATCATCCATTTTGAGGTCCAAGAAGAATAGAGCTGATAAGGAAGGCTTGGAGGACTAGTTTGAGGATCTTGGAGACATATGGATAGAGTTGAGAGGGTATGAATTATTCATATATGGGTACAACAGAAGAGTTTCCCCTCAACCTATCAACAATTTATGGTGATTAAACTTAGGAAGGTTAGTTGTGGCTAATGTATTCGTGAATGTGGAGCTCATGAAGGCATTGGCAAACAATTATGACCCTAAAACGAGGACCATATATAACTACATGGGTGAGCCAATTCTTGCAATCACAAAGGAGGTTATTGACACCGTGTTCGAGTTGGATTGGGGATTTGAAGAATTGATTGACCTCAAGAAGTTAACAAGCGAATATTTTAACCTAGAGCACATTTACAAAACGTGGAGACTCCCTATACATATACCTAGGAATGCAGGGTCCTTAGTGCCACTAGGTTAGGATGACAAAGCTCCCTATGATGTCAACTCTTTGTATCCATATTTCAAGTATACCTATTACTGTGTTGCCCAAGTTCTAGGGATAAAAGCCCATCCTTTGATGGATATTGCAGCCATGGTCATTTGTGTTGATTTGCAGTCTAAGGATCCCCGCTTCTTTGATTTTTCTGCTTATTTGGTTGAGGTTTTGAATCATGGGTTAGAAAAGTTAAAGGGTGATGTCATCAATGTTCATTTCAAGCATTATTCCTTACTTATGCATATGCTATTGTATGTGGGCCAAGATGAAGGGTTATGACCATAAGAGTTATGTGCTAGGACATATGACAATGCTGGAATGAGAAAACCAGTGCAGCTATGGGTTTCTTCATGGGACCAGAGGTATGTGAATAATCAATATTGGCATTTTGAGAAGTTCTTTGCCAAGCCATTATATAGACTGTTGGGATGCCCGTGCGATCATGCCCTTGCACCAAAGGTTCAAAGATTCCTAAGACCAAAAGATTTCGTTGAAGATCCCTCAATTGAACACAATTGGGGAGATTGGTATTGTTTTTCAGACTGCACACAAGTCAGGGTATATGGGTTCGAAGGGAGACCATACTTACTACCACTTACAGTCCCTAACAGAGTGGCTTGTCTAGAAATTGTGAGGCAACTGTCAATAGTGAGTACAGAACATCTGACAAGCCATGGAAAACAATCAATTGTACCTAGGTTGTTAGTATTTTCAGATTTTATTATGAAAAGTTGAAAGAGTTATGGCCTGTTGCAGACAAAATTGGATTATTATGGCATGGCTATGGGGGATCCAAGGCCCAATTTTGATCCTGAAGGATACATAAGGATAGCCTGGTCATCACAAAAGCTGAAGGCTGGAGAGCATAAATCTTACCTATCAGATGACCTCATTAAGAACATTGGCAAAGAAGAGGCCAGAGTGAAGTGAATAAAGTTTGAGAAAGCAATGTAGGCTTATAAATGGAAGCTTTATAGAAGGAAAATGGATGAGAACGTGCTACAAAATATTGAAGACCCCTTGGAGTTGGCCAACAAACTTGTGGAGCATGAATTGGAAATACTTGAGGGAGTCCTGCCTCATTTTTTTAGGGATTACATTGATACTATTAGGAATACAGAGCCTTTGGCTCATATGTCTCCTGCTTCCACATCTGGCATCATTCCATTCACTCCTCAAGAGGATTACCCCCTGGTTATGTAGAGGATACACCGATAGACTTGGCAACAAGACAATTGAATGTCCAAGAAGTGGTTGACATCAGATTCCTGGAGCATGAGGATTTCATTGCTGATAGTGACTTCATTACTTCCAAGGAGTTCACCACATTCCTCTATCAACATAAAGGATCTCAAATTAGGAATAACATGAGAAATAGTAAAGAAGAGCAACAGCTTCAAAAGTTACAAGAGGAGATGGATCTTGTGATGAGAGAAATGACACCTCAGAAGGGAAGATAGTTGCTTAAGGAAGCTGGTGTGCTATTATACTCTGGATGGGACATGAACTCTGCCTTGTTGTTTGATGGATTCCTCAAGAAACAAGACCCAAGTAGGCAAATGATGCCAAAAGAGATTGATAAACTCTTTAGAGGATCATGATATGATCCAGATCAAAAGGCTCTTCTACAGTGGGCTATCTATCCCAAAGATAAAAGACCTATATTGGTTGATACAGAAGAAGCTTTTGGTCATTTGATGGTGCAGCAGGTTGGAAAGACTGACCCTAGAACAACTGTCAAAATAAATTTGGATGTCACTAAACTGAACCAAGATCAGATAGAGTTTTTGGTCTGAGAAAATTGTACATACAAAAGCCTATATGAGAAAACCGATGAAGAAAAATAGAGGCTGCAAGCAAGATTGCTTCAGATTGATACAGGTACCAGTCAAATAGGGATTACATACGATGTTGACAGAGATGCCATGGATGCCTTGACAAATGCTACGTATTAGAGGAACAGGGCCGAAAAGACATCTCGACAACTAAAAAAAGGAACAACAAAAGATGGATAAGTTAGTTCTCGAGGTCATTGACCATAGATTCAAAAGTATGATGCAGGTTGCAGAAATCTATTGGAAGACATACACTGGAACAATCAAAGCTATGAAAGAGCATGAAAGGCGTAGGTCTCGGTTGGAAGGCTTGATGAATGACAATAGTCTGATGAATCCAGGTGAGAAAATTGAAGCCGAGGCTCACTTGAAGTCCCATGATGAATTGGCAAATCAATTAAGGAAAGAGAATCAGAGGCTGGATGATGGGAATACCCCTAGGGTGCCCTCTTTTTATAGTAATGGTGAGTTAGTATCGTTGGAACAATGGAAACATGAGTTCAGTGATGCAAAGAATCGAGCAGTAGCAGAGTTGGATCGGGACAAAGATTTGTCACTTTGTGTTAACAATATTCTATCCAATCATTTCTAGATAGAAAGCGACATGAGGACACTAAACAATGACGTTCTAATGTATAAAGATGATAAGTACATTGAACATATAGGAATGCTGAACTTGTTTATCTTCTAGTTTGTTAACAAAAGTGCTAATTAATAGTTATGTGTTGAAAAGCCACGATGCTTGGTGACAATGTATACCCTCATATAAATGAGGGAATTTTTGTAACAATAAGGATCATTAGAGAAGAAGTAGAATATAGCCTCAGGCTTACTATTGTACCATTTTGCGAACATACATAATATAATCAGTCGTCTTTCCTTTATGTATATGTTGTGGATTACTGCATCTTTCTGTAGGTAGTTGCTTGTGATATTATCTAAAGGAGATAAGGTTACTTGTGTTCTTCCAGTAAAACTTTGTGTTTCATATTGTGGACTTGAATAAAAGATTTACTTGCGAATATAGTTTTGTATATAGTGCGCATGCATATTATCTCAACCATGGTGGGCCTGCATATGTATATAGTTTTGTTTATAGGTGGAAAGCCTGAGGTTCAATGTCAAACTTGGTTTCTCTGATACCATATGTAATTTCCATTAATTCTATACTTAAAGAAAATAAACTATGATCTATATTAAGATAAAAAATTGAGCATTTCAAAATAAAACATAACTACTTCAATTGAAGAAGAAAACTAACTAAATGTTCTTCAACATAATAAGAATCTAACTAATTTATCTAAAAGGAAGGTAATCTTTTAACGATAAAAAACAGTGAACAAATATTATTAAGCTAATAAATATGAGAAAGGAATTCAAATGGCAAGTTTCATTTTTGAGGGAAGAGATAAAGGTTCAGAGGTTACTGTTATCACTGTTTAAAAAATGGGTTTTCTTTTCCATAATTGGCTAAGTCTATGAAATTCTTGGGTTTGGTATGGCCTTGTGACTTCTATTGCTTTGGGTCCTAAAGAGGGTTTAGGGTTTAGGTTTAATCACTTTCAAAATGTCTGAGAAGAAACCCTTATAATTCTATTTCCGTGTTACTTTATTCACTTAAGTAATGGGTCCTTTTGTCATGCAAAGTGTTCCCCCCATTGTTTTTTACTTAGGCGGTCCTTTTAAATGTTTTAATTTTTATTCGCCTTTAAATTGCCTTTTCGAATGATCGTTGGGCCTTGTAATTGTCGTGCAACTCTCATTCAATCGGATGGCCTACGTGGATTCATGAACTCAACATGCTCGAAAGTTTCCTATCGCGAAGTAGTGAAAAGGTTTGGCGGGACCCAGCGATGAGGACTTCTTTCTTGGCTAAAGGGCAATCTATTTGGAAAGAGATCAACGGCCTGCGTTGATTCACAACCTAAAGATGCTCGTGGTTTACAAGTTGTGAAATGGTGAAAAGATGGTGGGCTCGGGTGAAGTGGTTAGTAGAAAGAGTAACAACAGTGCAAGTCCCTGAGATCTGACGCCCCACGTTGTTTCGCGAGATAAAGATAACCGAGTTTTACCCTTCTGTGAAATAGAAGAAGGGTTTGGTGGGCCCAACATCCAAGCTTCGTCTAAAGATTAAAGACCGATCATGTTCTATCTAATCGGATGGCCCTCGTTATTTTGTGAGATCAAAGCGCACGTGTTTTAACTATTGCGAAATAGCAAAAGGTTGTGGTGGGTCCCAGAAGCTGATAGGTTTTCTAACGAGTAAAGAGTGAGTGGTTCAGAGAATAATCAACGGCCTGCATTGATTCACAACCCAAAGATGTTCGAGAGTTAGTTTTCGCGAACTGGCGAAATGACATGGCATTCCAAGTGAGTAGTCCAAGAGGTAGGGTGTTAGGCCCAATATGGAAAGCTAATGTATTGAGAGGGGAGGGGTGAATCAGTACCTCAAAAATTTTCTTTAATAATAACCTTACTGTTATGCATAAACAAAATAGTGCAGTAACATAAAATAAAGTTAAAACAAATAGATAACAATCATACATGATTCACTCCATAACACATATATTTTGGTTACGCAGAAACTCTTGGTTAGAGAGAAAAACTATGGTGGGGATGGCACCCACAACTTCACTACTGCAATAATAAAGATGCTCGGTTAGAGCTACATGTTTGGCTATTTCTGATAGCTTACCCTGTTAGGAGTAAAAAGATCTATTAGATCTACCTTGCTAAAGGATTTCACAACATTTATTCTGAATGCTGCACCTGGTTAGAGGCTTTACAATTTATAGACTTGGTTAGAGTCTTATACCCTGTTAAAGGTTTCTCTTTCAACTTCACAATATTACAATAAAATCATTACAAACATCTACAACTTTACATCTAAAATGTTATAGCAGATTCTATGTGCTCAGGATAAGATTGCCTTGCTTATAGCATACCTTGGTAGCTCATATAGTAACTCGGTAAACCCTTATGTTTGCTCTGTTCTTCAACTGTTCTCTAAAAACCTTCTCGGTGACCTTTGTGTCTCTGTAACAGTCTTCCTTCATACATATATGCACACACCTTGCTCTTAATCCATGCTATATAAATAGATCTCTTAAAACGGTGATTCAATTCATTGCTTCGATCTTACAAACAAGATTCCTTGAATAAATAACTAAATAGAATATTTCATTGGTTGGATTGACCTTGCAATCATACACAATCTTCTAGTGCAATTTCTAATGTAATAACAGTTAGATGTGCCTCGATCTTGTAACACATTTTCATATGCATGTCCAGGTTCAATGTATCTGGTAACAAATTTCAATCGGTGAATATCAACTCGGTGTGTTAACTTTACTGCTCGGTAGTCTCAAAAAGATACTCGGTAGACAACTTTGGTGTATACTGTGTTATATGACTGCTTTCTTCTGTAACCGACTAGACTGTGCATACCGACTTCTCTGTTTATACCGAGTGCATGATTCAGTAGTGCTAACCGACTAGAATATATAGTATGACTTTGAGTATAAAAACTAATGGCAACTTGATAAGTAGTAACAATCTCCCCTTTTGACATTAGTTGAGATGTTTGACAAAAACTACTTTCAAACTCATAACTCAAAAATCTATACACTTTGCAAAATGACTACACTTGACAATATATACAATAGTCAATGAAATAGTATATGCAGATATACTCCCCTTATCATTATTCTATATATTACTTGGATTTTGCATGCTCGGTTCTGTTATGTACTTGTGTGCTCTGCTAGCTCTGCATGCTCTGCTCGGTATACTCCCCTGTATACAATACTCAAAACTGTATTACCAAAACTGTATCACTCTCCAAATATAGTATATTACTCCCCTTATGTAGTATTATATGTAGTATTACTCCCCTTTTTTGACAAACATCAAAAACTTAATTTCCATCCGGGGGCGGTAACTAATCAAAAATAGATTTATACTTGTTCCAGGTGTTAGTGAGTGTGACTGAGAGTGCATCCTTTACACTTTCCATTAAAGAATTTTGTGCTTGAATATCAGCCAATAGTGATATTAAGCCATCAAGAGTGCTTCCCTCTTATGTAGTTGATAGGCGTGTAGCTCGTTAATCTACTTTTGAACTGATGAGAGATGAGGAAGGAATAATGTTCAGAGGGTCATTATATCCATCCTAATCTTATGTTTTTCATTTATGAGTTCTAACTATTGAGCCATGAGCTGTTGAAGCTTGGTATAAAAATTCTGAACTGAATTAGGCTTGGTGGTCAACTTAGTTGAGAGATCGGTGATCTCTTTCTCAATTGTATCAGTTTTATTCTTGATATCTTTAATGAATAACTAAAATGTACAAAGTTTCTGAAATAAATAAAGAATATGCTTGAGTTGAGGGGACAACTCAACAATGAATTTGACAAGCTTTACTTTTCCTATAGCGAGAGCTTTTTGTACCTCTTCTATCATCTTTGCAGTAAGCTCTTTATCTTTTATCTTGCTCAAGTACTCAGATGCATCAACTCCAGATGTTTCTATTTGAGTACGGAGTTCATCCAGTTGAATGTGGATGGTTGCATCGGTTGACACTATTGTTGAAGGTAGCATATCTGTTAGCAGTGTCTTCACCTTCTGTAGTACTTTATTCTTCTTTTGAATAGCCATCTATTTTTCTTGTTCGGCCTTTGCTTTGCATAGTTCACCGAAATCAATAAGTGCTTGCCCCTTTAATTTTGAAATATCCACATTGGGCAACACTATCAGTTTAGTTAAATCAACTTTGAAACTATGCTTTCTCAACTTCTTCTCTTTACCTTTGGTTAGTTGTACTAAGACAAGTGCTTGTGAGGCTTGCTGACCCTCGGTAGGTTGCTCGGTAGATGCAACACTTTGGTCGGTTCCTGTAGCTGTTGTGGTGTCCTTGGGTGTCTCGGTACTAGGGGTCTCAACTGTAACATTTTCAGTGCTTGACGGTGCTTGAGACGTCTAATTTTTAGTTGTATCTTCTGCTGCTTTAGACTTGTGACCTTCGGTGCCTTGTTCTGTATCCTTAGGAGCTTCGGTAGAGATAGGTGGCTTGATCGATGGATAAGGCTGAACTTGTTCTAAGATAGATTCACTAGATACAAGTTTTGCATAGGTAGTGCCTTCTATCATTTCCTGCTCCGGTGCTTCTGCATCCATGATATCTTCATCAATTTGAATAGTGTCAGCTGAGTCTTGCTTGGTAGCATCAGGACCTTGCTCGGTGACATCAGGATCGTGCTCAATGACATCAACAATTTCAACTTGAGATTGTTCACCGACATCCTTTCGTTTGAAGATTTCCTACCATTTGGCTTTTGTCTCATTTTCTACATCAATGTATAGCCCATTCATTAATTTTAAGGCTCTTTGTTTGACAAGAAATTTAGAATTTTATGTTGTCAAATGCTCCTTTATTTCTGCTATAGACATATCAAGAAATAGATGGACTAGATTTCTTTCTCTAATTTGTTTCTTTGAGTCCATTGCATATTTCCATCTGTTATCAATATGTAAGTATAATTCACTCAGAAGTGACTTTACTAGTTCTAATGGAGCTAGCCGAAACTTTAGAAGTGTGCAGATGACAGCTTCTTCAATTTGTCGCTTCTCATCATTATTCCTAGTCTCATACTTGACATATCTAAATCCTGCAAATCCACCATATTCTTTAAGATTGGCACAAAAGTTTTCAACACTATGAATATTTACCTTCTTGCTTTTTACAATCTGAAATTTGTTTGCATCATCGGATTCTGTATCACTAGACTCTTTTGCCAAAATGAGTCTCCGAGTAGATTTCTTGTAGGTTTTGGTTACCTTGGGAACAATAACACTCTTTTGTTTCTTACTCGGTGATGCAACTGATGCTCTAGTGTTAGGTCACTTTGTTGGTGGAGTCGGTAGGGCCTTTGAAATGTCCTGTCTCTTTCTTTTCAAAACTTTACCCTTAGGAAACTCGGTACTTCATGTTATTGCTGCCTCTTGAGCTTTTGATTCCTCTTCGATAATGGCAAGAGTGCCTTTGACAGGTGTAGAGGAGGATTCTTCTCCGAATTTCTCAAATAAAACCTTTATCATCTTTGTAGCCTTGGGTACTACAATGCTCATTTTTACTTTTTCTTTCACCTCTTCATAAGTTCCATATCTTAGATCAGTAGCATGCCTTGGCAATGAAAGATAGGCATCAATTTTCTATTGTGTAATATCATAGTCAATCTCATAACCCATTGGTGGAAAAGATTGAGTCCTTGGTTCAACAACATTCATATAACAGTAATCGATGTCTACCTCAAAACATATATCATCCTTATATTTTTCTACCAGTTGTGGTGGAATCCGGTACCTGTTGTGCATCTTCTCTTGAAATTTTCTGAAATAGTCATCCATGATATCATTAAAATTATCTCCCAATTTCTTGATAAAGTCATTGATTTGATGGGTGATAGGTCGGTGTAGCTCCCAAACTACTTTACTGACTGAGGGAAAGAACTTCTCAAAGTAGAAAAACATGCATACAAGAAGTGAACCAAACTTCAGTGTGTTTGTCGAGTTGTTCTTCTTCGGCTTCCTTATTGTGTTTAGGTTCTCAAACAAGTTCTTCAGTAGCACTTCACATAAGTCTACTTTCATTCCCTTTTTCACTATTTTGTAGGTTAAGTCAACTGCTGCACATGGTACACTGTTTTCCCTTGCTGATTGGAAGAAACAGTAACCAATTACTCTAATTGCAAACTTAAGTTCTGCATCAGTGACATTGTTCAATTTCAGTCCTCGGTAATCAAATTCTACTCCAGTTAGACTGATTAACTCCTTCTGTGATATCATTTTCTGTGCTCGTGCATGATCATAGATAGGATACCCTGTGATCACATGAATGATTTCCTTAGTGATTTTGAATGGTTGCTCTTCTAGCCACATAAAATCATCATGAACTCTGCTTAAAACAAGCTTAACCCACTGGGGTTTGAACACATGGGGATAGGCTAGGGCTTTAGTTAATCCCTTGATTTTGATATGCTCGTACTTGCTATCCATTTTGCCATCAGTACAAAGCTCATCATATGTGTCACTAATCTCAACATGACCGAGTTCTTCAACACGACATTTGGTGAAGAATCTAACATCTCCGACTAACAAGAATTGATCACGGATGAGTGAAAATGCAGTTTTGTCATCTGGTTCAGAGGCAACTTTAGGAGTCAAAGAGTACTTTAGTGAGGGCTTCTCCACATTCATGACAACTATGGGATCTTGGATCTTGGGTGCCATTGTAGATTTCAGGTAAAAACTTAGCAATCTATCCTTAGGGTTTGACGGTTTACAAACGATTGACGCTTCACACTCGGTAGATAATAGCAATTTGACAAGATCACAAACTAGCTTAGCCGTGTGATGAGATTTGATGTAAATACCTTGAAATTTGCTCTGAATGAAGTTTGATCGCCTTGATTTGCTCTGCTCTGCTCTCTTGAAAACTTGGTGAATGAGAATGACTGTGAAAATACCTTTAAGTACACAAAATACCTTATCGGGCTTCATGCGGGTTAGGTCAAAACATTAAATGCACTCGGTTCACCTTTAATCGATTTACTCCTTTTTTTTTTCATTTTAACCAAGTAACCAAATTTCCTTCATTTACCGACTTGATAGGCTTCCTGTATACACCGACTTGACAGGTTTCCTATAAAGTACTTTTGATAGAATTTCAAACTTACTAATGCATCTTAACTATGCAGATTTTGAATTTTGTACATAATAGAATGGGAATTGTTATGATTTAACCTTTAGAGAATGCAGTCCCTTCATATCTTTGCTGATTAGTTTGGAATAGGTGCACCTAACTCGGTAGGTAAGGTGCTTTCTTCATTTGACATGATTTCCTTCTTTTTCCAAATCATCTTAAATTTTTCTTTTATCTCTTTAGTGTCTCTTCTAGGTTGATCTCTGCAATCTTCAGCTAAATGTCCAGCTTTGTGACAATGAAAACATGCCATACCAGGATTTCTCCATGATCTTCGGTTGTTCATTCCAAACCTTATAAAATAGTTGGCACTTGTAGGTCCATATCTTCAACAACATTTGCACCATATCCTTGTATTGTAATCCCATGGTACTGCTGCATATTCTTGGTAAGGATTTGTGTGAGTTCAGTAACCACTAGTGTTTGCTCGGTATGGACACCGCATGTAGTTCTTTTGCTTAAACTAGCATTTCTTGGTACTATGTCCATATCTATTGCATTTTTTAGAAAACCCTTTATATTTTTCTTTCTGATAGTTGTTAACAGACTTTGTCCTACATTGATTAGATGTGTGACCATATTTATTGCAATTGTAACAATACTCATTTGACTTAGTGATAGTCGGTTGCTTACCTTTTTTGATCTAGCATATGTTGGCAGTATGACCTTGATTTCCACAGTAGTAGCAAACAGGCTTCTTCCTTTTGATGTTATTCCTGTTTCCAGCTTGCTTTGATGATTCTCCTCTCTTGGTACTATGAATTCCTTTCTCAGTTGATTCTTTTCCTTTGTAACCGAGTCCTGCATCTTTGTTGGGTCTTCTTGTATTCAGTTGCTCATCCAACATCTTTGATGCATCATAACTCTTCTTCAATGTTTCTTTGGATTTCTTCTCTGTTTCAAGTTCATCGATCAATCTTGATACTTCAAGTTTCAATGCTTGATTCTCATCATTCTTCAGAATTGCTTCATGATGTGCATAACCTAGTTGATCTGTCATATTTTGTTGAATCCCAGTTAACCTTATGATTTCATCATTCTTATCAGATACTAAGACTTCAAGTTGTTGTTTCTCTCTCTGTAGATCTCTTGCTTTATCCTCTGCTGTCCTTAATGCATCTAGATTTTTAGTCATCTGTGTACTGAAATGTTCATGTTCTCTTTTCATTGCTTTTAGTTGATCAGCCAAAGCTTTGTTCTTTTCTTTCAATACTCCAATCATTTCTTCAGTTTCTTCAGATATACTATTCTCAGATGATGTCTTAATTTGTTCCACTAACTCTTAAGAATCTTGCAAGTCATAAGATAATCTTCTTCTTACTTTTAGAGATTTTTGCATTTGCCTTTGAATGTCTGCAATCACTTGGTTTGCATGATCCAACTCTTCTTGTAGATACACAATCCTCCGAGATTGTTTATAGCCTTCCATTGATAAGATCTTTCTCTTTAGGTAGTTAAACTCTTTTCCAAGATTAGAGCTCTGATACCAATTGTTAGGCCCACTATGGAAAGCTAATGTACTGAGAGGGGAGGGGTGAATTAGTACCTCAAAACTTTTCTTTAATAATAACCTTACTGTTATGCATAAACAGAACAGTGCAGTAACATAAAATAAAGTTAAAACAAACAGATAACAATCATATATGATTCACTCCATAACACATATATTTTGGTTACATATAAACTCTTGGTTAGAGAGAAAAATTGAGGTGGGGATGGCACCCACAACTTCACTATTGCAATAATAAAGATGCTCAGTTAGAGCTACATGTTTAGCTATTTCTGATAGCTTACCCTGTTAGGAGTAACAAGATCTATTAGTGTGTGGGGGAAAAAGTGACACTAAGCAAACATGCCCTAATCTCACTTTCAATCACACACTTGTGGAATACGAAAGAGCCTAGAGGTATCACACAATTGGCTACTTCTTTTTGTAGAAGAGAGAGCCATGGGCTACCTATTAGGATTTCTATTCCTTTGTTGCGAATGATAGATAAAATGATGCAAGTTCAACTACCAGCCCTAGAGTGCAAGTATGAACTAGTAACAAGATTGCAAGATTGAGATTAAGTGATGAAAAGTTGTAAACACAAGGATAAAAGGAGAATGCAGATGTGTACTTGGGGTTAAAATCTGAGTGGAAATGTTCGGGACGGGGGCGTGGGCGCCACTGTCCTGATTCTGCACCTGAAACTGCTCCTGAAACTTGCTGTCTGACAGAAGGACCAGGGCGCCCAGCGCCCCTGTCCCAGGGACCAGGGCACCCAACGCCCCTGTCCTGGCAGGACCAGGGCACCCCACGCCCCTGTCCTGGTCTTTTGCTCTGAAATTTGGTGTGTTGTTCCGTCTCAGTCTGCTTCCATCGGATCTGCCACTTGTGGCGTCGTCCGAATCCCGAAACCTGCACTTATATCTGAAAAGGTATGGTGGGCGGCTATATAGGGTTTTGCCTTAGTCAAACCCTCGCTTTGGTGATTTCCACCTCCATGAATAGCCAAGTTGTATTGTAAAAGTAGTGTGTGTGCAGATCTTGTGTGTGTGCAAGATCCTAAAATGCAAGTAAGCAAACTAGAGCAACCTAGAAAGTAAACCCTAATTGTTTGCAAATGATAATGTAAATGCTCCAAATCAAGATGCAAAGTGATCTAAAGCATGAATACCAATGATATAATGAGGCTTATGCAAAGACATGAAAACAACATGAAATCATACCCAACCCCAAGGGAGGGGTACAAGCCAATCTTCAGTCGGTGACCCCCTATTGCTCTTCAATGTCTTCAAAGCCCTAAATGGATGAATGAATTTGATGAATGCTTGATGGATGGATGTTGAATGTTGTTGAAGTCTTCAAAGATCTGCTCTTTCGCTACATAGAAGGCCCTTGAAACCAAAAATCTAGTCCTTTCAAATGAAGAAAGAGAGCTTTTATATATGAAACCCTAGGTCTTAATTTCAACTTTTGGCCGACCTAGAGATTGAATCTCCCGCCAATATCTTGGGGTTAAGCTTTATTTTATGATTGGATCGTGCTCCTAAAATTTCGAGAAAAATGTCCGGGACCATGTGCATGCCAGGGGCCATGGTCCCGACAACTTTTCACCAAATTTTCAGGGCCATCGGATATGATGATTTTAGAGAGAATCCCGAAGTTACAGCTGATTTCGAGATGTTTTGACCCCCGAAATCAAGCCCCCAAGTTCAAAACAGGACCTAATTAGGGTTTTTGATTAAATGATGTATTAGAGGAATAAAATGAAAGGGGCACACTTTAATGAAAAGGGCCCAACTTTATGATATGGGAGATGATAAAATAGAACCTTAGACCTAATTAATTTAATTAATTAAGTGCTAAAGGGGAAATGCAATGCAAAATTCAAAATGCGCCAAGGCGGGTGCTAAACTAGGTGTGAAATTGTACCACCCTAGCAAGTGCGTACAATTTATGATGCTACAATTAGATCTACCTAGCTAAAGGATTTCACAACATTTATTCTGAATGCTGCACCTGGTTAGAGGCTTTACAATTTATAAACTTGGTTAGAGTCTTATACCCTATTAAAGGTTTCTCTTTCAACTTCACAATATTACAATAAAATCATTACAAACATCTACAACTTTACATCTGAAATGTTATAGCAGATTCTATGTGCTCAAGATAAGATTACCTTGCTTATAGCATACCTCGGTAACTCATATAGTAACTCGGTAAAACCTTCTGTTTACTCTGTTCTTCGACCGTTCTCTGAAAACCTTCTTGGTGACCTCTGTGTCTCTGTAACAGTCTTCCTTCATACATATATGCACACACCTTGCTCTTAATCCATGCTGTATAAATAGATCTCTTAAAACGGTGATTCAATTCATTGCTTTGATCTTACAAACAAGATTCCTCGAATGAATAACTAAACAAAATATTTCATTGGTTGGATTGACCTTGCAATCATACACAATCTTCTGGTGCAATTTCCAATGTAATAACGGTTAGATGTACCTTGATCTTGTAACACGTTTTCATATGCATGTCCAGGTTCAATGTATCTGGTAACACGTTTCACTCGGTGAATATCAACTCTGTGTGTAACTTTACTGCTCAGTAGTCTCAAAAAGATACTTGGTATATAGCTTCGGTGTATACTGTGTTCTGTGACTACTTTCTTCTGTAACCGACTAGACTGTGCATACCGACTTCTCTGTTTATACCAACTGCATGATTCAGTAGTGCTAACCGACTAGAATATATAGTATGACTTTGAGTATAAAAACTAATGGCAACCTGATAAGTAGTAACATAGGGATCACAAATCAAAAGGTTACACGTGTCCTCCAGATCATGTAAAACAAAGAACAAACTTGGCAACCAAGTGGTGGGCCCAACAAACAGAATGATATAAACTAAAGACAAAGAGGTGACCTGTCAGGCAAAGGTGGCATTTCAATAGTGGATCCCACTGAAGCCTTTCAGCGAGTAGGAAGTTGACACGTCAGTTCAAGAGGGATCAAATGCCAAAGTGAATGGCACTGATTCAGAGGGCCCACGTCTGGTGGTTCTAACAGGTTGTTAAAGGAAGGGCATCTCAAGAAGGATCTAACTGCGGGTGTTATTTCGCAACCTTTAAATGCACGATGGTTACCATTTGCGAAATAGCGAAAATGGTTAGCGTTAACCATTTTGAATGCGGTTAGTGATATAAACTGCCAGGTTAGGGCAATGTAAAGATTGATCAAGTTTCAGTTGATCGGATAGCTAGCGTAGCTTCATGAGGTCAAGATTCAAGATGGTTACCTATCGCGAAATAGCGAAAAGATTTTCAACTTGTTGCCAAGCAAGGAAGAGTCAAAAGGGTAAAAGTGGTGCAAGTTCTATTTGATCCAACGGTTGGCATCTTTTCACTAGATGAACATGCAAGAGCTTTATGCTCTACGAAACAACAAAAGAGAAAAATTAAAAATACTCAGAGTAGTTTTGATCCGTTGGAGCCAAATTTTTGAATTCTTTCATGAATTCAATTCTGAAGGGATGACCGAAGCGTGCGGTGTTAATGTCACAGTTAAGGAGCCAAATCATCATATATATCCCCGCATCAATTGAATGAGGGTATCATTTCATAGAAAAAGTTGCAGAGAGAGCTGGTGCAGAGTAGAAGTTTGCAAACCGAAATCAGGTTCTCTTGCTCTTTGTTTACCCATTGCTTAAAGATTGTTGAATTATGGTCTTGTTCTCTTAGAAAATTGCTTTGATTGATAATTGGCTTAGTTGCATACTCCTAAAATGGGACCTAGAAGAGAATTAACAAGGAAGGTAAATTACCAGGACCGAAATATTTGTGAAGACTTTCTTGAGCAGTTAACCATGTTGACCAATGTTAGGGCTAGGGCCAAGGAGTTAGTGCCAAAAAACCCCCGTTTGAAAATTGGGGATGGTTTATATGATAAAGGAAATTGGTTGAGGGACCTTGAAATAGGGATATCTTGTCTTAGTTTGTTTAAAGTGGGTTTTGGTTAGAGACATGCCCCTACCCCTATGAATAGTATCTGGAATTTAGATGTAGGGAAGCTTGTGGTCCCAGGTGTTTTCATGGATGTAGATCTGTTGACCCTAATTGCGCAGAATTATGACCCTGCTGCTAGATGCATTAGAAACATAAAGGGATCAACCCTTGTCGAAATCAAAGATGATGAATTTAGGAATGTCTTAAAGCTTAGTGAAGCTTCCAGCTACCTTGAGCCTATTTATTTTGAGGCATTAACCCAAGTTTACAATGCCCAAAAAGATCATCTTAGGAGTGGCCCATTGAGATAATTTTTTGTCAAAATAGGGGGATTAATAGTTGTAGGCCCTAGCACAATGGAGCCATTTTCCCTGAATCTATTTACCTTGAGAGCTAAGGGTATGTACTGGACACTGTGTCAAATTTTTGGAGAAGATGCTAAGAAAAACATGCCCATCCATTATATGTTAATCATTGCCCAAATTTTGAACCCTTCCTTGGCCATAACATTTGATTTCACTCCTTTCTTGTCAGATGCTATCCATGTAGGCTTAGTAGGAATTAAGAATGGTAAGCTAGACAAGCCATTTGGATGGTATTCCTTGTTGATGCATATGTTTCTATTCAAAGGGGCTGATTATTTTGCAAAAGAGATGGACCTGGTTAAGGTCAAGGATAAAGAGGAGATGCCAGTACAATTATGGAGTACTGTTCTATCTTGGGGTAGAGAGGATGTAAGTTATCTGAAGTTTGATAGATTCTTTGCATCTAAAATTAGAGTTCTCTTGTGTGCAGAAAGCCCTAGGATTCCCAAGGCTCTTTTGGAATTCCTTAGGCCCAAAGAATTTACAGAGGATATCAAGATTGTTCATAACTAGGGAGCTATGTATCTATATCCTGTTTCTACTCTTTTTAGAGTGTTTGGAATTAGGGGCACCCCTTATCTACTGCCCTATCTGGTTCCATTAAAAATAGGGATTGCAGAAGTATTAAGACAGATTGGAGGAGTGCAGGAGGCTGAGTTAACTAATAGGGGTAAAGGGATTATTTTCCCAACCATCACCATGGCTCATCATTTTGTAATTACCAAAGGTGGATGGAAGTATTTTGAAGAATTCTTTAAACCATACATGTTATCAAGTGCAGTGTCAAGGTGTGCCGACCCTGAAGATTTTTTTCAACGGTATGTTCAGGAAGAGAGCAGTTTGTAAAATCAGGCCTCACCAATTCCAATTCCCTAAAGATTTGATCAAGAATGAATTTAGTCTAGATGAGCAGGAGTTGAGGAAGGAGAAGTGGATTGCATATAGAAGAGCCCTTGACTTTATCCATCAATTTGATTCTAGTTATGATCCTCTCTCTAGTTTTACCCCTTTTGAAGAAAAGGTTAAATTCTTAATTTTTTATTTTGAAGATTTAATGCAAACCCTGAAGGAAAAAGGAGAAGCCATAATGCAGAATGATCTTGATAGGGCTAAATTGGTCCTAGCCAAGCCTGCCTTTGCTAAGGCTATTCCACCAGGTGATTATATAATGCACAAGAGATCTAAGTATACTGTAATGATGCTAGTAATAGGTGAACCTTCTACTTCTAGAGGGAAAAGGGCCATTGAAGATACTATTGAGATTCAGGATTCACCTAAGAGGCAGAGGACAGGTAAAGAAATTGAAACTGATGACCCTCAGTACTCTCCATCTTAGTCCCCTATTCATATAGGAGATGAGCAAGCGGTGGCTGAACAATTGATACAATTGGGGAGTCTGGGTGAAATTGCCTGCACCTACAATGAGACTCAAGAAGGAATGCCAGAAGAGCCACCCTGTGCTGAAATGGATGTAACTGATGGTGAGCTACAGGGAAAAGAATTGGATATTACTGTCAAAAAATCTGGTGAAGAATAACTAGCTGACAACAATTTTTTCACATCAAGAGCTTTTATGTAGTTTCTATGGAAGCAAAATATTGATCAATTCAAGATCAGATGTGAGCAAAGGGTAAATGAAAAGCCTCTCAAGGATGTAGCCAAAGTGGAGGAAGAGGTTGAACAAGAAATGATGGCTGAGTTCAAAGCTATCACTCCTGAGGCTGGAAGAGAGATGGTGGATAAGGCTGGTGTGCTAATCCTCTCTGAATGAGATATAGCTGATGCATTGGTTCTTGAAGTGGTCAGAAAGGAAACTAAGCCAATGAAGGGAGTGGTATTCAGCAAAGATGGTGCTTCTCTAGTTATGTGGTCCCTTAAAAGAGATAAAGGTAGAAGAAGGAAAGATACCTCACAGTCTAACCTTCTAGGAGCTATGATAGTCAGAAGAGTTTAGGATATAGGGGTAGTGGAAGCATCTAGTACTATTTTAGAGACTGCTAAGTTCAATGTAGTAGTAGCAGAGAAGGAAGCAAAAGAAAAGGCTGATCTCCAAATTAGGTTGGAAACAATTTTAAAGGCTTATAATGAAGCCAAAAAGGAGGTAGCCAGCAAGGACACTATCATTGCCAAACTTCAAAGTCAGCTGATGGGACAATACCAAGGAGGTGAGTCCTCTACCTTGGAAATTTCTTCTTCTCCAGCAAGGCCCCCACCTACTAGTCCCATCATAGAATTCCCTCCTTCTCCTATGCCTTCTGGTTTTCAACCAACTGAGACTTATCAACATGAATTGGAAAAGTTGAAATAGGCTCAGGCCTTATTTGCAGATAAGTATGAGGAGAAGATAAAGGCTATAATTTTGAGTTTTGCTGATATCGTTGATGCTCCCATGGTACATATCAATATGAAGAGAATTTTTGACACTCTTTGTGAGTTAAATGAGGACAAGGCCATTCTAGAGCCTATTCTAAATAAGTGGATCTCGAGGGAAGTAGATTTAGAATTCATGTGTGTATCTTATGATGAAGCTAGATTCAATGCCACTATCAAATCCACATGTGAATTGACCAAAGGTTTGACAAAGCTGGCAGAAGGGAAAGCCAATGTGGAAAGGAAGGCTAATTTATATAGAAAAGAGTATACTGAGCACAAATTTGAACTGTTTCCTAGAGGTTTTGTCAACCAAAATCCGATAAAGGACAAACAGGTATGGCTGGATGAGTTAAGAGCTAATCTGTCTCTAAGGGTAAATGAAATAATCAATAAAGATGACACCTCACTATTTGTTTAAACAATTGAGGAAATAGAAAAGATCAAATCACATTATGGTTTCTTGGAGTTAGAAGTGAGGAAAATAAGGAACTCTTGGAAAAAGCTATTAAAGTTGAAGAAAAAGATTATTGGCTACTCATGGCCTACCGATGATGTTTTTCAAGAGTGGTCCAAAAAATATGCAGTGAAAGAAGAAGATGCTTTGGAGCAGTTACAAGAGGTTGCAACTGAGCAAAAAGTGCAAGAGGTCGAAGATGCTGAAAAAGGACTTGTAATCGTTTCTTGGGGAGTATTTTCAGTTTGTAACAAACTCTTTTTGAAAACGGGTCTGAAGCTTGTATGCATCCATGATTATATAAATGCATACCAGGACTAATGAAAAGGGGGATTGCAAGAATTTGTAAGAAAACTCTGCATAAAAATATCTGGGGTTTTCTAGTCTTATGGAGAATACTATGAGTTTTGTAATACTTTTCAAAATTAATATCAATATACAGACTATGAACTTTCGAGCCTAGATTTTGTGTTGTCCTTTGGTTTACTTTCAATAGTTTATTGGTTTCTATAAAGTGGAAAATCAAACCCTAGGTGTTCCCCCCACTCCAAGGAGAGAGAAAGGAGGTCACTAGGATTGACGGTTTTCACTTAGGAGGGACTTTACATTCAAAAGAGGGGTTGAAACTCACAAGATCCAATCCCACACAATGCAAGATTGAATTCTAAATGAATTTCAAGGGTTGAGACAACAAGGATACCCTCTTTTGTAAAGAATGTAGATAGAAGGATTGAACTAGGAGTGCATGTAAAGTAAGAAAGATTCACTTGTAGATGGAGATAGGGACACGAGATGAAGCTGTGGACCTAAAATTAGCAGTAAAATGTCGAGATGACGCTGTCCTACAAGTTTGAGTGAAAGTTGACGGGACGATGGCCCCCGGAGTGTACACGATCCTCTGAAAAATCCGCGAAACGAAGGGGGATCTGTTCGTCTCTGCACAAGGATTCCAGATCTTCAATTACAGCTGTGTACCTACAACCTACACACAAAAAAGAGAGGATGATTGGGGGGTTAGGGATTAGGGGTTTGCCTTCAGGTCAAACCCCGGTTTTGGAATTAACCAAGAAATGAGAATGTTGTAAATGTAAATGTTTGTAATGTAATCAAGTACTGATACCTTGTTGTAAGAATGTTTGTATTCTTACATGCGAAGGTGTAATGATGTTGTATGCTATATGTTGTAGGTTGTAGGTTGTAGGTTGTAGGTTGTAGGTGATCTCCTCTTCAATGGTTGAATCCTTGTCTTGAATGCAACACCTAGCCTTGAATGGAGACCTAGAATGCTCAATTGCTTGAAGGAATGCTTGAATGCTTGAATGTTTGAATGTTTGAATGTTTGCCTATCGCTTCTGCCTCTTGCACACATATGTTTTTTTGCCCCCTTTCTTGGAGGGGAAATGTAGTTTATATACTTGTCAATTAAGGTTAGGAGACTGATTTTTCTGACCCTAGGCTGACCTAGGAGCATTATTTTCCAAATTGCAAACTTGAAGACCCGATGCCCAACAAGAGACCGGGCCCAAAATAGGGCCACAGACCAAGGCGTTGGGCGCCATGGTCCTAAGGGACAAGGGTGCTAGGTGCCATGGTCTTAAAGGACCAGGGCACTAGGCACCATGGTCCCAGCTCTCGGGACAGCAGGGGGCAAGGAGGATCAAGCCAAGGTGCAGAAAGATGTAGTTTTGATGTCGTAAACAGGTTTTGGGGTCTCCATTCAGGTTCAATGTGCGCCGCCATCATGAAGACCCAAATGCAGTCAAAATTGCAAGTGTCGCAATTTTACGATGCTACATTTAGCCCCCACTTTAGCGGGAGTATAAGCGTACGCCCATACTTCTGGTAAAGTACAAGGAAACAACATTGAAAGACTTTCACCATGTCAAGGAAGCAAGATACACCAAGCCCCCAGTGGACTAAGGATCTTATGACTTCGATTGACAAATTAAAAGGGAAGATCACGAGGGAGAACCATGACTGTCAGTAGTAAGGTTCCGTCACTATGAGTCATGCAAAAAATACCAAAAATTTTCAAGGCAAAGCTAAGTTCGCCAAGAAATTTTTGAGAATCTTGAAGAGATATGGACAGAGTGTATGCCCCCTACGTTAAAGCGATCACACACGCCTCATTGGGGGGTGATTGCTTTAAGGTAGTGATACACATAAGAAATGAGAAGGGAAAGGAGCATGTTATCACAAAGATTTAGCCCCCAAGTGTGAGATAAACCCAAGGATAATAGACACAAAACACAAAGCACGAGGTGACTTCACTTTCCTTGGGGTCAGTATGCTGTATGACAATTCATGTATATCATATGTATGTATGCATAATTGTTCTTCATTCCCCAATCAAGGAAAGTCACCTAGAAGAAGGGAACACCTGTGTCTTTTGAGTCAACATGAGAGAGACCAAAAGAGATCTCAATGCTTTGCATCGTCCTCGAGTAGACAACACTAAGGACAAAAAATAGAAGAATAGGAATAACACATAGAAGAAGCAACAAAAGAGAGGAGGAGAGAGTCTACTATGCTAATGAAACTAGTCTAGCACGTCATCCACCCCCCCATCTTGCTGATCAATATTTTGGGAAGGCAGGAAACACGCTAGAGGAGGAACATCCAACACAACAGATGGAGCTATCACAAGATCCAAAGAAGGGCTATGTTCATGTTCCAAGCCACATTGTTCTTGTCCAGGAGCTAGGATAAGTGCTTTAGAAAATTCGTTAGATAAATGGTTATCAACATCAACATATTCATATTCACTATTAGAATGAAGAGGAGTAACATTTTCATCATGAATAACATTTTCATCTATATCATCATGAAGATTTATAAAAATAGGATCTTTAACTCGCACAGGATCAAAACCATCATGCATCTTATGTTTAGGAGATTTTGGCTCAATTTTTGGCTGAGGAGAAAATGGAATAATACTAGCTGAAGGTGTCTTTGGGGATTGCAAAGTTTGAGAAGTAGCTGCACGAGCTCTAAGATGACGCTTTCATCAGCGTTCATGTGCAGAACGATTTTGCCTAGTCTTAGTAGGAAGTTGAGAAGATTGAGGAGGAGGAATGTTCTCATCCTTATCACTTGGGTGTTTGGGTTGTGGTCTCTTAGGTTGGACAATAGGAGAAGAGGAAGGTCTCTTCTCTCTATAAGAGGAAGGAGGAGGAACTGCTCCATATAAAGGAGGAATATCTGGTTTAGGAAGGAGACCAAGTCCATCATGACGAGGAGGTATAGGTCTACCTTTAGAAAGTTTATTAGACATAGACATAGTCACATCCATAGGGATGGGTTGGGAATCTTCTTGAGGAAAGACATTAGTTTTATCTTTCAAAGGAAGAACTTCCTTCTCAAGAATGATAGGAATATCAAGTTTGGGTGTTCTAGGTTCACTTAGAGATAGGATCATATCTTTTTTCCACTTTTGATAAGATTTGAAAAGATGATCACTTCGCGGTGGAAGAGATTGGAATTGTTTAGGCAAAAAATAATCAATAGGAACACTAGAAGTTCTTTCAGCTGGTTTAAAGAGACTATGATTAACAGTAACAACTTCACCATTATAGGGAAATTTCAAACACTTGTGAATAGGAGTAAACTCTCTTTCTTTCTTGAAGAACTTAGAAATAGGAGGCACACCTGATGCTGCATTCACATTGTTGTTGGTGATGTTTTCATTGAACTTAATGAACTCTCTATTCGGTTTAAACTTCCCAAATGGTTGTTGACTACTATCACCCTTATCACTCAGAGCCATAGGATTTGCTTGTTCCATTTGACTCACAGTCAGTTGATAATTGTGAAGAGTTGCGCACAACTGTTGGAAAGAAGTAAACTCAGAAAACATAAGTTTTTCTCTAATATATTTTTGTAAATTAGAAATAAAGATTCTTTGAATATCATTGTTAGGTACTAGAAAAGAAATTTGAGCACACAAATGCTTATATCTACTAATTAAATTAGTCACTTTTTCTTTAACACCTTGTTTACAATGCATTAAATCAATCAAAGTAACTTTAGGACCTATATTGTTTTGAAATTGTTGAATAAAAGCATTTGCAAGTTGTTGGAAAGAAGTAATATAATAGGAAGGCAATGAGCAATACCATTGTAGAGCCTTATCTCTTAATGTTCTAGTAAATATTTTTGCAAGCAACCTTTAGTCATGAGCAAAATCGGTACATATTGTTTGAAAGGTCTTAACATGTGTTAGAGGATCACCTTTACCATTATAAAGCTCCAACTGTGGGATTTCAATGTGCTTAGGGGGAATAGCTTGAACAATGTCAAGAGAAAGTGGGCTCACAACATCAAATGTGGGCACACTAAACTTAGATTGATTCATAGAAGCAATTTGTTGCTGTAAAGAAGAGACAGTTTGTGGAAGATTGTTAATGGTCGCTTCAGTCGAAGAGTTCATATTAGACATGTTAGATTGTGATGGAGGTATTATGTTATTGAAAGAAGGTATTGATTGAGAGTAAGGTGGCAGGACACTATGATAGTTAGTCATAGGAGATGATTGGAAAGAAGGAACACTACAAGGAGGAATGGAATGGTTAAATGAATTGCCCCCTTGCATCATGTTCATTTGTGGAGATGTAATAGGGACACTCATTGAAGGAATGAATGAAGAAGTCAGATTGAATGAAGGAAGAGGGTTGATTGAAGAAGAAGGATTGCCCCCATGACTGGTGATCATAGGTGGAATGTTTTGTATTGAAGTAGTCATTATGTTTGATGTAAAAGTAGGTATACTAGCAATAGAAGTTGTCAAAGGAATAGAATGATTGACTTGAGTAGGAGGTTGTGTATAACCTAAAGTTTCAGCACAACTCTTCATAGGCATCACATTCGAATCCACGATGTGTGCAATACTACGCAAAATATCAATTCCATTCTTATCACTTTGAACCATACGTTTTAGACCCTCAATTAATGAAAGAGCTTGACTATCGGGGTATTCTTGAGACATCCATTGTTGAAAATCATCAAATTGATTATCCAATTTCAAAAGTTGTTCTACAGAAACCTCATGGAGAGCTTCTTCATCATTAAGAGGATTAGAGGAATTACCCATGTCCTCGTTAAAAGGGCCATTCAAATTAGGTTCCATCTCCTCGGTAATTAAACCTTGGACAGACTTAATTCTAAGGCTTTGTCGAACGGGAATAGTGTAAGTAGGGCTTATTGTTGTAAAACTCATGCACTAGAGAGGGAGAGAAGATTTTGAATTTTGAAAATAAAGTTAGCAAAATTGAACAATGAGATAATGATTATCCAATTTGAACTGTGCGAAAGAAGAGGGAAACACAACTTCCAAGAAAGGTAGGCACAATTGAAAATTAGGGCCAAGGGGGTAGCACTTAATTTTAATTGTTATCTTGAAAATTGAAATCTTGAATTTTGAATTTATTTTCGAATTTAGAGGTAGCAAATTTCAATAAAATCAGCCAATTTCCTAGATTTAAGCTGTTAAATGCAATCATGACAATCTCCCGAAATTTTGAAAAAAATGTCAGGAACTGTGGCAAATGGAGTGCACATGGTCCTTGCAACTTTTTTCGAAATTTTTAGGGATGAAAATTATGATGATTTTAAAGCCAATCTGAAAGAATTGAGTGATTTTACGATCTGTAGATAGGTCGAATTAAAGTTGCAATCTCAAAATTGAACCCTACCAAGATTGTTGAAAAATGCAAAATTTGAATTTTGAAAAAGAGAGGGAAACTGAAATTTTGAATTTTATGATTTTAGAGGGAATACTAAAAGCAATGCAAGCTCTGAAATTTAAAATTTGACTCAATTTCACGCAAAATTCAATTTTGGAAGCGGAAATCAAAGTTGTTGCAATTAAACACTTAATTTCAAAAATCACAAACTGCAAAAATTTGAATAAGCACTGAAACTTCGAATGAATGCCAACACACTTTTCAGATTTAGGATAATAAGAAACACAATTTTAACACAAAATTTCAATTTCAACAATTTTTGAATGATTAGAAGCCTTAATCCAAGCAATCACTAGACCAACTTTGACTTTAATTTTGAAAGTGTTAGAATTGATGAAATCAGCCAAGATTCTGGATTCTAGCAGAAAAATACAGTAAGATCTAGCTCCCGAAATTTCAGAAAAAATGTCAGGGACAATGGCGCTCGGGGTGCACATGGTCCTCACAACTTTTTTCAAAATTTTCAGGGATGAGAGATATTATGATTTTGTTGCGGAATCCAAAGTTACAACTGATTTGGAGGTGTTCTGATTAGTGAAATCATCGGTCAAAGGTCGAATCAAGAGGGTTTTAAAAATTAGGGTTTTGACACTTAACCACTTAATTTTCAGAATTAAAGCACAAATATAAATTGACAATTTGCAATAGAAGGGTAGGTCTGAAACAAGCATTAACAATTAAAAATTTCACAAGCTCAATTACTGAAACAAAAATTTAGGGTTTTTATGCAATTAACCTCTAAAATTTGCAAAAGATCAAACATGGAAATGTAATTAAGGAAGCCAATTTTTCAGATCTAACCATGAATAATCAGAATTAGGATGTTCACGTCGGGTTCACCAAAATGTAAAGCGGAAAATCGAACCCTAGGTGTTCCACCCACTCCAAGGAGAGAGAAAGGAGGTCACTAGGATTGACGGTTTTCACTTAGGAGGGACTTTACATTCAAAAGAGGGGTTGAAACTCACAAGATCCAATCCCACACAATGCAAGATTGAATTCTAAATGAGTTTCAAGGGTTGAGACAATAAGGATACCCTCTTTTGTAAAGAATGTAGATAGAAGGATTGAACTAGGAGTGCATGTAAAGTAAGAAAGATTCGCTTGTAGACGGAGATAGGGACACGGGATGAAGCCGCAGACCTGAAATTAGCAGTAAAATGTTGAGACAACGTTTTCCTGCAAGTTTTAACGAAAGTTGACAGGACGATGGCCCCCGAAGTGCACACGGTCCTCCGAAAAATCCGCGAAACAAAGGGGGATCTGTTCATCTCTGCACAGGGATTCCAAATCTTCAATTACAGCCGCATACTTGCAACCTACACACAGAAAAGAGAGGATGATTGGGGGGTTAGGGATTAGGGGTTTGCCTTCAGGTCAAACCCCAGTTTTGGAATTAACCAAGAAATGAGAATGCTGTAAATGTAAATGTTTGTAATGTAATCAAGTACTGATACCTTGTTGTAAGAATGTTTGTATTCTTACATGCGAAGGTGTAATGATGTTGTATGTTATATGTTGTAGTTTGTAGGTTGCAGGTTGTAGGTTGTAGGTTGTAGGTTGTAGGTGATCTCCTCTTCAATGGTTGAATCCTTTTCTTGAATGCAACACCTAGCCTTGAATGGAGACCTAGAATGCTCAATTGCTTGAAGGAATGCTTGAATGCTTGAATGTTTGAATGTTTGAATGTTTGCCTATCGCTTCCGCCTCTTACACACATATGTTTTTTTGCCCCCTTTCTGGGAGGGGAAATGTAGTTTATATACTTGTCAATTAAGGTTAGGAGACTGATTTTTCGGACCTTAGGCTGACCTAGGAACATTATTTTTCAAATTGCAAACTTGAAGACCCGATGCCCAACAAGAGACCGAGCCCAAAATAGGGCCAAGGACCAGGGCGCTGGGTGCCATGGTCCTGAGGGACAAGGGTGCTAGGCACCATGGTCCTGAAGGACCAGGGCGCTGGGCGCCATGGTCCCACCTCCCGGGACAACAGGGTGCAAGGAGGATCAGGCCAAGGTGCAGAAAGATGTAGTTTTTGATGTCGTAAACAGGTTTTGGGGTCTCCATTTAGGTTCAACATTGCATCGCCATCGTGAAGACCCAAATGCAGTTGAAATTGCAAGTGTCGCAATTTTACGACGCTACAGTTTCAATTTTGAGTAATTTTAACATTGCAAGCACCAATGCGTTGTTAGTGTTCACCTCCCTTGCTCGACTTGTACATCCAATTCTTGAGCTCAACAAACTCACTAGTTACCAACCATCTAAACAAGCCATCTGCTTAATGTGTACTAACAATAATGGTTATTAACGACCATCATATGATAAATAGCATACACTTGAGCCAACTAACTCACTGGTTTACTAACCAACTATCTAGTGAACTTCTTAATGTCTACTAAGAATAATGGTCATAAATGACCATCATAAGATAATTAACATACACTTGAGTCAGTTGATTCATTGGTTACAAAACTTCTAGGTTTAGCTGATCCAATTCGTTACATAACAGTCTCATGTCTACCAACATTAACGGTTTACAAGGACCTTCATGGGATTGTGACATTACCTAACAAGCCAACTGCTACAAATCCCCTATCTCTAACAAGCTTCAAATGTCATCATGGAATTAAACCTAATACAACATTGGTTCCCTTATTTAGCTAAATTAACACATCATATTATGACTCAACAAAAAATATGGTTCTAATATATTTTTTTGTCTTTCTATATTCCCAAAAGTATGCATCTAATTGATGATAAGAATCCTTCTTCAGGTCTTGCAACCATGGAGACTGATATAATCTGATTATAACTGATGTGCATTGATTCCAAGATGAACCATATTCGGTTGAACTATGAGTTAAGAGTGGAAAACAAATAAACATAGAATAGCTGCAAAACATAGCAAGGTATTGTGACTATAAGATAGAAACCATCCTAGGAGCCTCCAATATATCAAAAGTTGAGAAAGTAGCAAGCTTACTGTACAAAGAGAGTGATCACTATAAAGTTGCAGTCAAGTTCAAAGCATTGATTTGTGGGAATAAAGGGTTTCATATGGGGATAAAGCAGTCTCATGAAATATCATGATAGTCATAATCATAATCTAAAGAGTAGTCAAAGCTTCAAGATAGATTGGTGATAGTGCAGTCATTCTGTTGAGCATCAAATCTAAATTAAGTAAAATATCTTGATTTGAGAAATTAAATCATAGAAGCCATCTCTCTTTGGAAGAAATCATCATTTTCATTGATACCGTAATAACCCATAAGTTATCGAACAAGTCTAGAAGCATTCTATCGAAGTATCTAAGATTCAAATAGTATCGATGAGACCCAACAATGTCTCATCGATATAAAAAGGGCATCAAAGAAAGAAAACGCTATAACACTATGGTGCAAAAAAACTCACCGAAAATATCTTGAGGAAAGTGGAGATGGTTCTCATTGACAAGAAAATATCTTCGAGGATATAACACTATGGTGCAAAAAAACTCACCGAAAGGGATGGTACCACCAACAAAAGGTATCGAAGAAAGCAGAGGTGGCCCCCACTGATGAGAAAAGGCTTTCGAAGAAACAATATCATCGATGCAAGATAAAGAAGATTCACCGAAAGAAGCATTCTCATTGAAAAAGTGATATCAATTAAACAGAAGAAAACTACATCGAAAACAACTATAGAAGATATCAGATCAAGATACTTAATCTACTATAAAAAAGCATTAGTCATTGAAAACAACTAGTGAGTAGGTATACCCGCCTAGGTCCTACAGAGCCTAAAGTGAGAGAGTTAGTAACCAAGTAGGTTCACTCTATAATTTGGCCAAGTCAATTGGAGGGTTTGATCATAGGAGTTGGCATTTCCTTAGAACCTATCCAATCTATTGATTTGAGACCCAACACATTCATTAACTGTTTTGGACATTTCAAGCTATGTTTTCCTAATAGATGGTCAAGTATAGAACAACAACACTTAGAAAATACAGTCTAGAGAGATTGCAGTCTACAGTAAAGCCAGTAGGCAGTCATACCTAGTACCAAATAAAATGACAGTAATCAAGTCTATTGAGTGAAAAAGAGCAGGGTATAAGTTTCTAAAAGGTCTTTTCAAACCTTAACAACAAATAACACGTTATTGTTGCAGCATTGTCAAAACTTGACAAGAACAACACCTTATTACCTCAAGAGGCATAGTAGTATAGGGCAACTCATGTCAAATGTGCAACTCAATAAAATAAATAATCTTAGTTTGTAGCCCTATAGCATCATAATGCAGTCCTTGACCAAGTATGCATACAAGAAACATCTAGTTCTATTAAGGCACAAGCATCAAAGTCAGAGGTTATGACAACTAGAGTCAAAAACATCAAGTACAAAAAGTTTAGTCTCAATCACTAGAACACAATTTGCAACATGCATTAGGAGTTGTCCTCCTTACAAATAGTGCAACATTAAAAAGGTATTATCAAAGCTACAACCACAATTCAAAGAGGAAGCTTACAAAGATAGGACAAAGCTAGGTACAGTCATAAGTCAAGGCAAATGCATAGTTGAAACTCAGTCAAAAATAGTGAAGAAGTGCAACAAATGACATGAGAAGTCTAAAGAAGTATTACAACAATCATGAGTCAAGGATTAATGAAGAGTTTTTTTGCATCCATGATACAATCCTTAAAAGCATCCATGATACAATCTCAAACACACTTTTTACCGTTCTCTTGGTGATTGTGCCCAATTGTGTATGTCTTGCTTATGTATGAAAATGACATTTTGCAACTTTCCATCGACCATGTATTTGAGATGTCTTTGATTTAGATATGGCATGAGCTTAGTTGTAGAGTGAGACTAGGGAATTGGACCATCTCAACCATGGTGCGCCTGCATGTGCATATAGTTTTGTGTATTCATTAAAGATTTTCATTTAATTTTAATCAACTAAAGAGAAATATTCATGACTTACAAGTAATAAAAAACCTTACAAGGATGAGGCATATTCAATACAAACAAGTAGTTTAAAAACTTACAAGGATGAGGCATATTCAATACAAACAAGTAGTTTAAAAACTTACAAGGATGAGGCATATTCATAACTTTTGTAGTCCCACCTTGGATATCAACACTAGAAGCAACTCATATTGTTTGTGTACAGACAAGACAATATGGGAGTTCATTATACCCAACAACTTGTGGTGTTGTTGTTTGTGTTGGCTCTGTTGGACCCTGCAATTAAGATTCAATATACATTATTCAATAAGATTAACTGTGCAACATAATGAAATATTGAAAAGTGTGTTACCTTGTTGAGCTTTGCTTGGTTTTGAGAATAGTTTAATATTCTCTACTTAACAGAGCCAACCACATGAAGGTGGAAGCTCATTTGGCTCCTCCCCCCCCCCCTAAAATTACTCTAAATTCCTCGTTAACATCTTATAACATTCATTCATTCATTCTTTCTACCATTAATAAAATATAGCATTCATTCATTAATATCACATAACATTCATTAACACATAACATTGATTAACATTAATTAACACGCAACATTCATCAATATTAATTAACACATATCATCCATAACCATTAATTAGCATATAATTACATTCACTAACACATAAAAATCAGTCATTATCAAATAAGTTAGATTACACTCATTTCTTTCTTTGTTTTTTCTTTGAAGCTATGAAAAGACTAAGTGGAACATCAGTTTCTTCATCATTTCCCCCCTCTGCAGATGTTCTGCCAACTGCTCGTGATCTCAATGTATGCCTAGTCCTATACTAAGGATGAGGACGCTGAAGCAAAGGGGGGTCCTCTGCAATAATAATGAAAAGGGTTAAATTCAAAAAAAAAAGTATTATTGTTACAAATATTTCATTAATTTAGAGAACATAATTGTTGTGCTCTTTACCTGATGGGGCCACATCATTTTGTGTAGCCTGAACCTCAACATGCTGAACACCCTCTAGATCTATTGGAGTTGAAATACTAAAGGTTACATTAATGCTGAACACCAATTGCAATTATATTTGTTTAAAGCAATAACATTGGTCCTCTTTACTTGAGTGGGGAACATCACATTCTTGATGTTGTGTACCCAAATCATGCTCCACTTGCTCACCACCGACTACATGCTCTAAAATATTAACAAAAAAGGTTACATTAATTAATACTCTAATTACAAATTAAGATGTTTAATTGTATTAATAGCTAAATAAATAAATTTGAATAGCAAATGAATACCTCCACTACTGGGATGCACATTCGGACCTTCATGTGCAAGTGGTGTTTCACAATTAGCAGGCTGCATTCCAATGCCATGCACATTGTTATCATTGCTTGCTTATTTAAAACAAATATAGTCACTTTATGTTGGAACTCAACATCAATTAGATTATTGGTAAAGTATTCAATTTGAAACAACTTCCATTTAGCATATTTACTTGTGTGACGGATGCACTCGAATGTTGTGTATGCCCACTCAATTCTCAAAGCCGATCAACCACGACTGAATAGCCTTACTGGTAGGCAATTCTCTTGTCATCTTTTGTGGGTGCTCTATTGAATTCAGAGCCTTGCATTTTTGCTTGGTACCGTGAATTTTGCTTGCATTGTTTGATAAAAAAAAACGTTTGCAATTTAGTAATATTTTGATGCAATATTTCATTTACATGAGATACTTACAATTCATGCAACAAGTTTCATGTAACCACCAGAGCTGATTTTGTGTTGCCCGTGCTTTTCTTGCCTTGCTTTGGTTGCCTTTGACATGTCACTCAGTCTATAAAAAGTTTGAAATATGTTAGATTATATAAATATAAAGAGTAATTAATTATTACATAATTACATTCTAAATAGTATCCCATACCTTCTTCTTGTGTCTAGTGGTGTATTTCCTTTTTTCCTTTCAATTCTCTCCTTGGCATCCAAAATCAGGTCCTTCCACTCCCTCTCTAGAATCATGGGGGGATGCTCGTACTTTAGGTTCCTCTCCAAATGGGTCATGTATTGGTCCCTGACATACTTTAGATATGTGCTAGCTTTTTCAAGGAGTTTGGTTTTGTCAAAGGTGTCATTTCCAAACCACTCAACCGTTTGGTTTGTCAATTCATCTTTTAACCATTTTTCTTGGTCATTCCACCTTTTAAAGCAAAAACAAACCTATTAGATTCAGAAATGAACTAAAGCTACATTTATTACACTTCAAGAAATGGATCAAAGGTAAACTATTCCAGCAATAATATGAAATCAAAAGTGGATTAGGGTTAGTTCACATATGATGTACCACCTTTTACGTATGGTGGGCCCAAATATCTGCAATGCAGTGTCACTAAGATGTTTATAGAAAATATCATTACCTGCAAAAAGTTCATGGGATCATTAGTCCAAAACGAGTGATCATAAAGTAAATTACAATTAGAGTATATATAATAATAATTTTAAAGTACCTGGAACCTTTTGTATCTTTAAGGGAAGCATTTCTTTGTCACTCACCACCAATGTGGCCTACAACGCTCCCGTACTAGCAATATGAGAAGATCCAGGAAATGATGGTATGTTATCAGCAGTAGTCACCTCTGGCACATCCTCATGTGCATCTCCTCCTGCAAAAAATGAATCCACTATGAAATGGCATAAGAATTCAAGAAAGAACACTTGAAGGGAAATAAACACATGACAGAAGATAGAGCAAAAGAGGGATCTACCAATGGTAGGTGAGCCAATATGACGTGCACTAGAGGATGTTTGCATGCTACGTGTTGCCGACATTGCAGTCGGCAATACAAGTGAGGGTGACCTTTGATGAGGTGGCAATGACATTTGCACAGTAACATTGACAACACCTAAAGAATAATACATTAAATATATCAAACATTAAATTTATGAAAAGTGCAAGAATTGTAAACAAGGATGAACCTTTATTTTGAAAATTGACAGTATCAAGTATGATGTGTTTTGGGTAGTCAGAGTGATAAGCCAAGCAAGTGATAATACAAGAAAATTGTCATCACCTGAAGATCCTGCAACACCCTGATCATGGGAATGACTTTCATGAGGGCGGATAAATTGCTGTAAAAACAATACGTACATATTTTAGTTAATGACATAAAAGAGTTCATAAAATATAAACCATTATTGAACTTTTGTTATAATTAAAACTTTCATTACTTCTTACTTGCAAGTTTTCTACTGTCTTATACAATAATTCCACCCTTTGTCATATCTCATCAGTGGTAGGATGCACAACTACCAAAGAAACAATCTCTTTTCTAATTTTTATAAGAGGCATTCTAAAGAATTTCACAAGGTTTGTGGGATCTTCAAGGTCATCATTACTTAACCCTAATGATTCCACATCCATAGACAGGTGCTTAGGTACTGCAACTCCCTTTCCCTTTCCCTAAACATTCGTCTATGTCAAGAATATCATTAACAATTACAAAATTAGTATAAATCACTAAAAAAAGAACATAACAATGTAACAGTTTGCTTATATCTAATTTGTACAATTACAATGATGTTTACTTGCTCGGTAGAAGTGTTGCAAGCTACATCTCTATCTACGATATGTGATGGATCCATGTCGGCCTGTGACAAAGAAAAAATATAAAAAATGTTAGTGAAATTACATAGTACACAACATGAACAACATGAACTTTGTAGACAAAAAGAGTATTAAATAATAAAAAGATGTTGTCATCAAAATCATTGTAAATTTTTTAATTCCTTACCTTTACTTTATGTAGACTATGCAAGAACCTCAACTAAATGGTTGACGATGTCTGTAGTCAACGACCTATTCCCACCAAGGGTGACAACATCACACAAGGACTATGCCTGAAGTCAACACCATCAATTGAGCATCATAAGCATTACTACATTTGTAAGTTGATAAACAATAAATACATACGTATCATAAGATTCAGAAGCATCACATGATGTATCATCATAAACATGTAATCCATCACATATGTATCATAAATCACCATCCATCACATAGGTAATAAATAATCCATGTTCTATAAATAAACACAAAGTTCAAAAAATGTCACATGCATCATCATAAACATGTGATCCATCATATATGTATTTTAAATCAACATCCATCACATAGCTAATAAAAATCCAATTTCCATAAATAAACACAGTTTAAAAATTGTCACATAAATAGTCACTATCCCTATCTCCATCTCCATATTAAAAGGTGCATCATGAATTAATTATGTAATGGCATTAGAATTCAAAACATAATGAATTAATTATGTAAAAAAAATTCTATGAAGAAGTCAATATCAAATAGATAATATACTAATCACATACCTCATACATTTCATTCTTCATCATCATGAACATCAAGGTCATCATCGCCAACATCATCATCATCATCATCATCATCATCATCATCATCATCATCATCATCATCATCATCATCATCATCATCATCATCATCATCATCGTCGTCGTCATCACCATCACCATCACCATCACCATCACCATCACCATCACCATCACCATCACCATCACCATCATCATCATCATTATCTTCTTCTTCTTCTTCTTGTTCTTCTTCATCGTCATTGAGAAACTGTCGATCATGATCATCATCCACTTCATCTTCTACTTCTTCAGTATCTTCTTCTTCCATCACATTATACTTTATTGGCCTTCCTCTTGGATCATGTCTAACAACAAATGACGAACCCGGTTTATGTGGAACCTCTGAGTAAAATACTTGCTCACATTGGCTTGGAAGAACATAGGGCTCATCCCCAACTGGTTCAAATGACCTTGTATTTAGCATTATAAAACCATTATCATGTTCAATAATAGTTCTATCAAGATCATTTTTATTCAATCGTAGCCTGTACCATTTGATGACGAACAAAACTAATTTGAAGGAATTAAAGTCACACTCAAGTATATCATCTAAAATGCCATAGTATCAATTTTGAGACTATTGAGGATGAATGTCATTTCTCGATGAAATATTTGTCACCTCAAAGACTGCAGTAATGCTAGAATCACAAGTTTTCTTTGTGTCATCCAACTTTTTTATGCAAAATTTATGACCATTGTAGCACATAGCGTTGTGGTGTTTGACCTACGATATGTCAAACATGTAAAATTCATTGTATTGTGAGTTGATAAACATATGGGTGATTAATAAATTTATACGTACCTGTTTATCTCTTAAACCATATGCTAAATCAATTTCCCTTTGCGTAACATTGGAATCTCCATTACGATGTGCTTCTTTAACCAATGAAGCCACACCTTCCCATGTTAACGTGGGTCCAGAATGTTGACAACGTTCAATCCATACCATCATCCAATCAAGATTGTTTTGCAATATACAAATGTAGTGCATCCCACTCTCGACCAACTGTACAAAAAGTAAATAGATGTCTTACAATCGATTTATTTTAAAGATTAAGAATTAATTAACTACAATAACATCTTATAATTACCTCTCACTTTCCTCAATCTACCTTTCCCCATCAAGTACTCCCCTTCGAATTTGTTAATGGTGTTGGGATCCCAAATGCGATCCACATGGATCTTTGCTGCAAACTTAGGAAGATATTCAGAAATGTACACCATAGTCTGGTATACCATATATCCCTCCACCATAGAACCCTTAGGATGTGCTCTTTGTCAAACCAAAGCCTTCAAAAATTTCAAGTTCCTCTCAACCATCCACATTGACCTAGTGTGTACAGGTCCACACAATTCAATCTCCTCAACTTGGTGTATGAGGTAGTGTTCTTGTGCATTGAAAAAAGCTGGAGGTAGACACTTTTGCATTTCACACATTAAATGGGGAATTTTTCTCTTCCAATATTTTATATCGTCTTTATGGATTTCTTTACATGACAACCACCTACAAGGTATTCAAGACACAAAAAAAATATATTACATAAGAAGTAAAAAAAATCGCAAATATAATATCTATACAACGAACTAAACAAATATCACTACTTACCTCATCTATTTTCCAAGATCATTTATGACTTTCTTGACATTATTGTCGAAGTTGTTTGGGAGAGATAGAGGTAGAACGTACTACAACAATTATAAAATTATCTTTTCATGTTTTTGTAACATAATGAAAAGTACACGTACGCGCAATACTTAAATACATACTAAAAACACAAGAACATGAATTACCTTAATGAAGGTATGCCAATCATGTATTTTCATCCCTGGCCCAAATTCACTTTTCTTTGATATGAGATTGTTTATGTTTGCAGCAAATCCTGTGGGAAATTGTATTTTTCGTATGACTTCTTTTATAGCATTGCTTTGCTGGTCCGTTAATAACCAAGGAAGATCACTTATATTAATCTAGTCTCCATGGCTATTTGATTGAATGACATTTATCATTGCATGATTGGAATCCTGAATGTCACTACATATTTTGAAATTTTTTTCTTTGTCATGCCTTCCATCCAATATTTTCCATACTGTCTCTGTTATATTCTTTCCAATATGCATACTATCAAACAAATGAACAATTTGTAACTACTCATAGTAGGGAAACCTACTAAATTGTTGGGGATAACTTTTTATTCCCTTAGGAAGGTGGTCATTTATGCCTTCATGACCTTCATGATCATCAATCACATCATCAGTAAACAAAACAAAATAGAAAAGATGTTTTATGACAAACCAATAGATGGAATGGCAGTACCTTGATGATTAATTCTATTATATTTCAACTTCCACAGGTGAGGTGTCATTCTTCGTGGCTTTGATGTATTCTCTTCTTTCCCATTGAAAAGATTTTTTTCAATATTTCGATACTTATGATTTTTGTGGAGAAAGTGTCTATACTCATCAAACACCTGCTTTCCTAAACTTTTTGAATGATGAGATTTCATCTTTGGACCACAAACAGGACATGTAAATTTTCCCTTTGTTTGAAGACCTACAAGATAATGTATAATTGGATTAAATATGATAATTTTTTGAATTATAATGTTCATGCACAACTTAAACACTATAATATACCACAAAAATGTGTTAGCCCCGACGCATCGTGTATTGTCCATAGAAGCATCGCATGGAATTGAAATTGTCTTTGTCCTATTGGTCTAGAGACGTCATACATAGTGACACCATTCCATAACTCCAGCAACTCCATGATAAGAGGCCCGTTATATACATTCATATCTTTAACTTGGTACTTACCTGATCGAATGAACAAAAACATTACATAATTATTATGACCATTTTATTGCAATATTTATAATTAAATTTATATGACTATATTTAAATGATAAAATACCTGGAACAATCATTGCCAACATTATGTGCTCCCTCTTTATTGACATCCATGGAGGAATATTATTGTTGATAACAAAAACAGGCCACACTGAGTAAATAGATCTCATCTCTCCAAATGGATTGACACCGTCCGCTACCAATGAAAGCCTGAGATTACGAGGTTCTTCTTTAAAGTGTGGCCACTTTTTCTCTATGTCCATAAATGTTGAACCATCCTTAGGCATTCAAATAATGTCATCTCGACTTCTATTGCATGCATGGTAATCCATAAATTGTGCCAAGCTAGTGCACTTGAATAATCGTTGCATACGTGGAATAATGGGAATATAGCAAAGAACCTTGCGAGGAACCCTTTTTGTTATTTGATCTATTTGATATCTACTGATATGACATTCAAGGCATTTAGTTCGAAATTCATGTTGTTTGTGATATATAATATGATCATTGGGACAAGCATCTATTGCTTGATACTCCATTCCAATATCTTTCATAACGGTAGATAATTCTCGGTATGAGTGAGGTAGAATATTTGATGGTGGTAACAAAAACTCACCTATCAATCTACAACAACAAAATATAATTTTTTTTAATAAAGAATATTAATCGTACAACA